>NC_092049.1:63331508-63636508 GCF_003086295.3 Arachis hypogaea | reverse complement strand
GTCTTCCTGAGGGAGCCCATGATATTGGCAATTTTGTTGCACAAGAGTAACTAGTTGTGGCTTCAGCTAAAAGTTATTTGCAGTTATAGGAGGCACCACAATACTTTTGCCATAAAGATATGCATTAGGAGCAGTGTAAGAGCCAAGCACTCTCCTAGGTTGCTCATTCCTAGTTGGATTGCCACATTGGCATTAACAACATTATTATGATCCATAGTGGATTCTGCAGCCTTGTACAGTCTTACTTGTTGCAAACGCCGGCTGAAAATCCTTTCAGGTTCAGGATCAAGGTCTAAAAGAGGTTCTTTGTCTCTGTTCCTGCTTATAAACAGACAGAAAATAAAGAAAAGTGGGAATCTCTGCATCAGAGTGCAGAGAATTCCCAATGAAATAACCTGTGTAAAAGAAATAAAATAAAGCAACTAAATAAAAAAAATTAAAACCTTCGAAATAGTTTTATTTTTTATTTTTTTTATAAAAAATACAAATAGGTAAATTGAAATAAATTACTAGGCGACACCAACCTTAATTTCATAAAATAAAAAAAATAATTGAACAAAAATTCAAGAGTTAAAGCTAAAATTTAAATAAGACTAATAAAATAGAAAGATAAAAATAAAAAAATGAATATATAAAGAAAGAAAACGAAAATGAAATAAAATAAAGTAAATAAAAATAAAGAATGAAGAAAGTTCGAAAAGAAGTAAAAAAATGGATTAAATAAAACTAATAAAATAAAACAAAATAATGAAATAAACAAGACGAAAGTGAAATAAAAAAATAAAAAAGAAACGAAAGTAAAAGAAAAAAAGAAAACGGGGTGGGGGAAGGGCTGAACGGGAATAAAGAAGGAAAAAGAACAATTAAAAATTGAAAATAATAATGTTAAAAAATTTAATTAAAATAAAAATTATTTAATCTAAGCAATCAAATAATTAATAGTTGTTAATCACAGTTAATTCTTGACAACGACGCCAAAAACTTGGTGCTGAATTTATAACCGCAAACTAACCGGCAAGTGCACCGGGTTGTACCAAGTAATACCTCAGGTGAATAAGGGTCGATCCCACAAGGATTGATGGATTAAGAAACAATGGTTAAGTGATTTACTTAGTTAATGATACGTGAAAAATTAATTTCACATAATTACGAGCAAGTATACCAGGTCGTATCAAGTAATAAACTCACAAGAGTGAGGTCGATCCCACGAGGATTAAAGGATTAAGCAAGCAATAGTTGATTAATTATTCTAGTTAGACGGTTATAATTGTGATGATAAGCAAAGAAGAAATGTAAATAACATAAAATTAAATAAAAACAATAAAGTGTAAGGAAAGTAAATGACAAGAAATTAAAGTGCTGAAAAGTAAAGTGCAAAAATGTAAATTGCAAGGAATGGAAAGTACAAGAAAGTAAAGTGTAAGAAAGTAAAGTGCAAGAAAGTAAATGACTAGAAAGTAAAACCAAGTGAAGTATTTCTACAAACACTTGGATTGCATAAATGTGCAAAAGTAAATAAAGCCATAAATGTGCATAAGTAAATGACAAGAATTTAAAGAGAACAATTAAATGACAAGAATTAAAGACAAGAAGTAAATAACAAGAATTAAGAATGAAATTAACTTTGGGATCAAGAGATATTGCATTCTCAAGATCAACAATTCTCATCTCCACTTCAATCATGCAATCATTGATCTCTTGGCAAATCTTAAGTAATCAAACCCCAATCTCTTGGTGATTTGATTTCTCTTAACTTGATCAATTGCCAATCTCTTGATCTAATTGCTCATGAGAAGAGATGAAGAATGGTCTCTAATTTAGAGCCACACAACCCTCAAGATTTCAATTCAAAGTGATTACATCTCACATATCAAGCTAAGAATTATCAATCAACAGAGTTGTGAGAGAAGAGCCTCAAACTAAATTCTATGACTCCTTTCTCAAGTTCATCATAGAATTCAAATAGATCTAATCCCTCTATCGATAGTAATTAGATCTTTGAAGCACAAAGACTCTCTCTAAAGAAGCAACAAAAGAAGAATTGAAGATGAAGAATGAAAATAAATCAACCCATTAAATTGCAATAGAGCTCTCTTTCCCAAATGTTGGAAATTAGAAACTCATAGCAAAATATTTACAAAAGTGTGTATGAAAGAAAATGGAAGAATAGAAAAGAATGTGAGTGAAAGGGGAGTGGATTTACCTCCACCCCTCCATGGTGTGTGTCAAATGATGAAGCTAAGGTCCTATTTATAAGTTACCTAAATTACAAATTCAAATGAAATTAAAATCAAATGCAAATTTCCTAATTACTTCTAGATGATTCTTGTGGCCTTGATTGATTGTTAATTATGGCTTGACTTGGGCTTGTGAACTTTTAATTCCCTTCATAGAAGCTTGAAGCATTGAAGAATAAATGAAGGGATTGGAGTATTTGGAAGTGGCCCAATGTGGAGTGTCATTGAAGTGGCATTTTGGGCTTGTGAATGTTTGGGAACCTTGCTCGCTGAATGATTGGTCTGTTTGGGTCCTCAAAATGAATGTCCACTATAAACTATTAAATATCATTGGAAAGCCCTGGATCCCAGCTTTCTAGCGCCGCTGAAAGCATATCATTTGGACTTCTCTAGCCCAAGTTATGATCTTTTGAAGGTGAAGAGATCAGTGTGGCGAAGTGCAAAAACTTGTTTTATGCTGAAATTGTGAGGCTAAACGAATAGCAATTTGTCCCCCCCAAATCAGTGTCCACTATAGAGTATTATATATGGTTGGAAAGCTCTAGAAGTCTACTTTCCAATGGCACTATAATCACTTCATTTGGAGCTTTGTAACTCAAGTTATTCTTGTTAGAGTGTGAAGAGGTCAGGATTGCAAATCCTCTTTGCTTCTCTTTGAGTTTGTTTCCAACTCTTTTGCCACCTTGGGCATGTGCTTCCTATATTAGTGCTTTTATTGCTTCTTTTTCTATCATTTCCTACAAAATTCATTAACTCAAGTAATCAAAGCAATATTCAACTTAAGCACAACAAATATTCAATAATTGGACATTATAAACTAATTTTTTATATGAAAAAGCATAGAAAAACATAACATGATGCGCAGTCATCACAACACCAAACTTAAACTTTGCTTGTCCTCATGCAAACAAAGAATCATGCAATAAATTTGACAATTCACGGTGAGAAGAATAGCAATTATATGTTCATGGTTGGCTAGTTTACTATTCATGCTACAATCACAAAAGAAATTCAAATGATTGATGCTTCTATCTAACTCATTTTATGAAATATTTTTCTTTGTGTTCCTTCCTTGAAACAAGCTTTTCATCTTTTTATTAGCTTAGCTTCTTGGGTGCTTTGCACCATTAGTTAAAAGCTTTGACTCTAAATGCTTTGTTTTCAAGTATTACCACTTGATACATAAGCACCACAAGCATTTAATTAGAGGACTCTTTAAGCTCATTTATTTCTTTTCTTTACTTTTCTTCTAATCATTGGTGCTTAGAGCCTTGAGCTTTGAGGGAGTGCTTTGCACTTGAGCCTAGTCTTAACTCTAAGTGTTTTGTTTTCAAGCTTTTTGCTTGATACATAAACACCACAAGTACTTGACTAATGAATTGTATTGGTACTCAGAGCCTTCAACTTTCTCATTTTTCTCTTTTTTTTTCTTAATCTTTTAATTGATTTGCTTATTCAAGGTTTTTAGTATTTCGAAAAATTTCATAAAATGTTATAGATGAAAACTTCAATTAAACAAATTCAAATGAAATTGAGCAATAATAGTCATGCTAGCCTTCCAATACTTATATGCTCATGCTAGGTTCTTCTTTAATTACCTTGTTGTTTATGATCATGATACTTAATTACTTTGACTCACAAAATTCAAGATGGTAGTTATAATGTCATAGCAACATGTTACAATTCAAATATCAAGCTAAGCTTTTCCAAAAAGAAGAACACACATGCATATAAAAGAAATGGAAGACAATCATGCAATTGAAAGTATAGAAGATAAATAAGAGAAAAAGGAACTTAACCACCTTGTAGATCTTCATGTTTGTTGTTGTCATTTTCCTCCTACTCCTTCCTTCCCCAACACCAAACTTAGAATGATTGCTTATCCTCAAGCAACAAATAAAATAGTGGTGATGGAATTTATGATTAATCATGAATGTCTTCAAGAAGAGATGTAAGTAATGCATGTGTTTAAGCAAGCAAAAATTAAAGATGACAATCAAGGCACAAAGAAAAGAGACAAAATGATTGCATTAATAAGTGAGTTGTGCATGGTACTATGCATGAAAGGTAAGTAGCAATACCAAACTTAGTGTGACACTTTCATTTTAGAAGGATGCAAGTACCCACTAAAGATTGAAGATCAAATTGTTGCATGCAACATCAAACTTAGAATGCAATCATATGCCAAATTATTGAAAGTAAACTAAGCAAGAAAGAAAATGTTACCAACGGTTGGGTTGCCTCCCAACAAGCGCTCTTTTAATGTCATTAGCTTGACATGTTGGTTCTTGAATTTTCTTCCTCTTCTTCCAATTGGTTAAAAGAAATGACTTCAAGGGAGAAGAAGAGAAAATTAATGTCCCTTGATTTAATTGCCTCCTAACAAGCCTTCTTTTGTTGTTATTAGCTTGATTCCTCTTGCTTGTTGGGGTAGGGGTTGGATTGCTTTTTGTTGAACTTATCTTTTTCATGGATGTTGTCTTTTGTTTCTTGGTCACAATCCTTCTTTGAGTGCTTTCCTTGATTGCCTTCACTTCCTTGATTTCAAGACTTAGGTGTTGTGTGATGGTTGGAGTATCCTCTTTATCAAGAACCTCTTGGATTGATGGTTCAATTAAATCATCCTCCATGCAATTCTCCACTTCCTTGGAGTGTAGACTCCCTTGGTTGTTTTTCTTCCTTACAACCTCCTTCTTCATTAGAATTTCACTTGGTATAGGGGCCTCTTTTTCTTGCTCTTCCAATTCCTCCTTTACACCCACAAATTTTTCTTCATCTTCCTTGCTAAGATATAAGTGTCCATCCATCTTCTCAAAAAGGCTCTCTCATTCCTTCCAGTATTGTTCATGACTTTCCAAGAATTGTTCTTATCTTTCCAAGAGTTCTCTAGTTCTCTCTTGAGTTTCTAAAACACTTTGAAGGCATCGTTCTATTTGTAGCAAGAGATGACAAGGTTGGGGTAGATTTTGTGGGATATGGAAAGCGTTTTGTGAGTTGTGAAATGAATTTTGTGGTTGGTGAAATGAGGTGTATGGATTTTGGAAGAAACTTTGTGTAGAGGCATACTCAAGTGATGAAGAGTTTTGACATGAAAAATTATGAGCTGAGGTTGTGCAATCTTGCATGAGTGTATATGAGGGACAATAAAGTGATGATGGTTCTTGATGGATGGGATAGGAAATATTGAATTCTCTTTGGTTTTGTCCATCCCAACCACAATTTGGATAGTTGTTCCATTCATAGGAGTATGAATCATTTTGAGACCTTGGAAAGTATCCCATTTAGTTTGATTGCTCAAACTCCATCATTCCTTGTTCTTGATATCCCCAACCACAATTAGTATAGTAACTTGAATCATTTTGTGGTGGTGGGAAATACCCCATGTAACTTGCTTGATCATTATGTGACCTTGGGGCATATCTCATTTGGGTTGATTGCTCATGATCCATCATTTCTTGTTGATATTCCCATCCACCATGAGGATAATGACATGAATCATTTTCTGGTGGTGAGAAATATCCCATGTAATATGATTGATCAACATGTGAGGTAAACTCCATTTTAATTGAAAAATGTTGTATCAAACACAACCACCAAGAAAATTTGAAATTCCTTGCGTCACAACTAAAGAATTCTTAGTGAGGCAATAACACAAACAGTTAACTTGCAATAAGAAAAGAGAAATAAAAATAAAAATAAAAGTAAAGTAAAAACAAAAAAAAATGTCTAATTGATGCACGAAAATTACTTCACACTATGTAATCCCGCACAACTAACCAGCAAGTGCACTGGGTCGTCCAAGTAATACCTTACGTGCTATGGTTATCTTACAACTCTTAGTCAGGATATTAATTAGTGGTTATCAATTGACTTGCAAATGAACAAGAGAGCATGAATTAAAGGTTACTTGTTATGCAGAAAATGAGAATATGTTGGAGTTTTGGAGATGCTTTGCCTTTTGAATTTCTGCTTTCTCTCTATCTTCTTCTTCACGCATGCACGTCCCTCCTATGGCAAGCTGTGTATTGGAGGATCACTGTTGTCAATGGCTACCATCCTTCCTTTCAGTGAAAATGGTCCAGGTGCGCTGTCACCGCATGGCTAATCATCTGTAGGTTCTTGATCATACCGGAATAGGATTCGCTATCCTTTTGCGTCTGTCACTACGCCCAGCACTCGTGAGTTTGAAGCTCGTCACAGTCATCCTATCCCAGAATCCTACTAGGAATACCACAGACAAGGTTTAGACTTTCCGGATTCTCAAGGATGCTGCCAATGGATTCTAGCTTATACCACGCAGATTCCAATTAAGGAATCTAAGAGATACTCATTCAATCTAATGTAGAACGGAGGTGGTTGTTAGGCACACGTTCATAGGTTGAGAATGGTGATGAGTGTCATGGATCATCACATTCATTATAATAAGGCGCAAATGAATATCTTAGATAGGAACAAACATGATTGAATAGAAAACAGAAATACTGGCATTAACTCATCGAGGCACAGCAGAGCTCCTCACCCCCAACAATGGAGTTTAGAGACTCATGCCGTCAAAAAGGTACAAAGTTTAGATCTAAAATGTCATGAGATACAAAACAAGTCTCTAAAAGTTGTTTAAATACTAGACTAGTAAACTAGGTTTATAGTAAATGAGTAAACTATGATGGATGGTGCAGAAATCTACTTCTGGGGCCCACTTGGTGTGTGCTGGGGCTGAGACTTAAGCTAATCACGTGCATAGGGCTGTTTTGGGGGTTCAACGCCAGCTTTGGATCCTTTTCTGGCATTGAACTCCACTTTGTAACTTGTTTCTGGCGCTGGACGCTAGACAGCAGCATGGAACTGGCGTTAAACGCCAGTTTACGTCGTCTATCCTTGAGCAAAGTATGGACTATTATATATTTCTGGAAAGCCCTGGATGTCTAATTTCCAAAGCAATTGGAAGCGCGCCATTTGGAGTTCTGTAGCTCCAGAAAATCCATTTTGAGTGTAGGGAGGTTAGAATCCAACAGCATCAGCAGTCCTTTTTCAGCCTGAATCAGATTTTTGCTCAGCTCCCTCAATTTCAGCCAGAAAATACCTGAAATCACAAAAAAACACACAAACTCATATTAAAGTCCAGAAATATGAATTTTGCCTAGAAACTACTAAAAATAAACTAAAAACTAACTAAAACACACTAAATACTATATGAAATTAACCCCAAAAAGCGTATAAAATATCCGCTCATCACAACACCAAACTTAAACTGTTGCTTGTCCTCAAGCAACTAGATAAATAAAATAGAATACAAATAATTTAAGAAGCAATAATATCTTAGAGTTTTTGAGTGAAGCTCAGATTCTAATTAGATGAGCGGGACTAGTAGCTTTTTGCTTCTGAACAGTTTTGGCATCTCACTTTATCCATTGAAGCTCAGAGTGATTGGCATCTATTGAAACTTAGAATTCAGATAGTGATATTGATTCTCCTAGTTTAGTATGTTGATTCTTGAACACAGCTACTTTATGAGTCTTGGCCGTGGCCCTAAGCACTTTGTTTTCCAGTATTACCACCGGATACATAAATGCCACAGACACATAATTGGGTGAACCTTTTCAGATTGTGACTCAGCTTTGCTAAAGTCCCCAATTAGAGGTGTCCAGGGTTCTTAAGCACAATCTTCTTTTTGCTTTGGACCTTGACTTTAACCTCTCAGTCTCAAGTTTTCACTTGACACCTTCACGCCACAAGCACATGGTTAGGGACAGCTTAGTTTAGCCGCTTAGGCCGGGATTTTATTCCTTTAGGCCCTCCTATCCACTGATGCTCAAAGCCTTGGGATCCTTTTTATTTACCCTTGCCTTTTGGTTTTAAGGGTTATTGGCTTTTTGCTCTTGCCTCTTGGTTTTAAGAGCTTTTGGCTTTTTCTGCTTGCTTTTTCTTTTTCTTTCTATTTAAAATTTTTTTTTTCTGCAAGCTTTGTTCTTTGCTGCTTTTTCTTGCTTCAAGAATCATTCTTATGATTTTTCAGATTATCAATAACATGTCTCATGTTCATCATTCTTTTAAGAGCCAACATATTTAACAGTCTTAAACATCAAATTCAAAAGACATATGCACTGTTCAAGCATTCATTCAGAAGACAGAAAGCATTGCCACCACATGTAAATAATTAGAATGTTCTTATTAAAAACTCGAAAATTATTGCCTCTTATTCTAAAGAAATTCTTCTATTTTATTCATGTTTGATGATGATGAGAAAATTAAATTATAGCTTAATTGGAGATAAAATCAAAAATATAGATACTAATTACTACTATATGACTCCTAAGGTAAAACTAGAATAAGAACAGTTATCACAGAGTTAAGGCTAAGATTGGAATCTAACAACCTTTGTTTTGGGGAATGGATGTTCCTCTAATCTGCGGGGTGCTTGGTCCTTCAAGAGATAATTTCTGGCGCTTCAATTCCCTTAAGTCGCACCCTTGCTCCTCCTGTCCTTTAATCAAATAGCAAAGAATGCTACTTTGTTCCTTCTGTTCTTTCATTATTTGTTCCATAGCTTCTTGCATCTTGGTAACTGATGTTTCAAGATACTCCCAGTATTCAGATTGAGGGATTTTCGGGAGAAATTTCTGTGTTTTCTTCTTGATGGGGTCATCCTGTGCTTGTTGTTTTTCTATTGATGCTTTGGTGATTGGTCGCTCAATTGAGATATACTCAGTTATTCCCATCCTTACTCCAGCGTCCTTGCAGAGCATAGAAATCAAGCTTGGATAAGCCAACCTGGCATCTTTGGAATTTTTGTTTGCAATTTTGTAAAATTCAGTTGAAATCAGTTGATGAACTTCCACTTCTTTTCCCATCATGATGCAATGGATCATCACTGCTCTTCTAATAGTGACTTCAGAACGGTTGCTAGTGGGCAGCAGAGAATGCCCAATGAAATCCAGCCATCCTCTAGCGACTGGTTTGAGATCTTATCTTTTGAGTTGATTTGGAACACCCTTCGTGCTGGTGGTCCACCTGGCTCCAGAGATACATATATCCTCTAGAATCTTATCCAGGCCCTTGTCTTTTCTCATCATTCTCCTATTGAAGGAGTCTAGATCATCTTTCAGCTGAGGTAGCTTTAAGATCTCCCTGATCTTGTCAGGGTGGGTATGAACAATCTTTCCTCTGACCAAGGTCCGATAGTCATAGATAGCAGATCCAGATAGTCTTTGCCTGTCTGTATGCCACATATTAGCATAGAACTCCTAGACCATATTCCTTCCCACTTTCGATTCAGGATTAGCTAGGATCTCCCATTTCCTGATTCGAATTTGCTCCTGGATCTCTGGATATTCATCTTCTTTCAGATCGAATCTAACTTCCGGGATCACTGATCGTAGACCCATTATTTTGTAATAATGGTCTGAATGTTCTTTAGTTAAGAACATCCCTTGATTCCAAAGTGGTTTTGAAACGCTTTCTTTCTTGCCTCTTGGAGTGGGTTGTTTTCCTTTAGGAGCCATGATCTTAGTGATCACGGATAAGCACACCAAACTTAGAGGTTTGCTTGTCCTCAAGCAAAAAGAAAAGAAAGGAGAGGGAGAGAAGGAGAGCTAGGTGCAATGGTGGATGGGAGGGGAGGGAGGCCGAACCCATATTTAAAGGGAGAGGGGGGTGGGTTTTCGAAAAATAGGGAGACAGATAAGATAGAAGATATGATTTTTAGAAAAAAAAATATGATAAGAAAAGATATGATTTAAAATTGAAAAGATATGAAAGATATTTGAAAAAGATAGATTTGGAATTTTGAAAAAGATAGTATGGAGATTTGAAAAAGATATTGCTTAGTTGAAAAGATTTTTGAATGAAAAGAGAGAGATTTGTTTTGAAAATTTTGAAAAAGAGTTGAGTTGGATTGAAAAAAAAAAGGATTTGTGCTTATGGATTAAGATACATCTAATATTTTTAAAGAAGGGTTTTTAGAAATTAGTAATTTTAGAAATCAGGGTTCTTAACATGTTTTTGCAAGAAATAATGAATTGAAACATGAAAATTAGGATTAAAATGAAAAATATGAAGAAAAAATGACTTTACCTCCTCCCCACCATCCTGGCGTTTGAACGCCCAAACGCTGCATGTTTTGGGCGTTCAACGCTCAAATGCTGCTTCTCCTGGGCGTTCAACGCCAAGCCGCTGCTTATTTCTGGCGTTCAACGCCAGGAAGTCCTTTGTTACTGGGCGTTTTTTTGAACGCCCAGAACGCTGTAAATCTGGCGTTAAACGCCCAGAAAGAGCTTCTTTCTGGCGTTCAACGCCTAGATGGCTATCCTTACTGGCGTTCAATGCCCAGTGGATGCTTCTGTTGGGCGTTGAATGCCCAAAACAGACTTTTACTGGTGTTTTCTTGCCAGTGAGCTCTTTTTATCTGTTTTGCATGCAGAATCCTTCTGTAACCCTGTGAACTTATACAATTGACTCTTTACCTTAGGATCAATGAACTTTATATAAACAAATAAAATCAAGAATAGGGCAAAAATGCTTAGAGGAAGTGATGCCCCATGGCTGGGTTGCCTCCCAGCAAGCGCTTTTTTATTGTCTTTAGTTGGACCTTGCTGAGCTTTTAATCTAGCTTCAGCCTTGAGCACTCTTGCTCAACATTGCCCTCAAGATAGTGCTTGATTCTCGGTCCATTAACAATGAACTTCTTATCAAAATCAATATCTTGAAGCTCCACATAATCATATGGTGATACACTTGTAATCGCATATGGTCTCCTCCACCGGGACTTCAGTTTCCCGGGGAATACCTTGAGCCTAGAGTTAAACAACAGAACCTTTTGTCCTGGTTCAAAGATTCTTGATGACAGCTTCCTGTCATGCCATTTTTTTTATTTTTCCTTATAAAGCTTGGCATTTTCGAAAGCAGTGAATCTGAATTCCTCTAGTTCATTTAGCTGGAGCAATCTTTTTTCTCCAGCTAATTTGGCATCAAAGTTTAGGAATCTGGTTGCCCAGTAGGCTTTATCTTCCAGTTCCACGGGCAGGTGACATGCCTTACCATACACAAGTTGGTATGGAGAGGTCCCTATAGGAGTCTTGAATGTTGTTCTGTATGCCCACAGAGCATCATCCAAGCTTCTTGCCCAATCTTTTCTACGGGTACTTACAGTCCGTTCTAGGATTCTTTTTAGCTCTCTGTTAGAGACTTCAGCTTGTCCATTTGTCTGTGGATGATATGGAGTCGCCACCTTGTGGTGAATCCCATACCGGACCATGGCAGAGTAAAGCTGTTTGTTGCAGAAGTGAGTGCCCCCATCACTGATTAGTACTCTAGGGACCCCAAACCTGCTGAAGATATATTTCTGGAGGAACTTCAGCACTGTTTTAGTATCATTGGTGGGTGTGGCAACGGCCTCTACCCATTTTGATACGTAGTCAATAGCCACCAGAATATAAGTGTTTGAGTATGATGGTGGAAAAGGTCCCATGAAGTCAATTCCCCATACGTCAAACAACTCAATCTCCAAGATTTTTGTTGAGGCATGGCGTAACCATGAGGCAGATTACCAGCTCTTTGGCAACTGTCACAGTTACATACAAACTCTCGCAAATTTTTATAGAGTGTGGGCCAATAGAAGCCACATTGGAGGACCTTGGTGGCTGTTCGCTCACCTCCGAAATGGCCTCCATATTGTGATCCATGGCAATGCCATAGGATCCTCTGTGCTTCTTCTCTAGGCACACATCTCCAGATTATTTCGTCTGCACATCTCTTAAAGAGATAGGGTTCATCCCACAAGTAGTACTTTGCATCAGTAACTAATTTTTTCTTTTGTTGCATGTTGTACTCTTTGGGTATGAACCTTGCAGCTTTATAGTTTGCAATGTCTGCAAACCATGGTGTTTCCTGAATGGCAAATAAATGCTCATCCGGAAAAGTCTCAGAGATCTCAGGAGAGGGGAGGGACGTCCCTTCTATTGGCTCTATCCGGGACAGATGATCAGCCACTTGGTTCTCTGTCCCTTTTCTGTCTCTTATTTCTATATCAAACTCTTGCAGAAGCAACACCCATCTTATGAGCCTGGGTTTTGAATCCTGCTTTGTGAGTAGATATTTGAGAGCAGCATGGTCAGTATACACAATCACCTTTGATCCTACCAAGTATGATCTAAACTTGTCAATGGCATAAACCACTGCAAGCAATTCTTTTTCTGTGGTTGTGTAATTTTTCTGGGCATCATTTAAAATGCAGCTAGCATAATAAATGACGTGCAGAAGCTTGTCATGCCTCTGCCCCAGCACTGCACCAATGGTGTGATCACTGGCATCACACATTAGCTCAAATGGTAATGTCCAGTCTGGTGCAGAAATAACTGGTGCTGTGACCAACTTGGCTTTCAGCGTTTCAAACGCCTGCAGACACTCTGTGTCAAATATAAATGGCGTGTCAGCAGCTAGCAGATTGCTCAGAGGTTTTGCGATTTTTGAAAAATCCTTTATAAACCTCCTATAGAATCCTGCATGCCCCAGAAAGCTTCTGATTGCCTTAACATTGGCAGGTGGTGGTAATTTTTCAATTACCTCTATTTTTGCTTGATCCACCTCTATTCCCTTTGGTGCGCAGAAATTGTGATTACACTTTGATTATGTAAAATTCATCGCTCTTTCTTTCCCTGGTAATGGCGCCAAAAACATGATGCCAATACCATGGTTCACAACTTCGCACAACTAACCAGCAAGTGCACTGGGTCGTCCAAGTAATACCTTACGTGAGTAAGGGTCGAATCCCACGGAGATTGTTGGTATGAAGCAAGCTATGGTCACCTTGTAAATATCAGTCAGGCGGATATAAAATAGTAATGGGGTTTTCGAAAATAATTAATAAAATAGGGATAGAAATACTTATGTAAATCATTGGTGAGAATTTCAGATAAGCGAATAGAGATGCTTTCGTTCCTCTGAACCTCTGCTTTCCTACTATCTTCATCCAATCAGTCTTATTCCTTTCCATGGCTGGCTTTATGTGATACATCACCATTGTCAATGGCTACTTTCGGTCTTCTCTCGGGAAAATGATCCAAATGCCCTGTCACGGCACGGCTAATCGTCTGGAGGCATCACCCATGTCAATGGTTTCATCTTATCCTCTCAGTGAAAATGGTCAACGCACCCTGTCACGGCACGGCTATTCATCTGTCGGTTCTCGATCATGCTGGAATAGGATTTACTATCCTTTTGCGTCTGTCACTAACGCCCAGCACTCGCGAGTTTAAAGCTCGTCACAGTCATTCAATCATTAAATCCTACTCGGAATACCACAGACAAGGTTTAGACCTTCCGGATTCTCTTGAATGCCGCCATCATTCTAGCTTACACCACGAAGATTCTGATTAAGAGATCTAAGAGATACTCATTCAGTCGAAGGTAGAACGGAAGTGGTTGTCAGGCACGCGTTCATAGGGAATGATGATGACTGTCACGTTCATCACATTCAGATTGAAGTGCGAATGAATATCTTAGAAGCGCAATAAGATGAATTGAATAGAAAACAGTAGTACTTTGCATTAATCTTTGAGGAACAGCAGAGCTCCACACCTTAATCTATGGAGTGTAGAAATTCTACCGTTAAAAATACATAAGTGAAAGGTCCAGGCATGGCCGAGATGGCCAGCCCCTCTGATCTAAGAGCCAGGCATCCAAAGATGATCAAAGGATCAAAAGATAATCCAAAGATGTCTAATACAATAGTAAGAGGTCCTATTTATAATAAACTAGCTACTAGGGTTTACAGAAGTAAGTAATTGATGCATAAATCCACTTTCCGGGGCCCACTTGGTGTGTGCTTGGGCTGAGCTTTAACTTTCCACGTGTAGAGGCCATTTGTGGAGTTGAACGCCAGGTTTTGATCCATTTCTGGCGTTTAACTCTGGTTTTTGATCCCTTTCTGGCGCTGAACTCCAGAATTGGGCAGAGAGCTGGCGTTGAACGCCAGTTTGCGTCGTCTAAACATGGGCAAAGTATGGAAACGCTGGAAAGCCCTGGATGTGTACTTTCCAACGCAATTGGAAGCGCGCCATTTCGAGTTCTGTAGCTCCAGAAAATCTACTTTGAGTGCAGGGAGGTCAGAATCCAACAGCATCAGCAGTCCTTCTTCAACCTCTGAATCTGATTTTTGCTCAAGTCCCTCAATTTCAGCCAGAAAATACTTGAAATTACAGAAAAACACACAAACTCATAGTAAAGTCCAGAAATGTGAATTTAACATAAAAACTAATGAAAACATCCCTAAAAGTAACTAGATCCTACTAAAAACATACTAAAAACAATGTCAAAAAGCGTATAAATTATCCGCTCATCACAACACCAAACTTAAATTGTTGCTTGTCCCCAAGCAACTGAAAATCAAATAGCATAAAAAGAAGAGAATATACTATAAATTCCAAACTATCAATGAAACATAGCTCCAATCAGATAAGCGGGACTTATAGCTTTTTGCCTCTTGAATAGTTTTGGCATCTCACTTTATCCATTGAGGTTCAGAATGATTGGCATCTATAGGAACTCAGAATTCAGATAGTGTTATTGATTCTCCTAGTTCAGTATGATGATTCTTGAACACAGCTATTTTATGAGTCTTGGCCGTGGCCCTAAGCACTTTGTTTTCCAGTATTACCACCGGATACATAAATGCCACAGACACATAATTGGGTGAACCTTTTCAGATTGTGACTCAGCTTTGCTAAAGTCCCTAATTAGAGGTGTCCAGGGTTCTTAAGCACACTCTTCTTTTGCTTTGGACCTTGACTTTAACCGCTCAGTCTCAAGTTTTCACTTGACACCTTCACGCCATAAGCACATGGTTAGGGACAGCTTGGTTTAGCCGCTTAGACCAGGATTTTATTCCTTTAGGCCCTCCTATCCACTGATGCTCAAAGCCTTGGGATCCTTTTTATTTGCCCTTGCCTATTGGTTTTAAGGGTTATTGACTTTTTGCTCTTGCCTCTTAGTTTTAAGAGCTTTTGGCTTTTTCTGCTTGCTTTTTCTCTTTTTTTTTTCTATTTTTTTCGCCTAACTTTCTTTTTTTTGCAAGCTCTGTTCTTTGCTGCTTTTTCTTGCTTCAAAAATCATTTTTATGATTTTTCAGATTATCAAATAACATGTCTCCTAGTCATCATTCTTTCAAGAGTCAACATATTTATCATTCTTAAACAACAACTTCAAAAGACATATGCACTGTTCAAGCATACATTCAGAAAACAAAAAGCATTGTCACCACATCAATATAATTAAGCTAAGTTCAAGGATAAATTCGAAACTCATGTACTTCTTGTTCTTTTGAATTAAAACATTTTTCATTTAAGAGAGGTGATGGATTCATAGGACATTCATAACTTTAAGACATAGTTACTAACTACTAATGATCATGTAATGAAGACACAAACATAGATAAGCACATAACATAGAAAACGAAAAACAGAGAAAGTAAGAACAAGGAATGAGTCCACCTTAGTGATGGGTGCGTTTCTTTCTTGAGGAACCAATGATGTTCTTGAGCTCTTCTATGTCTCTTCCTTGTCTTTGTTGCTCCTCCCTCATTGCTTTTTGATCTTCTCTTATTTCATGAAGGAAGATGGAGTGCTCTTGATATTCCACCCTTAATTGTCCCATGTTGGAACTTAATTCTCCTAGGGAGGTGTTGATTTGCTCCTAATATTTATGTGGAGGAAAGTGCATCCCCTGAGGTATCTCAGGGATCTCTTGATTTGCAGCCACATGTTCTACTACTGAGCTATAGACCCTTGAGATGAATCTTTCCATCTCCCATGACTCAGAGGTGGAAGCCTTTGTCTTCCCTTCCCCTCTTTTAGAGGTTTAGGTGCCATCAATGGTAATGGAAAAACAAAAAGCTTATGCTTTTACCACACCAAACTTAGAATGTTGCTCGCCCTCTAGCAAAAGAAGAAAGAATAAGAAGAAGAAGATATGGAGGAGATGGAGGGATGTGTGTATGGATGTGAGTGGTGAATGGAAAACAGAAGGGATGGTCATGAATGGAGAGAGAGAGGGTGAGGTAGGTGGGGATCCTGTGGGATTCACAGATCTTGAGGTGATCCTGTGGTATCCACAGATCTTGAGGTGATCCTGTGGTGTCCACAGATCCGGAGGTGTCAAGGATTTACATCCCTGCACCCATTAGGCATGTCAAATGCCCTTGCACACAACTCTGGGCGTTCAGCGCCAGGTTGGTGCCCATTTTGGGCGTTCAACGCCCATTTGTTGCCATTTCTGGCGTTGAACGCCAGAACCATGCTTGTTATGGGCGTTCAGCGCCAGGATGCTGCCCATTTTGGGCGTTCAGCGCCAGAACCATGCTCTGTTCTGGTGTTGAACGCCAGACAGGTGCTTCCTCCAGGGTGTGATTTTTCTTCTGCTGTTTTTGATTCCGTTTCTAAATTTTTTGTTTGTTTTGTGACTCCACATGATCATGAACCTATAAAGACATATAGCTAAGAAAAATATTGTTAAATAAATAAAAATTGGGTTGCCTCCCAACAAGCGCTTCTTTAATGTCAATAGCTTGACAGTGGGCTTTCATGGAGCCTCACAGATGTCAGAGCATTGTTGAGACTCTCCAACACCAAACTTAGAGTTTGGATATGGGAGTTCAACACCAAACTTAGAGTTTGGTTGTGGCCTCCCAACACCAAACATAGAGTTTGACTGTGGGGGCTTTGGTTGACTCTGCTTTGAGAGAAGCTTTTTCTGCTTCCTCTCCATAGATGCAGAGAGAGATCCTTGAGTTGTAAACACAAGGTTGTCCTCATTCAATTGAAGGATTAATTCTCCTCTGTCCACATCAATCACAGCTCTTGCTGTGGCTAGGAAAGGTCTTCCTAGGATGATGGATTCATCCTCTTCCTTTCCAGTATCCAGGACTATGAAATCAGCAGGGATGTAAAGGCCTTCAACCTTTACTAACACATCCTCTACTTGTCCATAAGCCTGTTTTCTTGAGTTGTCTGCCATCTCTAATGAGATTCTAGTAGCTTGCACCCCATAGATTCCCAGTTTCTCTATTACAGAGAGGGGCATGAGGTTTATTCCTGAACCAAGGTCACACAGAGCCTTAAAGATCGTGGTGCCTATGGTACAAGGTATTATGAACTTTCCAGGATCCTGTTTCTTCTGAGGCAATGTTAGTTGATCCAGATCACTTAGTTCATTGGTGAACAAGGGAGGTTCATCTTCCCAAGTCTCAATACCAAATAATTTGGCATTCAGCTTCATGATTGCACCAAGAAACTTGGCAGTTTGCTCTTCAGTAACATCCTCATTCTCTTCAGAAGAGGAATACTCATCAGAGCTCATGAAGGGCATAAGGAGGTTCAATGGAATCTCTATTTTCTCTAGATGAGCCTCAGAGTCCTTTGGTTCCTCAGAGGGAAGCTTTTTATTGGTCACTGGACGTCCCAGGAGGTCTTCCTCCTTGGGATTCACGTCCTCCTCTCCTTCTTTGGGTTTGGCCATGGTGCTTATGTCAATGGCCTTGCACTCTCCTTTTGGATTCTCTTCTGTATTGCTTGGGAGAGTACTAGGAGGGATTTCAGTGATTCTTTTACTCAGCTGGCCCACTTGTGCTTCCAAATTTCTAATGGAAGACCTTGTTTCATTCATGAAACTCACAGTGGCCTTAGATAGATCAGAGACTAAGTTTGCTAAGCTAGATGGATTCTGCTCAGAATTCTCTGTCTGTTGCTGAGTGGATGATGGAAAAGGCTTGCTATTGCTAAACCTGTTTCTTCCACCATTATTTAAGCCTTGTTGAGGCTTTTGATCCTTCCATAAGAAATTTGGATGATTTCTCCATGATGAGTTATAGGTGTTTCCATAAGGTTCACCTAAGTAATTCACCTCTGCTATTGCAGGGTTCTCAGGATCATAAGCTTCTTCTTCAGAAGATGCCTCTTGAGTACTGTTGGATGCAGCTTGCATTCCATTCAGACTCTGAGAAATCATATTGACTTGCTGAGTCAATATTTTGTTCTGAGCCAATATGGCATTCAGAGTATCAACCTCAAGAACTCCCTTCTTCATAGGCGTCCCATTATTCACGGGATTCCTTTCAGAAGTGTACATGAACTGGTTATTTGCAACCATGTCAATGAGTTCTTGAGCTTCTGCAGGCGTTTTCTTTAGGTGAATGGATCCACCTGCAGAAGTATCCAATGACATCTTTGATAGCTCAGATAAACCATCGTAGAATATATCCAGGATGGTCCATTCTGAAAGCATGTCAGAAGGACACTTTTTGGTCAACTGTTTGTATCTTTCCCAAGCTTCATAGAGGGATTCACCTTCTTTCTGTTTGAAGGTTTGAACATCCACTCTAAGCTTGCTCAGCTTTTGAGGAGGAAAGAACTTGGCTAAGAAAGCCGTGACCAGCTTATCCCAAGAGTTCAGGCTGTCTCTGGGTTGAGAGTCCAACCAGATTCTAGCTCTGTCTCTTACAGCAAATGGGAAAAGCATGAGCTTGTAGACTTCAGGATCTACTCCATTAGTCTTAACAGTATCACATATCTGCAAGAATTCAGTTAAGAACTGAAAAGGATCTTCAGATGGAAGTCCATGAAACTTGCAGTTCTGCTGCATTAGAGAAACTAATTGAGGTTTCAGCTCAAAGTTCTTTGCTCCAATGGCAGGAATGGAGATGCTTCTTCCATGTAAATTGGAATTAGGTGCAGTAAAGTCACCAAGCATCCTCCTTGCATTATTATTATTTTCGGCTGCCATCTCCTCTTCCTGTTCAAAAATTTCTGAAAGGTTATCTCTGGATTGTTATAATTTAGCTTCACTTAATTTTCTCTTCAGGGTTCTTTCAGGTTCTGGATTTGCTTCAACAAAAATGTTCTTGTCCTTGCTCCTGCTCATATGATAAAGAAGAGGGCACAAAGAAAATAATAATAATAATATGGATCCTTTATATCACAGTATAGAGGTCCTTGTGTTAGTAGAAGAAAAGAAGAAGAAAATCTGAACTCAGAGAGAGAGAGAGGGAGTTCGGATTTTTGGTGTTGTGATGAAGAGATGTTAGTAGATGAATAAATAAATAGAATAAGATGAGAGAGGGAAAATTTCGAAAATAATTTTTGAAAAAGAGTTAGTGATTTTTTGAAAATAGTTTTTGAAAAAGGTTAGTGATTTTCGAAAATTAAGATTTAAAATTGAATTAATTAGTTAATTAAAAAGAAATTTTGAAAAAGGGGGGAGATATTTTCGAAAATTAGAGAGAGAGAGTTAGTTAGGTAGTTTTGAAAAAGATAAGAAACAAACAAAAAGTTAGTTAGTTAGTTGAAACAAATTTTGAAAAGATAAGAAGTTAGGAAGTTGGAAAAGATATTTTGAAATCAAATTTTTGAAAAAGATATGATTTTGAAAAAGATAAGATAAAAAGATATTTTTGAAAAGATATGATTGAAATTAGTTTTGAAAAAGATTTGATTTTTAAAATCTCAATTAATGACTTGATTCACAAGAAATCACAAGATATGATTCTAGAACTCAAAGTTTGAATCTTTCTTAACAAGTAAGTAACAAACTTGAAATTTTTGAATCAAAACATTAATTGATTATGTTATTTTCGAAAATTTGATATAAAAATAAGAAAAAGATTTTTGAAAAATATTTTTGGAATTTTCGAAAATAACTAAGAAAAATGAAAAAGATTTGATTTTTGAAAAAGATAAGATTTTTAAATTGAAAATTTGATTTGACTCATGAAAACAACTAGATTTTTAAAAGTTTTGAAAAAGTCAAATCTAATTTTTGAATTTATGAGAGAGAAAAAGGGAAATATATATATATATATATATATATATATATATATATATATTTTATTTCTGAATTTTTATGATGAGAGGAAAAACATGAAAATTATGCAATGCATGAAATTTTTTTTTTTTTTTGGATCAAAACAATGAATGCATGCAAGAATGCTATGAATGTCAAGATGAACACCAAGAACACTATGAAGATCATGATGAACATCAAGAACACATTTTTGAAAAATTTTTAATGCAAAGAAAACATGCAAGACACCAAACTTAGAATTCTTTAATGCTTAGACACTAAGAATTCAAGAATGCATATGAAAAACAAGAAAAGACACAAAATATGCAAATGCAAAGATCAAACAAGAAGACTTACCAAGAACAACTTGAAGATCATGAAGAACACCATGAATGCATGAAAATTTTCGAAAAATGCAAGATGCACATGCAATTGACACCAAACTTATAACATGACTCAGGACTCAAACAAGAAACAAAAAAATATTTTTGGTTTTTATGATTTTCTAAATTTTTTTGGATTTTTCAAAAATTAATTGAAAAAGGAAAATAAGGATTCCAAAATTTTTAATATGAATTCCAGGAATCTTGCATTCTTAGTCTTAAACTTCAGTTCAGGAATTAGACATGGCTCACTAGCCAGCCAAGCTTTCAATGAAAGCTCCGTCCAAAACACTAGACATGGCCAATGGCCAGCCAAGCTTCAGCAAGATATCAGAATATACTGCTCATTACTTATGAAATATGTAACTTGCCTCTATGCTGATGGTTTGGAAGCCTCAGTCCAAAAGAATTTAGACATGGCTTTGCAGCCAGCCAGGCTTCACATGCTTCATGAAACACTAGAATTCATTCTTAAAAATTTTGAATAAATTTTTTTTTTTCGAAAACAGGTGAGAAAATTTTGAAATATTTTTGAAAAATTTTTGAAAAGAAAACAAAAAGAAAATTACCTAATCTGAGCAACAAGATGAACCGTCAGTTGTCCAAACTCGAACAATCCCCGGCAACGGTGCCAAAAACTTGGTGCGCAGAAATTGTGATTACACTTTGATTATGTAAAATTCATCGCTCTTTCTTTCCCTGGTAATGGCGCCAAAAAGATGATGCCAATACCATGGTTCACAACTTCGCACAACTAACCAGCAAGTGCACTGGGTCGTCCAAGTAATACCTTACGTGAGTAAGGGTCGAATCCCACGGAGATTGTTGGTATGAAGCAAGCTATGGTCACCTTGTAAATCTCAGTCAGGCGGATATAAAATAGTAATGGGGTTTTCGAAAATAATTAATAAAATAGGGATAGAAATACTTATGTAAATCATTGGTGAGAATTTCAGATAAGCGAAAAAAGATGCTTTCGTTCCTCTGAACCTCTGCTTTCCTGCTATCTTCATCCAATCAGTCTTATTCCTTTCCATGGCTGGCTTTATGTGATACATCACCATTGTCAATGGCTACTTTTGGTCTTCTCTCGGGAAAATGATCCAAATGCCCTGTCACGGCACGGCTAATCGTCTGGAGGCATCACCCTTGTCAATGGTTTCATCTTATCCTCTCAGTGAAAATGGTCAACGCACCCTGTCACGGCACGGCTATTCATCTGTCAGTTCTCGATCATGCTGGAATAGGATTTACTATCCTTTTGCGTCTGTCACTAACGCCCAGCACTCGCGAGTTTGAAGCTCGTCACAGTCATTCAATCATTGAATCCTACTCGGAATACCACAGACAAGGTTTAGACCTTCCGGATTCTCTTGAATGCCGCCATCATTCTAGCTTACACCACGAAGATTCCGATTAAGAGATCTAAGAGATACTCATTCAGTCGAAGGTAGAACGGAAGTGGTTGTCAGGCACGCGTTCATAGGGAATGATGATGATTGTCACGTTCATCACATTCAGATTGAAGTGCGAATGAATATCTTAGAAGCAAAATAAGATGAATTGAATAGAAAACAGTAGTACTTTGCATTAATCTTTGAGGAACAGCAGAGCTCCACACCTTAATCTATGGAGTGTAGAAACTCTACCGTTAAAAATACATAAGTGAAAGGTCCAGGCATGGCCGAGATGGCCAGCCCCTCTGATCTAAGAACCAGGCATCCAAAGATGATCAAAGGATCAAAAGATAATCCAAAGATGTCTAATACAATAGTAAGAGGTCCTATTTATAATAAACTAGCTACTAGGGTTTACAGAAGTAAGTAATTGATGCATAAATCCACTTCCGGGGCCCACTTGGTGTGTGCATGGGCTGAGCTTTAACTTTTCACGTGTAGAGGCCATTTGTGGAGTTGAACGCCAGGTTTTGATCCATTTCTGGCGTTCAACTCTGGTTTTTGATCCCTTTCTGGCGCTGAACTCCAGAATTGGGCAGAGAGCTGGTGTTGAACGCCAGTTTGCGTGCCATTTCGAGTTCTGTAGCTCCAGAAAATCCACTTTGAGTGCAGGGAGGTCAGAATCCAACAGCATCAGCAGTCTTTCTTCAACCTCTGAATCTGATTTTTGCTCAAGTCCCTCAATTTCAGCCAGAAAATACCTGAAATTACAGAAAAACACACAAACTCATAGTAAAGTCCAGAAATGTGAATTTAACATAAAAACTAATGAAAACATCCCTAAAAGTAACTAGATCCTACTAAAAACATACTAAAAATAATGTCAAAAAGCGTATAAATTATCCGCTCATCACCCTTGTTTGAAATTTTATGCCCAAGGACAATCCCTTTAGTCACCATAAAGTGACATTTTTCCCAGTTTAAAACCAGGTTGGTCTCTTGGCATCTTTTCAGAACTAGTTTCAGGTGATCAAGACAGGAGCTGAATGAGTCTCCATATACTGAGAAGTCATCCATGAAGACTTCCAGAAATTTTTCCACCATATCAGAGAAAATAGAGAGCCTGCATCTCTGGAAGGTTGCAGGCGCATTACACAGCCCAAATGGCATCCTTCTATAAGCAAACACTCCAGATGGACATGTGAATGCTATTTTCTCTTGATCCTGGGGATCTACTGCAATCTGGTTATAGCCTGAGTAGCCATCCAAAAAGCAGTAATAATCATGACCTGCCAGTCTTCCTAGCATCTGGTCTATGAATGGTAAAGGAAAATGATCCTTTGTCGTGGCTGTATTGAGCCTTCTGTAGTCAATACACATGCGCCACCTTGTAACTGTTCTTGTAGGAACCAGTTCATTCTTTTCATTATGAACCACTGTCATGCCTCCTTTTTTGGGGACAACTTGAACAGGGCTCACCCAGGGGCTATCAGAAATAGGATAAATAATCCCAGCCTCCAGTATTTTGGTGACCTCTTTCTGCACCACTTCCTTCATGGCTGGATTTAGCCGCCTCGGTAGTTGAACCACTGGTTTAGCATTATCCTCCAATAAGATTTTGTGCATGCATCTAGCTGGGCTTATGCCCTTAAGGTCACCTATGGACCACCCAAGAGCTGTCTTGTGTGTCCTTAGCACTTGAATAAGTGCTTCCTCTTCCTGTGGATTTAAAGCAGAGCTTATGATCACTGGAAAAAAGTGTCACCTTCTCCCAGAAATGCATATTTCAGGGATGGTGGTAATGGTTTGAGCTCGGGTTTAGGAGGTTTTTCCTCTTCCAGAGGAAATTTCAGAAGCTCTTTCATTTCCTCTGAATCCTCCAAATCAGGCTGAGCATCTTTGAAGATGTCTTCCAACTCTGATTCGAGACTCACAGCCATGTTGACCTCTTCCACCAAAGAGTCAATAAGATCAACTTTCATGCAGTCTTTTGATGTGTCTGGATGCTGCATGGCTTTGACAGCATTCAACTTAAACTCATCATCATTGACTCTCAGGGTTATTTCCCCCTGTTGGACATCAATGAGAGTTCGTCCAGTTGCTAGGAAGGGTCTTCCTAGAATGAGAGTGGCACTCTTGTGCTCCTCCATTTCCAGCACTACAAAGTCAGTGGGAAAGGCAAATGGCCCAACTCTGACAATCATGTCTTCAATCACGCCTAATGGGTATTTAATGGAGCCATCAGCAAATTGGAGACATATCCGGGTTGGTTTAACTTCTTCAGTTAAACCAAGCTTTTTGATAGTGGATGCGGGTATTAGGTTGATGCTTGCCCCAAGATCACATAAAGCTGTCTTGGTGCAATTACCTTCTAATGTGCATGGTATCAGAAAACTCCCAGGGTCTTTAAGCTTTTCAGGAAAGCTTTTTAGAATGACTGCACTGCATTCTTCAGTGAGGAGAACTCTTTCAGTTTCTCTCCAATCCTTCTTTTGACTCAAGATCTCTTTCATGAACTTGGCATAAGAAGGTATTTGCTCAAGTGCCTCTGCAAATGGAATCTTTATTTCAAGAGTCCTGAGATAATCTGCAAAGCAAGCAAATTGCTTATCCTGCTCCTCTTGGTGGAGTTTTTGAGGATAAGGTATCTTGGCTTTATATTCCTCAACCTTAGTTACTGTAAGTTTATTTCCTACAGAAGTGGTTGAAGAAGCCTTTTTAGATGGGTTGTTATCAGCACTTGTGTGTGTCTGATCCCTCACTGGCAATTGTGTAACAACCCTGATTTTCGAGTACGCGAGATCTTTTCTGAAGGCATGGATTTCTCCGAAAGATCAGTAAAGGGAACACCTCTGTTATATCATCAAGCATCTCAATCCTCATTATCATTATGTCATCCTTAAGCTAGAACCTTTTCCGAGGCAAGCTCGATAACGCGGTCACGAAGAACCTAGTTTTTGAACCGTATCGGTTGGCAGTTTTGATTCTGATTTTCGTAAATAGTCTCTGTTTGATGAACCGGACTCGATTCATGAGAGGAGAGAGATAATAGTATAATATTATCATTATATTAGTATTAGAAAATGCTTGAATGATATTATAAGGTTACCTGGTCTGTTTTTGTTAAAAACAAAAAATCGGTTTAACCGGGTTTACGGTTTACTGGTGCAGCTTAGCACCAGCACTCTCTGATGACTTTAGCAATGATAAGGCCTCATTATACATGTTCTATTCTCATAATAAATATGTTACTAGTGTCATTTATGCTAGTAGCTCAGAAAATAATTTTTAGAGATGTTTTTACAAGTGTTCCGATACACCTAGTTTTAGTAGTTATACACCTGAGATATTTTAATATTATTTTAATCCACCTCCAATCCAACCAATCACAACTCACCTTACACCCCCAATACCCCCAAGGCTGCCTCATTTGCTCATTGTGGCCGAAATTGAAAGGAGAGAAAAGAGAGAAACTTTCATGAACACTTAATCTTCAAAGCTTGATTTCTTCTGAACCAAAACTCAAATCAAAACTCCGATTTCACCAAAATGATCCTCTCTTCTTCCTCTACATAACCATGTAACTTATCAAGGCTAGAAATAAGCTTAGATGGCTGTCCCTTTCCCATTTAAATTCGGTTTTCAAGGAAAACCATGCAAAACATGTGTTTTCTTGATGTTCTTCCTTAGGAATCATGCTTAACTTGACTTGAGGGCCAAGAAACATTAATTTTCAGCAAGTCTAAGGTGAGATATCTCTTCCTAACGTGCTGAGGGAGATTTGGTCAGTTGAGAGTTTGTGGATTTAAAGTTGTTCTTGATGTGTTTTAGGAGGAAAAAGTGCTTAAGGACCACCTGAAAGTCTAACCGAATTTGGAGCAGCAAATCAAGGTAGGGTGCCACGAAATTAATCTTGATTATTTGTGTTTGAGATGTGTGAATGTTGTATAATTTGGCTGTGCTAAAAATTGGTTGCATATATGATTGATTCTTGGTGAAATTTTGGTGAAATTTTGATGAAATTTGATGAAATTCAAGCTTTAAAGTTCATGTTCTTGGGCAGCTGGAAAAAACGAAACCCTAAGCTTAAATTGAGGTTCAATTTCTGTTGAAATCATGTAGAAAAGATGGGGTTTTAGTGGCTGCTAATTTATTATGAATTATAGTAAAAATCGGTTGCTGAAAAGACTGAAAAATCGGGTAAAAACAGAGAAAGAATCTGAAGAATATATGAAGAACATGAAGAACACTTTGAGTGTGATGAAGAACAATGAAGAACAGGCCTTAGATCTTAAAAAGGGCAAGGAAGTAAAATTTTTGGTGTTTTAGGGGTTGTTTGGTAATTTCTGAAAGTTAGGGTGGTAAAAGTAGAAATATTAAAAGTTACAGGTGGTAAAAAGTGAATTTTAAAGGTTAAAAGTAAAAGGTAAGTTAATTTTCAAAAATTAATGATAAAATAATAAATAATAATAAAATATTAATTAATAATATTTAATTAAAAATAATATTTTAATAAAAATAATAAAATAATGCAGAAAAGGCAGTTTTCTGTATAAGCTTTAGAAAGACAACTTTAAGCGCAGAATCTCATAATTACCTTCATAAAACACTTAGGGAGTGGTAAGAATATATTAGTGAGGCAAAGATAAAGGAAAGATAAAAAGTTAAAGAAAAGATAAAAACCAAAGAAAAGTCTGTAAAGTTTTAATGACAGAAAAACAGACAGAGACTAGTGAACGAACTAGGGCAACTTAGTTAGTACTTGAGTTGCGACTAGGGTTAGGTATTATATGAAAAGTAAAACTGTTTCAGTATAGACTTAATGAACCTATACTTGGGACAGACTAACTATTCATACCGAAATTTACATAAGCTTTAAATACATACTTTAAACAGAAAAATCAGAGAAGAGAAAAGGGATACAGATAACAGAGTAATTAAAACAGAGTAAAGAGATACAGAGAAAAGAGAAACCAGAACAGAGTAAAGAGATATAAAGAGAAGAGTATAAGAATAAAGAGTTAAGCCTTGTAGCATGATGTTCTGTTGGATGTTCATCTGCTGCTTTTCCATTGGCCCTAGAGGTCTTGTAGGCCCAAGTTCACCTACAGTGAGTTGTTATTCCTGTAGGCCGAAGTTCACCTGCAGTGAATATCAATTGTGTATCTCAGGGAGTTGCTCCTGTAGGCTGAAGTTCACCTACAGAGAGTTGTGATACCTGTAAGCCGAAGTTCACTTACAGGGGCACTATTTCTGTAAGCCGAAGTTCACTTACAGAGGTGTTATTTCTGTAGGCCGAAGTTCACCTACAGAAAGTTGTTGTGTTGTGTTTAGACTATCCCTGTAAGCCAAAGTTCACTTACGGGAGTACTATTTCTGTAAGCCCAATAGATGTGTTTATTCATTTGTTGCGCTAAGGCAACGCCGGATATACTTGTATGATGATCTACTGCGTGAAGGCAGTCAGATAGATAGTGGTGCGACCACTGAGAACGCTTTCCTACGGTACAGATCCATATTTTATTTCTGTAAGGCAGAGGGGTTATTTCCTGCTACAGAAGTACCGTGACCACCTGTTCCATTTCTGTAGTGGCAGAGGGGTTATTTCCTGTATACAGAAGGTGTGTCGGCATACATCCCTGCAATGGCAGATGTGTTATTTCCTGCGTGCAGTGGACCCTGTGGTGGCAGAGGGGTTATTTCCTGTACACAGGGGTATAGCCAATAAGAAAGCCTTATCCAGACAGAGGTTGCTGGATAACGTCGAGAGCGGGTTAGTAACCGACAGATGAGCTCATTACCTGCACTAGGGCTAGACATGCATCATTCTTGTGTGCGCATCATTCTCTGTTGCATTCCTTTCTGTGTGTGGTCTATTTCTTTATGTTTGTCTGCTTGCTTGCTATTTCTGTGTTTTATTGTATTCTTTTGTTTGTGTTCTACTTTCTGTTGTCTCTACTTTCTCTTTCTATCTTTATTTTCTATTTATTGCTTCGCTATATTATGTTATTTGTCTGCTAATCGACCCCAAATTAATGAACTTAACTAATAACCCCGACCCTACTAAGAACTCCCCAGTTCTTACCCCTTCTCTCTCCCTTCCCTCTTCAGATGGAAGCATGAGTACCCTTCTGTAGTTCACTGACGACCGTTCGCAAAAAAGATTCCGCTCTAGGTAGTCTGCTGAGTCTAGAGTGAACTCCGTTTCTATTTATATGTAAATACTATGAGACCAGCCAACATCTACACCCTGCTTATCTACAAACTTTAACCTAAGTCCTCCGTACGATGTTGCTATTATGTGGCCACTCGATGAAGTACTTGAGAGACGCTCTTTGATGACATATGATCGTGCAGAGGATTAGTAGACGACCTTCCACCTTTTGATGACGATCCACCTGACTTGAGTTTTGAAGACCTAGAACGTACTTTCCCTCGCTTTAGAAGTTTAGAGGGACTAGGTGAGTATAGAGTCTAGGCTAGCCTGGGCGCCAGCTTAGGGACTTCTTGAACAGGTCAGGACCTGGGATGTTGTATGTTTATATATGTATATAGATATTATTTAGCTATATCTAGGGGTGTCCTAACTAAAGATCTTTACTCTAATAAAGGCTGGATAACCGAATGATATCAACTGCATGTGATATATTTATGTATGGTTGTTTATAACTGTTTTATCTGCTATCAGTTGTGAATTGCTTATGAATGATTTCGTCTATTAATCCAAATGTTTTTAAAAAAAAAAGTACCTCGTAAAATAACTACGCTTTTAACAACGAATCAAGTTCATATAATAAATAATAGATAATAATTAGGATGACAAATTGGTAGCACTCGGTTTCTGGTATGTCCTAGGCGTACTGAAAATTGGGTCGTTACAAATTGAGTGCCAGAGTTAGAAGCTGGAGTGACATTAGACGCCAGCTCCTCATCTGTTCCTAGCGTTTGAACGCCAGAACTGTGCTTCTTTTGGGCGTTCAACGCCAGATCCTTGCTTGTTTCTGGCGTTGAACGCCAGTTCTGAGCATGGTCTGGGCGTTCAGCGCCAGCCTTCCACCCAACTTCTGGCGTTTTAGCGCCAGAATTATTTTTCCCTGGGCTCTTACTGTCCTCAGATGGATTTTGGGTGGTTTGCTCATTTCTTGGTTTCCTGCTGCTTTGAAGTGGGGTAGTTAGTGCTTTCCCACTTCTTAGTTGAACTGCTTAGCATTCTTCTGTTATTTGTTTTGACAGCTGCTGCCTTGTTTGCTTTAATTGTACTTCCATGTTTATATTAGCCATCCTTGTCTCTTGTAGTTTATCCTTGAATTCAGCTAACTGCTTTGTTAGAAAATCCAATTGCTGATTGAATTCAGCAGCTTGCTCTGCAGGACTGAGTTCAGCAATTACTGTTTTAGCCTCTTCTTTCATGGAAGGGTCACTGCTTAAGTACAGATGTTGATTTCTAGCAACTGTATCAATGAGCTCCTGAGCTTCTTCAATTGTCTTTCTCATGTGGATAGATCCACCAGCTGAGCAATCTAAAGAGATCTGAGCTCTTTCTGTAAGCCCATAATAGAAGATGTCTAACTGAACCCACTCTGAAAACATTTCAGAGGGGCATTTTCGTAGCATCTCTCTGTATCTCTCCCAGGCATCATAAAGAGATTTATTATCTCCTTGTTTAAAGCCTTGGATGTCCAGCCTTAGCTGTGTCATCCGTTTTGGAGGAAAGTATTGATTCAGGAATTTTTCTGTCAGCTGTTTCCATGTCCTTATGCTAGCCTTAGGTTGGTTATTTAACCACCTCTTGGCTTGGTCTTTTACAGCAAATGAAAACAGTAATAATTTGTAGACATCCTGATCTACTTCCTTATCATGTACTGTGTCAGTAATTTGTAAAAACTGTGCCAGAAATTCTGTAGGTTCTTCCTGTGGAAGACCAGAATACTGGCAGCTTTGCTGCACCATGATAATGAGCTGAGGATTCAACTCAAAGTTACTGACTCCAATGGAAGGTATGCAGATACTACTCCCATATGAAGCAGTAGAGGGGTTAGCATATGACCCCAGAGTCCTCCTGGACTGTTCATTTCCACTTAGATCCATGATGGAGAAAAGGAGATGATGTAAAATAAAAAAAAATATTTTTATTTATTTATTTATTTATTTATTTAATTATTTTGAAAATAAAATAAATTAAAATAAAATAAATAAAAATAGGTGAAGATTTTCGAAAAAAGGAGAAAGAAAATGGTTAGGAAGTTTTGAAAAAGATATGATTTGGAAAAGATTTTAAATTTTGAAAAAAAAATCTGAATTTTTAAAAATAATTTTCGAAAATTTGTTTTAAAAATAGGGAGAAAAGATATTTTTGAATTTAGTGAGGGAAGAGAAAAACAATAAAATAGCACAAGATTTAAAATTTTTAGATCTAATGCTCCTTGTTTTCGAAAATTTTGGAGGGAAAACACCAAGGAACACCAAACTTAAAAATTTTAAGATCAAGACACAAGGAAAACTCAAGAACACTTTGAAGACTCACAAGAACACAAGAACATGAAGAAAGAACACCAAACTTAAAATTTTTAGAAAACCAAACTAAAATTTTTGAAAAACAAAGAAAAATCAACAAGAAAACACCAAACTTAGAGTTTGGCACAAGATTTATTCAAAGAAAAATTATTTTTGAAAAAGATTTTAAAAATAGGATAGCCAATTACCAAGAACATAAGCACCACGCTCTAACTAATTGAGCTATAAATTTAAAGTGTTTTAACAATGTATAAATAATAAAAGACTCTAAACCAAAAAGAAAAAATTTTCCTAATCTAAGCAACAAAATAAATCGTCAGTTGTCCAAACTCAAACAATCCCCGGCAATGGCGCCAAAAACTTGGTGCATGAAAATTACTTCACACTATGTAATCCTGCACAACTAACCAGCAAGTGCACTGGGTCGTCCAAGTAATACCTTACGTGAGTAAGGGTCGATCCCACGGAGATTGTTGGCTTGAAGCAAGCTATGGTTATCTTGCAACTCTTAGTCAGGATATTAATTAGTGGTTATCAATTGACTTGCAAATGAACAAGAGAGCATGAATTAAAGGTTACTTGTTATGCAGTAAATGAGAATATGTTGGAGTTTTGGAGATGCTTTGCCTTTTGAATTTCTGCTTTCTCTCTATCTTCTTCTTCACGCATGCACGTCCCTCCTATGGCAAGCTGTGTGTTGGAGGATCACCGTTGTCAATGGCTACCATCCTTCCTTTCAGTGAAAATGGTCCAGGTGCACTGTCACCGCACGGCTAATCATCTGTAGGTTCTCGATCATACCGGAATAGGATTCGCTATCCTTTTGCGTCTGTCACTATGCCCAGCACTCGCGAGTTTGAAGCTCGTCACAGTCATCCAATCCCAGAATCCTACTAGGAATACCACAGACAAGGTTTAGACTTTCCGGATTCTCAAGGATGCTGCCAATGGATTCTAGCTTATACCACAGAGATTCCAATTAAGGAATCTAAGAGATACTCATTCAATCTAATATAGAACAGAAGTGGTTGTCAGGCACACGTTCATAGGTTGAGAATGGTGATGAGTGTCATGGATCATCACATTCATCATAATAAGGCGCAAATGAATATCTTAGATAGGAACAAACATGATTGAATAGAAAACAGAAATACTGGCATTAACTCATCGAGGCACAGCAGAGCTCCTCACCCCCAACAATGGAGTTTAGAGACTCATGCCGTCAAAAAGGTACAAAGTTTAGATCTAAAATGTCATGAGATACAAAACAAGTCTCTAAAAGTTGTTTAAATACTAGACTAGTAAACTAGGTTTACAGTAAATCAGTAAACTAGGATGGATGGTGCAGAAATCCACTTCTGGGGCCCACTTGGTGTGTGTTGGGGCTGAGACTTAAGCTAATCACGTGCATAGGGCTGTTTTGGGCGTTCAACGCCAGCTTTGGATCCTTTTCTGGCGTTGAACTCCACTTTGTAACTTGTTTCTGGCGCTGGACGCCAGACAGCAGCATGGAACTGGCGTTGAATGCCAGTTTACGTCATCTATCTTTGAGCAAAGTATGAACTATTATATATTTCTGGAAAGCCCTGGATGTCTACTTTCCAACACAATTGGAAGCGCACCATTTGAAGTTCTGTATCTCCAGAAAATCTATTTTGAGTGTAGGGAGGTCAGAATCCAACAGCATCAGCAGTCCTTTTTTAGCCTGAATCAGATTTTTGCTCAGCTCCCTCAATTTCAGCCAGAAAATACCTGAAATCATAGAAAAACACACAAACTCATAGTAAAGTCCAGAAATATGAATTTTGCCTAGAAAATACTAAAAATAAACTAAAAACTAACTAAAACACACTAAATACTATATGAAATTAACCCCAAAAAGCGTATAAAATATCCGCTCATCACTAATCTAGAAAATTAATCAACCGGTAGTATGTTAATCACAATTAATCCCCGACAACGGCACCAAAAATTTGATACGTGAAAAATTAATTTCACGTAATTACCAGCAAGTATACCGGGTCATATCAAGTAATAAAACTCACAAGAGTGAGGTCGATCCCATGAGGATTAAAGGATTAAGCAAGCAATAGTTGATTAATTATTCTAGTTAGACGGTTATAATTGTGATGATAAGCAAGCAAGAAATGTAAATAACATGAAATTAAATAAAAGCAATAAAGTGTAAGGAAGTAAATGACAAGAAATTAAAGTGCTGAAAATTAAAGTGCAAAAATGTAAATTGCAAGGAATGGAAAGTACAAGTAAAGTGCAAGAAAGTAAAGTGCAAGAAAGTAAATGACTAGAAAGTAAAACCAACTAAAGTATTTCTACAAACACCTGGAATGCATAAATGTGCAAAAGTAAATAAAGCCATAAATGTGCAGAAGTAAATGACAAGAATTTAAAGAGAACAATTAAATGACAAGAATTAAAGACAAGAAGTAAATAACAATAATTAAGAATGAAATTAACATTGGGATCAAGAGATATTGCATTCTCAAAATCAACAGTTCTCATCTCTACTTCAATCATGCAATCATTGATCTATTGGCAAATCTTAAGTAATCAAACTCCAATCTCTTGGTGACTTGATTTCTCTTAACTTGATCAATTGCCAATCTCTTGATCTAATTGCTCTTGAGAAGAGATGAAGAATGGTCTCTATTTTAGAGCCACACAACCCTCAAGATTTCAATTCAAAGTGATTACATCTCACATATCAAGCTAAGAATTATCAATCAACAGAGTTGTGAGAGAAGAGCCTCAAACTAAATTCTATGACTCCTTTCTCAAGTTCATCATAGAATTTAAATAGATCTAATCCCTCTCTCGATAGTAATTAGATCTTTGAAGCACAAAGACTCTCTCTAAAGAAGCAATAAAAAAAGAATTGAAGATGAAGAATAAAAATAAATCAACCCATTAAATTGCAATAGAGCTCTCTTTCCCAAAGTTGGAAATTAGAAACTCATAGCAAAATATTTACAAAAGTGTGTATGAAAAAAAATGGAAGAAGAGAAGAGAATGTGAGTTAAAGGGGAGTGGATTCACCTCCACCCCTCCAAGGTGTGTGTCAAATGATGAAGCTAAGGTCCTATTTAGAAGTTACCTAAATTACAAATTCAAATGAAATTAAAATCAAATGCAAATTTCCTAATTACTTCTAGATGATTCTTGTGGCCTTGATTGATTGTTAATTGTGGCTTGACTTGGGCTGTGAACTTTTAATTCCCTTCATAGAAGCTTGAAATATTGAAGAATAAATGAAGGGATTGGAGTATTTGGAAGTGGCCCAATGTGGAGTGTCATTGAAGTGGCATTTTGGGCTTGTGAATGTTTGGGAACCTTGCTCGCTGAATGATTGGTCTATTTGGGTCCTCAAAATGAATGCCCACTATAGACTATTATATATCATTGGAAAGCCCTGGATCCCAGCTTTCTAACGCCACTGAAAGCATATCATTTGGACTTCTCTAGCCCAAGTTATGATCTTTTGAAGGTGAAGAGATCAGTCTGGTGAAGTGCAAAAACTTGTTTTACACTGAAATTGTGAGGCTAAACGAATAGCAATTTGTCTCCCCAAATCAGTGTCCACTATAGAGTATTATATATGGTTGGAAAGCTCTGGAAGTCTACTTTGCAATGGCACTATAATCACTTCATTTGGAGCTCTGTTACTCATGTTATTCTTGTTGGAGTGTGAAGAGGTCAGGATTGCAAATCCTCTTTGCTTCTCTTTGAGTTTGTTTCCAACTCTTTTGCCACCTTGGGCATGTGCTTCCTATATTAGTGCTTTTATTGCTTCTTTTTCTATCATTTCCTACAAAATTCATTAACTCAAGTAGTCAAAGCAATATTCAACTTAAGCACAACAAATATTCAATAATTGGGCATTATAAACTAATTTTTTATATGAAAAAGCATAGAAAAACATAACATGATGCGCAGTTATCACAACACCAAACTTAAACTTTGCTTGTCCTCAAGCAAACAAAGAATTATGCAATAAATTTGACAATTCACGGTGAGAAGAATAGCAATTATATGTTCATGGTTGGCTAGTTTACTATTCATGCTACAATCACAAAAGAAATTCAAATGATTGATGCTTCTATCTACTCATTTTATGAAATCTTTTTCTTTGTGTTCCTTCCTTGAAACAAGCTTTTCATATTTTTCTTAGCTTAGCTTCTTGGGTGCTTTGCACCATTAGTTAAAAGCTTTGACTCTAAATGCTTTGTTTTCAAGTATTACCACTTGATACATAAGCACCACAAGCATTTAATTAGAGGACTCTTTAAGCTCATTTATTTCTTTTCTTTACTTTCCTTCTAATCATTGGTGCTTAGAGCCTTGAGCTTTGAGGGAGTGCTTTGCACTTGAGCCTAGTCTTGACTCTAAGTGTTTTGTTTTCAAGCTTTTTGCTTGATACATAAACACCACAAGTACTTGACTAATGAATTGTCATTGGTACTCAGAGCCTTCAACTTTCTCATTTTTCTCTTTTTCTTTCTTAATCTTTTAATTGATTTGCTTATTCAAGGTTTTCAATATTTCAAAAAACTTCATAAAATGTTCTAGATGAAAACTTCAATTAAACAAATTCAAATGAAATTGAGCAATAATAGTCATGCTAGCCTTCCAATACTTATATGCTCATGCTAGGTTCTTCTTTAATTACCTTGTTGTTTATGATCATGATACTTAATTACTTTGACTCACAAAATTCAAGATGGTAGTTATAATGTCATAGCAACATGTTATAATTCAAATATCAAGCTATGCTTTTCCAAAAAGAAGAACACACATGCATATAAAAGAAATGGAAGACAATCATGCAATTGAAAGTATAGAAGATAAATAAGAGAAAAAGGAACTTAACCACCTTGTAGATCTTCATGTTTGTTGTTGTCATTTTCCTCCTACTCCTTCCTTCTCCAACACCAAACTTAGAATGATTGCTTATCCTCAAGCAACAAATAAAATAGTGGTGATGGAATTTATGATTAATCATGAATGTCTTCAAGAAGAGATGTAAGTAATGCATGTGTTTAAACAAGAAAAAATTAAAGATGACAATCAAGGCACAAAGAAAAGAGACAATATGATTGCATTAATAAGTGAGTTGTGCATGGTACTATGCATGAAAGGTAAGTAGCAATACCAAACTTAGTGTGACACTTTCATTTTAGAAGGATGCAAGTACCCACTAAAGATTGAAGATCAAATTGTTGCATGCAACACCAAACTTAGAATGCAATCATATGCCAAATTATTGAAAGTAAACTAAGCAAGAAAGAAAATATTACCAACGGTTGGGTTGCCTACTAACAAGCACTCTTTTAATGTCATTAGCTTGACATGTTGGTTCTTGAATTTTCTTCCTCTTCTTCCAATTGGTTAAAAGAAATGACTTCAAGGGAGAAGAAGAGAAAATTGATGTCCCTTGATTTAATTGCCTCCTAACAAGCCTTCTTTTGTTGTTATTAGCTTGATTCCTCTTGCTTGTTGGGGTGGGGGTTGGATTGCTTTTTGTTGAACTTATCTTTTTCATGGATGTTGTCTTTTGTTTCTTGGTCACAATCCTTCTTTGAGTGCTTTCCTTGATTGCCTTCACTTCCTTGATTTCAAGACTTAGGTGTTGTGTGATGGTTGGAGTGTCCTCTTTATCAAGAACCTCTTGGATTGATGGTTCAATTAAATCATCCTCCATGCAATTCTCCACTTCCTTGGAGTGTAGACTCCCTTGGTTGTTTTTCTCCCTTACAACCTCCTTCTTCATTAGAATTTCACTTGGTATAGGGGCCTCTTTTTCTTGCTCTTCCAATTCCTCCTTTACACCCACAAATTGGTCTTCATCTTCCTTGCTAAGATATAAGTGTCCATCCATCTTCTCAAAGAGGCTCTCTCGTTCCTTCCAGTATTGTTCATGACTTTCCAAGAATTGTTCTTATCTTTCCAAGAGTTCTCTAGTTCTCTCTTGAGTTTCTAATGCACTTTGAAGGCATTGTTCTATTTGTAGCAAGAGATGAGAAGGTTGGGATAGATTTTATGGACTTGTGAATGTTGTGGTAAAGTGTTGTTGAGGGATATGGAAGGCGTTTTGTGAGTTGTGAAATGAATTTTGTGGTTGGTGAAATGAGGTGTATGGATTTTGGAAGAAACTTTTTGTAGAGGCATACTCAAGTGATGAAGAGTTTTGACATGAAAAATTATGAGCTGAGTTTGTACAATCTTGCATGAGTGTATATGAGGGACAATAAAGTGATGATGGCTCTTGATGGATGGGATAGGAAACATTGAATTCTCTTTGGCTTTGTCCATCCCAACCACAATTTGGATAGTTATTCCATTCTTAGGAGTATGAATCATTTTGAGACCTTGGGAAGTATCCCATTTAGTTTGATTGCTCAAACTCCATCATTCCTTGTTCTTGATATCCCCAACCACAATTAGTATAGTAACTTGAATCATTCTGTGGTGGTGGGAAATACTCCATGTAACTTGCTTGATCATTATGTGACCTTGGGGCATATCTCATTTGGGTTGATTGCTCATGATCCATCATTTCTTGTTGATATTCCCATCCACCTTGAGGATAATGACATGAATCATTTTCTGGTGGTGGGCAATATCCCATGTAATATGATTGGTCAACATGTGAGGTAAACTCCATTTTAATTGAAAAATGTTGAATCAAACACAACCACCAAGAAAATTTGAAATTCCTTGCATCACAACTAAAGAATTCTTAGTGAGGCAATAACACAAACACTTAACTTGCAATAAGAAAAGAGAAATAAAAATAAAAAAAGTAAAGTAAAAACGAAAAAAAATGTCTAATCTAGAAAATTAATCAACCGGTAGTATGTTAATCATAATTAATCCTCGACAACGATGCCAAAAACTTGATACGTGAAAAATTAATTTCACGTAATTACCTGCAAGTATACCGGGTCGTATCAAGAAATAAAACTCACAAGAGTGAGGTTGATCCCACAAGGATTAAAGGATTAAGCAAGCAATAGTTGATTAATTATTCTAGTTAGACGGTTATAATTGTGATGATAAGCAAGCAAGAAATGTAAATAACATAAAATTAAATAAAAGCAATAAAGTGTAAGGAAGTAAATGACAAGAAATTAAAGTGCTGAAAATTAAAGTGCAAAAATGTAAATTGCAAGGAATGGAAAGTACAAGAAAGTAAAGTGCAAGAAAGTAAAGTGCAAGAAAGTAAATGACTAGAAAGTAAAACCAACTAAAGTATTTTTACAAACACTTGGAATGCATAAATGTGCAAAAGTAAATAAAGCCATAAATGTGCATAAGTAAATGACAAGAATTTAAAGAGAACAATTAAATGACAAGAATTAAAGACAAGAAGTAAATAACAATAATTAAGAATGAAATTAACTTTGGAATCAAGAGATATTGCATTCTCAAGATCAACAATTCTCATCTCCACTTCAATCATGCAATCATTGATCTATTGGCAAATCTTAAGTAATCAAACTTCAATCTCTTGGTGATTTGATTTCTCTTAACTTGATCAATTGCCAATCTTTTGATCTAATTGCTCTTGAGAAGAGATGAAGAATGGTCTCTAATTTAGAGCCACACAACCCTCAAGATTTCAATTCAAAGTGATTACATCTCACATATCAAGCTAAGAATTATCAATCAACAGGGTTGTGAGAGAAGAGCCTCAAACTAAATTCTATGACTCCTTTCTCAAGTTCATCATAGAATTCAAATAGATCTAATCCCTCTCTCGATAGTAATTAGATCTTTGAAGCATAAAGACTCTCTCTAAAGAAGCAATGAAAGAAGAATTGAAGATGAAGAATGAAAATAAATCAACCCATTAAATTGCAATAGAGCTCTCTTTCCCAAATGTTAGAAATTAGAAACTCATAGCAAAATATTTACAAAAGTGTGTATGAAAGAAAATGGAAGAAGAGAAGAAAATGTAAGTGAAAGGGGAGTGGAGATTCACCTCCACCCCTCCATGGTGTATGTCAAATGATGAAGCTAAGGTCCTATTTATAAGTTACCTAAATTACAAATTCAAATGAAATTAAAATCAAATGCAAATTTCCTAATTACTTCTAGATGATTCTTGTGGCCTTGATTGATTGTTAATTGTGGCTTGACTTGGGCTTGTGAACTTTTAATTCCCTTCATAGAAGCTTGAAACATTGATGAATAAATGAAGGGATTGGAGTATTTGGAAGTGGCCCAATGTGGAGTGTCATTGAAGTGGCATTTTGGACTTGTGAAGGTTTGGGAACCTTGCTCGCTGAATGATTGGTCTGTTTGGGTCCTCAAAATGAATGTCCACTATAGACTATTATATATCATTGGAAAGCCCTGGATCTCAGCTTTCTAACACCGCTGAAAGCATATCATTTGGACTTCTCTAGCCCAAGTTATGATCTTTTGAAGGTGAAGAGATCAGTCTGGCGAAGTGCAAAAACTTGTTTTACGCTGAAATTGTGAGGCTAAACGAATAGCAATTTGTCCCCCCAAATCAGTGTCCACTGTCCACTATAGAGTATTATATATGGTTAGAAAGCTATGGAAGTCTACTTTCCAATGGCACTATAATCACTTCATTTGGAGCTTTGTAACTCAGGTTATTCTTGTTAGAGTGTGAAGAGGTCAGGATTGCAAATCCTCTTTGCTTCTCTTTGAGTTTGTTTCCAACTCTTTTGCAACCTTGGGCATGTGCTTCCTATATTAGTGGTTTTATTGCTTCTTGTTCTATTATTTTCTACAAAATTCATTAACTCAAGCAATCAAAGCAATATTCAACTTAAGCACAACAAATATTCAATAATTGGGCATTATAAACTAATTTTTTATATGAAAAAGCATAGAACAACATAACATGATGCGCAGTCATCAGTTAGACAAATAGAAAATGGTGTTGAAGGTTCAAAAGCATAAACAGTAATTTCAAAATATCAGAAAACAAACAGTAAAATTGAAGTGAATAATATATGAGAAAATAGTTAAGACTTCAGAGATATCTATTTTCCGGATTGACTTTTCTTATTAACTATTTGAATCATGCAAGATTTAATTCATGGCAAACTATATATAACTAAGCCCTAATTCCTTAGACCTTCTTAGTCTACTCTAACTTTCATCAACCGCCAATTCCTTGGTCATTTAATTCCAATTAGAGGATGAAGTTCAATTCTAGTTTATGTTCCACAGAAACTCTAATTACCCAAATATAAAAGGATTATATGTCACGTATCCCGTTAAGTCCAGTTAATTAGAAGTTTAGGAGAAATTATTTTCAAGCTGTTGTTCAAGTAAAGAGCTTTTCCAAGTTATACAAGAACTCAATTAGAACAAGGGTCAAACTTTCGTTCCACCCAAATTCATAAGATAAAGAACGAAAACAATTCTTGAAATAGAAATCAATACATGAATTAAAATAGAAAAATAATAGTATCAATTCATACAATAGATAGAGCTCCTAACCTTAACAATAAAGGTTTAGTTGCTCATGGTACAAAGAGAAAATAAGGATTCTGAAAAATTGTAAATTGTGGAATGAAGTAGGAGAGAAGAGAGAGCCCGAAGGGCTGATTCTTTTTCCTTTTATATCTAATCCTAATTAATGTAAAATATATTTTCTAAAACTAAAATAATATCTTTTCCTAATTGTAAATAAAATAAAAGTTGAATCAAAATTAATTTGATTGATCCGTGCAGGGTTTGAGGAGCGTGGGGACCATTGGATTCATTAAGCTCCCCGCTGAACTTGGCTTTTTCCAAGTTCAACGTAGAGAAGGCAGCGTGGTCTTTAGCATGTTCCTTGGAATCCACACTGAACTTGGCTTTTCCCAAATTCAGCGTGGAGAAAGCAGCGTTGCTTCCCTGGGAGTTCTCAAATCCACGCTAAACTTGGCATGAACCAAGTTTAACGTGGAGGATGCAGAGGTTGGAAAAAGAGAAATGTGCACTATTATATATCGTTGGAAAGCCCGGGAAGTTAGCCTTCCAATGCCGCTGAAATCAAGTCAATTGGACCTCTGTAGCTCAAGTTATTTCTATTTGAGTGCAAGGAGGTCAGGATTGATAGCATCATTCGCTTTCTTTGTTTTCTGGTACAAAACTCCGTCAAATCCATCCTAATGCTACCTGAAATAAATAGAATTATGCAAAACTCAAAGTAGCATCTATAGTGGCCAAAAGATATTTAAATTTTGATTAAACTTAGCAATTCAATTGCAAATTCACAAGGAAAAGATAGATAAGATGCTCACGCATCAGAATACTTGAAGATTGTGTTGCAAATCCTAAAGGGACGAAGGTTGTACGCTAAGTTGTCAAAGTGTGAGTTTTGGAAGGAGGAAGTGAAGTTCTTAGGTCACGTGGTGAGAAAAGGAGGAATAGCCGTGGATCCTTCTAAGGTAGAAGTGGTAATGGAATGGGAAAGACCGACAACAGTGACAGAAGTCAGAAACTTTTTGGGTTTATCCGGATATTACCGGAGATTCATTAAAGGATTCTCTTGGATTACACTACTGATGAATAAATTGACAATGAAGGAAGCACTTTTTGTGTGGACGTCGGAGTGTGAAGAGAGTTTTTAGACTTTGAAGCAGAGATTAACTTTAGCACCTGTTCTAATCTTACCATAACCGCATGAACCGTTTGAAGTATATTGTGATGCATCATTGAAGGGTTTAGGTTGCGTGTTGATGCAACACCGGAATATGGTGGCTTATGCATCGCATCAACTAAGTCTGCATGAGATGAATTCCCCAACTCATGACCTGGAATTAGCGGTGATTGTGTTTGCATTGAAGATTTGGAGACACCACTTGTACAGATTAAAGTTAGCGTCTTTTCTGATCATAAAAGTCTCAAGTACATCTTTGATCAGAAAGAGCTTAATATGCGTCAGAGGAGGTGGATGGAGTTTCTTAAGGACTATGATGTTGAACTAAGTAATCATCCTGGAAAGGCAAATGTGGTAGCAGACGCGTTGAGTCGGAAGTCCTTGACAATAGCTTGGATGAAAATCAAGGAAGAGGAGCTAGTGGATAAGTTTATAGATCTTAAGCTGGATATTAGTGAAGTTGCCGGAAGAGCTTGCTTGAATCAGTTGTAGATCTCGAGTACTTTTAAAACAGAGATTCAGAAGGCTTAGCAGGATGAGCAAAAGCTTCAACAATTGTTTCAATCAGTTGGTGATAAGAGGCATGAAGAATTCACTAAGGATGGTGAAGGATTATGGAGATACAAGGGAAGGATCTATATACCTGATGTCGGGAGTTTGAGACAAGACTTATTATCGGAAGCTCACAACAATGGGTTTTCTATTCATTCCGAAAGCACGAAGATGTTCTGGTGGCCTGGGATGAAGGGTGATGTAGCAACAGTGGTATCCAGGTGTCTAACTTTCCAGAAGGTGAAGATAGAGCATCGGAAACCGTCGGGAATGTTACAGCCACTTGAAATCCCTCAATGGAAGTGGGAAGGAATCGCGATGGATTTTGTGACTGGTTTACCAAGGATTAGATCGGGATTTGATGCGATTTATGTGATCGTGGATCGCTTAACCAACTCCGCTCATTTTCTGCCTATCTGAGTGAACTGTTCTATGGAAGAGTTTGCAAGGTTGTATATAAAGGAGATAGTAAGGTTGCATGGTGTGCCATCGAACATAATGTCGGACCGTGATCCCCGATTCACATCAAGGTTTTGGGTGGCTTTCCAAAGAGCTTTCGGTACGAAGCTATGTCTCAGTACCACATATCATCCGCAAACGGATAGACAGTCGAAAAGGACTATTCTGACGTTGGAGGATATGCTCAGAGCATGTGTATTGGATCAACCCAGAAGTTGGGACCGTTACATGCCATTGGTGGAGTTTGCGTACAACAACAGCTTTCATGTGAGTATAGGGATGGCTCCGTATAAGGCCTTGTATGGACGGAAGTGCCAATCTCCACTTTGTTGGTATGAATCTGGTGAAGCAAGCATTGATGTGATAGCAGAGACTACTGGGAACCTTAAGAAGATTCATGCAAGGATTCTAACTGCTCAGAGTCGACAGAAACGTTACACGGACCAGAGAAGGAACCCATTAGAGTTTGAAGTGGGAGAACATGTATTTCTAAGGGTTACACCGACAGCTGGGATTGGAAGAGCGATAAAAACCAAGAAGTTGAATCCAAGGTTCATTGGACCATTTGAGATTCTCAAATGATTCGGGCCGGTGGCGTATCAAGTAGCTTTGCCACCTCATCTGTCTAACTTGCATGACGTATTCCACCTGTCACAACTCCGTAAGTACACGTCAAATGCGTCTCATGTGTTAGAGCCTGAGTCAGTTGAGTTGAGGGAGAACTTGACTTTCCAAGTGACACCAGTGAAGATCGACGACACTAGTGTGAAGAAGCCACGAGGAAAGGAAGTTTCATTGGTTAAGGTTGCTTGGAAGCAAGTAGGAGTTGAGGAGCATATGTGGGAATTGGAGTCTGAGATGCGAAAGGATTTTCTCGAAATTTTCTCAGGTAATTCAAATTTTGAGGGCAAAATTTCTTATTTGGTGGAGAGAATGTAAGAACCGCAACTAATCAACCAATTAATTAAGTGATTATAATGCCCAAATTAGACTCCAAAAAGTTAGAGAGATAATTAGAGGATTTAAAGGTGATTTTTGGACTCAATAGGTCTTTCTGAGACAAAAAATATGTTTTCTGTGAAAAACTGTGAAAAACCACAAACCGACAGTTGAACCGGTTGAACCAGTTCAAGTCTGTGCGGTATCGCACGAGAAAAACTGAAAAACCATCAAAAACCTTAGAAAAATATTAGAAGTTAAAACCCGGGCGTTAATTTTAAGGGTTTGGCCCGAAGTTGGGCCAAATGGGCTAAAAACGCTAACGGGTTGGACCGGGCTCAAGTTGGGCCCAAGCCCAACATATATAAAGTTCATTTAATGAACCAATAAGCACAAACAGACACACACACCCAGCTGAAAGAGAAGGAGAAGAAGAGAACCCTTGAGCACTATTCATCATCTTCTTCCCAAGCTCATATCTTGAGCTACAGGGCTCCGATCGCGGTACCGTTTGTGGCTACGCATTCCTTGTGAAGAGCTCTACAAAACCCATATAAGAAACTGGTAAGTAAAGCTCGAAATCCCCTCAGTTCTTCTCTTGAAAATTTCGGGTATTTAAGGCTTTTGGTTAAGTGAGTTTTTGTGATTTTGGAAGGTTATTTCACTTTAATCCTTGCTTAGCATTGGGTTTTGGCTTCCAAAGCTATTGGAAAAGGTAAGAGCTCTTGAACCTTTGTGAGATTATGTTTATGTTGAACCCTAGGTTGATTTGTGGTGATTTATATGTATATAGCTTGATTATTGTGAGTTTGGGAGCTATTGGAACATATTGGTGCTTGTTGAAGTGGAATTGAAAGCTTGGTTTGGAGTTGAGAGCTTTCTTTTGCTCATTTTGGGTTTTGGTGCATATAGGGAATCGGCCAAGGTATGGTTTCGGTTTCCTCTATGTAGTATATAATATTCATGGACACTTAGGCTAGTGACCCATAGGATAGGTTTGAAATAAAATGATTGTTGATATATTGAATGTTGATGTATGATGGTTTATAATGAGTTGATGAATTTTGGATTCAATTATAATGAGTGACAACGATATGATGATGTTGAATGATTGTATGGATTGGAAGTTGGTTTATGATGATAGATGTAATGTTGAGGTTGATAAAATGGTAAAAGTGAAATGTGAATGGAAATGTGGTAGTGTTGGTGTATTATGACATAAAGGGTTAATTTTGATGAAAAATGGAGTTTTGAATGATTTGGTATGGTTTGGAATGTGTATGGTAAGAAATTGTGGAAATTGTGAAGTTTGGTAAAAGTGGATTTTTGGTGAACTTTGTCTTATCATAACTTTTGCCTCAGTTTTCAGAATCAGTTGAAATTGGTTTAGAATTAAAGCCTATTGAAAACTCTTCGAAATGATATAAAGTTTGAAAGATTTGGAATTTTGTAGAGGAAGTTATGATCATTCAAAGTTGGTGTTGAAAATATGAAATTTTGCTAAGTTGCAGAATTTTGAGATTTCTGGTATGTGCGCACGGACAGCCTTGTGCGCATGCACAATCCTGCAAAATTTTATACCTTTGTGCACGCACAGACCTGTGTGTACGCACAGGTAGGGAAGTGCTTACTGGTTGCAACGCTAGCACAACTAGTGCGCGTACACACAGCCCTGTGCGCACGCACACGTTGGGAAGGCCAGTCTGTTAGAGGCGCTGGCACAGGTCGTGCAAGTGAACAGACATTGAAAGTTTTGACACCTGTGCATACGCATGCCTCTATGCATATGCACACTTTGAAAATCTTCCTCGGCGTGCGCACGCACACCCCTGTGCGACCGCACACGCCCTGTTTCTCAAATTTTCCTTTGTTTTCAACTATTCTACCTTCCCGACAAGGTTGTAAACTTCTATAACACCATTTTAAGACTCTTGGGCCTAGTTTTGACATTTAAAACATTGGAAAGAATCTTAGGGTTTTAAATGAATTTTATTTGGAAAAATTAGAAAAACGGAGGATTAGGTTTCGGGTGTACTGAGGATGGTTTGACGTTATGTGAAGGATGATTGATATATGAGATAAGGAATGATAAACTGTTGATGTTTGGAAACTGATTTGTACTGAGATTATGAGACGATATGCGCCCGGTAGGGACGGTGGTTAATCCCGCCTGTCGAGGTAGCGCCAGCGGCGTAAGGACGGTGGTTAATCCCGCTTACGTTGAGATGTGAGGTCTGAGGCAAGAGTATCCCGCTCGCATCCCTTTGGATTAATAGAGTGTGCAGGCGCAAAACCCTGGACAGTGATCCGAGCACTATATCTCGGGGGTTCCCATTGATGATTCCGAAAGGCGACATCTCCATGGAGATGTGTCGGGTCACCAGTTGAATAGACATTGTGATATCACAGCCATTAGGACAGGTATTCATCATATGTATTTTCTATCTGTTTGGTTGTCTGGTTGGTGACAGAAGCAGAGGATCCGGATATTTCTTTTGAGTCTTTTGGCTTATTTTGTATATGTCTCTCACCTTTGTATTTTGTTTTGCTTAGAGGCTTGTATTTGAGAGAACAAAATTTGTATAAGCTATTTTTACTGTCAGGTTTCTGTTGGTCTGTATATGGCTAGCAGGCTTAAACTCCGCGAGCTGTGGCTAGATTTCTATGATATTCTACTATTATATTTTGATATATCTTATTTATATCTTGTGCCTAAGTTAGTAGCTTTGTTTATACGTTTTGCGCTTTTCAAATCCTATTTTTGACCTATATCATTCATCGGGCTTCTATATTATACTATTCTTTCTATAAATATATTATGTATGAGCTTAAAACTGTCGTGATCTTTAATTAACCCTTACTTTACGACGCGAGGTAAAGCTTAGGCTAATTAGGGTGTTACACTCAAGTTACTGAACTTCAATAATGATGCTGCTGGTGAAAGAAGGCTTTTGCAACTACAAGAACTAGAAGAGTTCAGATCCCAGGCCTATGAAAATGCAAAAATTTACAAGGAAAAGGCAAAAGAAAGACATGACTTCAAGTTGGCACCAAGAAGCTTTGAAGAAGGACAGAGAGTACTTATCTACAACTCCAAGCTAAAGCTATTTCATGGAAAGCTAAAGTCAAGGTGGTCAGGACCCTTTCTTGTCACCAAGGTTTCTCCTTATGGACATATAGAAATTATGGATGAGAACTCACGAGAAACCTTCACTGTGAATAGACAAAGGCTCAAGCATTATCCGGGTGATATGAGGGAAAGGCCCAAGATGAAGTACAGACTCAACTGAGAAAAGCCAATCGTCAAGCTAGTGACGTTAAAAGAGTTCTTGTTGGGAGGCAACCCAACCAAAGCAACCTCCAACAGTTTTGCAGGAAGACAATCAAACCTTTGGGGAAGCTATGCATCATCATCCAGGGACAAAGAGAATACCAAGGCTAGGAAATATGATGAATAATGAAAGAGATGCCAAGAGGTTGTATTGTCACTTAACTGCTCCCACCTTAGAATATTTTAAATTGGAAGTCTTAATGTACCCCCTGCTGATTTATTTACCTGTGTTTAGGAGTCAGCTACATGTTTTCTTTAAATTTTAAATAAGTATTCTAGCCTAAATGTTTGGTTTAATTTCAATTTGCTTGAATGTATGTGTTGTCTCCTTGTTTTCAATCGAATAAAAGAAAATGTTTGAAAACTATGAAGTGTGATTGTCCAAGTTGTTAGGAATTATAATAAGGATAAGTGGTGGTTTATGTTTGATTGTTAGCAAGCTCACTCATAAAAATAAAGGGGTAGAATGCCCTGCATAGTATGAACTAGTTGCTGTTGATGAAACCCTTGAAAAGAACAAGCCTTGGAAGAAAGAAAGAACAATAAGGAAAACAAGAAAAGCCAATGTTGGAGGCAAAGTTGAACCTCCAACGGCAGCCCAACGTTGGCAAACAAAAATGAAAGAAACAAAGAATAAGCTAGGCACCAACAGCTTAAACCTTTAAGCACATGCCTGTGGTTCCTCTATAATAGGATCTGCTTGGATGAATAGGTTCTGAGCAGTGTTTTAACACTTGATAACTTGGGTTAACTAACCTGGGATTATCAACCAAAAGTATACCATCAAGAGCAACTTAGTTACAAGGCACTTAGTAACCCAAAGAGGTGCTGGGCACCAATGTCTCTAGGATGAAATTTGAGCCAAGTGTTTGTAGTGTGTATGTGATGAGGAGAGGCTTGAGTTCGTAGGTCTGAGGGGTGCTTTATCACCCAACACCTTAAGCCATCTGGGTTGGAAGTGTTTACTGAAAACTTATCTAAAGAGTTGCCTCAACACAGAACACTGAGCTATGAAGAATAAAATTTCTAAGTGAAAAAGCAAAAACCAAGGATCAAGAAATAACGAGGGTCACAGCAGCATCTTAGTTGGAACTAAGAAGGACATCTTACACCTTGAAATTAATAAAAGTTGAGCTAGAAATATATCTTACATGAAACCCCATGAACCAAGTTTAATTGCTTCCCAATAAGGACTCACATCCCTCTCTGTTTTCATTCATTCTTTCTCATGATTCAGTGCTTTCTTGGGGACAAGCAAGATTTAAATTTGGTGTTGTGATGCCAAGACATCTTAGGCTATTTTCACAAGCCTTTTTCTTGTGTTTTCATTAAGTTTTATGCACTTTCTTGAGCTATAAGTAAGCATTTGGGTAAGAATTTCATGCATCCCTTGATTCAATTAAACTGGGTTATTATGTGTGCTTTTCACAAAATTTTATGTAACTTTGGCTTGATGATTGAATGATGCAGATATCTTGTGACTATATCAAACTTTGATGCAAATGTTTGATTGATGATAGGTGAAAAGGAAACTAAGGAAGGGAGAGCAAACAAGCAACAAAAGGGCCAAGGAAGGAAGCAAAAGGAAGTAACGTTGGAGCCATAGTTGGTGCTCCAACATTGCCTCAAACATTGGTAAAGAAGAAGGGGAGACCAACGTTGGAGCCAAAGTTGGTGCTCCAACGTTAGGTCCAACGTCCATACTCAAAGTGGTGTAAAGTTGGAGCCAAAGTTGGCCTCCAACTTTACCTCAAATGTTGCCCAAGTATGGTGCATAGTTAGAGCCAAAGTTGGACCACAACTACGCCTCAAACTATAAGCAAAAAGGAAATGTTTGAGCCCAAAGTTGGACCTCAGATGCTACCTCAAACGTTGGCCAAGAAGGGTGCAAAGTTGGAGCCAAAGTTGGACTCCAACTTTGCCTCCAACTTCAATTCAAGAGACCATAGTTGGAGCCAAAGTGCGACTCCAACTATGGGTCCAATGTTGAGGTAGAAAAGGGTGCCAACGTTGGAGGCAACATTGGGGGTCCAACGTTACCTCCAATGTACACGATGGATTTCAAGTTTTGGAGATTGGGAAAATGTGCAACGTCCCAGCCTCATTTGGCAACGTTTGTCCGAACGTTTGTGCTCAAACCTTGAACCCCAATGTCAACTCAATTTCAATACAAAAAGGCACCTAGGAAGAGTATGAACGTTAGCTTTTAAAGGTCCTCATCAACTTCACTAATGGTCACTTCCAACTAGCTTCAACAGAGGCCAAAGGGCCCAGTCCAAGTACTTGAAGACTGAAAGAAGAAAGTGTATAAATAGATTAGAGCTTTAGTTAGAGGGGGGCTTCGACACTGAGTATGGAAACTCAGCCCAATTTTACTCTATACTTTGTACTTTTCATTTTGCAATGTTGACATGCAAAAAACTGCCGATTAAGAATTTAGTGAAGAAATAACGTTGCAAGTACAGTTCTTAACTGACGAAAATTCCGCTTATCAATTTAGAAAGAATTGTCACAAATTGACAACAAAAATACTGGGAGTAGAAATCCCAGGTCGTCTCCCAACGAGTTGACAAAAGAGTGCTATTTTATTGATCAGGAATTTTTCGAGAATTTTTAGAGTTGGAGAACGGGAATGTAAAATAATTATTAATTAAAGCAATGAAAATTAACGAGAGAATTTATATAATCAAAATAAAAGCCTTGACCGGGAGAAGATTAATTGGAAGTTCTATCCTTGTTGGATTTCCCCAAGTGTAATAGTAAGAGGTTGTTGTTCTACTTAGTTATCCCTAACTTGATAAAGGAAATTCAAGTAACTAACTAACCAACTCTGAATCCTAAGTTGAGATGAACTAAAACTAAGAATCCTAAAACCTAGAGAGAGGAGAGAGCCTCTCTCTCTAGAAAACTACATCTAAACCTAATATTACGTGAATGAAAGTTGTGTGAATGAATGAATAGATGAATCAATAATTCCCCAACTTTGCAGCTTCTATTCTGTGTTCTCAGGATTGGAACTGGGCCTAAAAATAGCCCAGAAATTGCCCCCAGCGTCTTCTGCAATTTCTGCACGTGGCGCATGTCACGCCTACGCGTAGGTCACGCGTACGCATCACTTGGCAAAGTTCCTTGTCATGCGTACGCGTCAGTTACGCGTACGCGTCGCTGTGCGAATCTCCAAATCACGCGCACGCGTGAGCCATGCGTGCGCGTCGATCCTCGCTGATCATCTCCTTTATTTCTTGTGCTCCTTCTATTTTTGCATGCTTCCTTTCCATCCTTTAAGCCATTCCTGCCCTATACAGCCTAAAAACACTTAACGGACAGATCACGGCATCGAATGGTATAAAGAGGAATTCAAATACAGAATCTAAAGGCTTAAGAAGTAAGTTTTCAACCATAGAACAAAATTGGGAAGAAATTGTAAAATCATGCAAATTGTATGAATAAGTGTGCAAAGACTTGATAAAAACCACTCAATTTAGCACAAGATAAACCATAAAATAGTGGTTTATCAATCTCCACACACTTAAATATTAGCATGTCCTCTTGCTAAGCTCAAGTAGATAGAAAGAATGAATGGAAAAAAGTAAGACTCATAAAATGCAACCTATATATGAATGCAACTATATGCTAGGATGCTTCTACCTACTTGGTTAAAAGTAAACAAATTCTCCAAGATAAATATAAACTGGATTCCACTAATTCAAATCACAAAATAAAGTACAAGTAAATGTGTAGGAAGATAGCTCATGAAAGTAGGGAACATAGAGTCAAGCATTGAACCCTCACTAGAAGTGTATATGCACTTTAATCGCTCAAGTGTCTAGGGTTAATTCACTCTAGGCTCCTCTAGTCATGCTTTCTAAAACTTTGTTCTTTCATCTAACCAATCAACAAATATTTAATGTACAAATGCAAACATCATGAGATCTTTTCAAGGTTATAATGGGGCTAAGGTAAGGGTGAGGATATATGTATGGCCAAGTGAGCTATAATATGAATCTTTGACTGACCTAAGTTCTCACCTAACATACACACATACTCTATATAATTCTAAAATCATGCCTAACTACCCATAATCTCACTTTTGTGTATTTTACATACTCATGTATCAAATTTTCTTTAATTTCACTACATGTGCATTGATCTTTTTATTGAACTTAGCATTGGGGTAATTTTATCCCCTATTCATTTATTTCTTTTCTTTTCTCTCTTTTTTTTCATTTTTTTATTTTATTTTTATTTTTTATTCTTTTTTATTTATTGTTTTTTTGAACGAACATAAAAGCAAACATAACATATGAATGCATATGGTTTTTCTGGTTTCACATGAGTATGCACCCAAATTTCCAATATTTTTGTCAAGAAAACATAACACTTTCTCATCAACCTAAGTTTCCACAATTCCCCACACTTAGTTGACACACACAATTTCTATCTTAAGCTAACCAAAGATTCAATTGGGGTAATTAATTGTTTTTCCACTTAAGGCTAGTGATGTGGTAAAATACAGAATAAATAGGGATTAAAAGGCTAAAAGTGGCAAACAAGGGTAATTGAAGTGGTAGGCTATTTGGGATAAGTGAGCTAATAATAAATGATGGCCTCAATCATATGTATGCATGTAAATACACTAAACAATAGACATATAGAATAGAACAAACTATAGATTGCAATTATAGAGAAGAAAACACACAAGAATAAAAATCATGGTTAAATAATGTAACCATATAATTAAGCTCAAAATCTCACAGGGTGTGAGTTCTTAGCTATAATTCATGTTCCAAATTACAATCCTCAAACAAGTTTAACAAAAAAAATTTTTCATTTAAATTAGTGAAATGCTATAAGAAGGGTCTTGAAAAAGAAAATATTACTTCAACCAAGTAGTTGCTAAATGCATAAAATCAAACAAACATGCAATCACACATGCAAATGCAACAACTAATTTAACAAGGAAAATTAAACATTGGTGTTGAAATATGAAATAACTAACCCACGGAAGTCGGTATCGACCTTCCCACACTTAAAGATTGCACCGTTCTCGGTGCATGCAAAGAAGTGCAAGTGGACGGGTGGCTTCAACTGACACTTTTTCTCCAAAAAATGTGTGTAGGAACTTGTTTATCGCCCCATGTAAAAGTCTTCTGATTCCCTTCCTGGTGGCCATCCTGAAAGAAGAGAAAAGGAAAAAAAAGTAACCCAAAAACAAAGATAGAAAACAAATAAAATATGGTTGGGTTAATGCCAAATAATGTGAGTCTCAATTACATGGTAGCTACTACATGCAAGTGAGAAAACAGTAGAAGCAAATATCAATAGTGCAAAAATTGGAACAATGGGGAGGAGATAATGGGTAATGAAAGACAATATAAATTCATGTCAATGCAAAAGGAGTACAAGTATTGTAAAAGATTAGCATTGACTTAAATAATATTACCCAATCAGAATGAAACAAGTCATGAAGCACCAGAGTAATGTAAGAAAAGATGCAACAGTTGAATAAGGACATTTAACACCAATGGTAAAATAGGAAATCAGAAAAGAAGATAAAAATATGAATGAAATTAAAATGCAATAAAATAAAGTATGCAAATGCAGTATGTAAAAGAGAATGAAAGAAAATAAAGATGAGAAGTTAAAGAATGAAAAAGAAGAAAGTAAGAAAGGAGGAAGAAAGAAGGAGAAATGAGAGAAGAAAGAAGTAAGAATTGAAAAACATGACGCGATGCGTGCGCACGCATCACGCATATGCGTGAAAACTGAAACGGCCATGCGACGCGTACGCGTGGGTGGTCTGAAAGCGAAAGGACGCGCACGCGTCAGGGACGCGTACGCGTGGTTGATTTTGTGCCTCTAGCACAGTGCCAGCGCAAGGGCAGCACAACTCTCGGGTTAGCACGCTTATGACGCCGATTGCCCTTACCCACGCATGCGCGTCCGGGACGTATACGCGTGGGTTGCTGAAAATGCAAGCGACGCGCACGTATGAGGAACGCATGCCCGTGGGCTTGCTTGTGCGCATGGCGCGCTTCCAGCACCACTCCTGCCTAACTCTCTGTTCAATACCTATTATTCTCGCATTCACATATGACGCATACGCATCGTGGACACCCGGGCGTCGAATGTTTTTTTTATGCAGAATGCAGAATGCAGATGATTATGCAGAAATTATGAATGAATACTGTGAAGAAAAAATAAAATAAAACTAAGAATGAAAAAGAACGATCATACCATGGTGGGTTGTCTCCCACCTAGCACTTTTAGTTAAAGTCCTTAAGTTAGATATTTGGTGAGCTCCTTGTCATGGTGGCTTATGCTTGAACTCATCCATGAATCCCCACTAGTGTTTGTAATTCCAATAGCCTCTGGGGTCCCAAACTACGCGTAGAAAGCCTTCAAGCAAGTTAAAGCAAGTGACAAGGCTCCAAAAGTGTTGATTGTTAAAATGAATTCTGGGGTCCCAAACCTTGCTTTTACATCCATCTTCTTGTTGATCATCATTTTTCCACTTGGGTGGTGAGCAATCGAAATTCTCACTGAGACATCTAAACAACCTCCGAGACCCATTCAATTGAGGCTTATACCAACCATTGCACTTAGACCTTGAACATCCGACCATAACAAGCCTAGGATTGTATTGCCAACCATTAACCATCCCCTTTTTGCTCTTAAAACCACAAAGAGCTCTGAGTTATCCATTCGTCTCAAGCAGACCATATTCAAGTGGGAAGGTAAAGTTCAAGGATAAGGAGTTTACCCACTTGAATGTTGTGTTGGATGGCAATGGCTTGGGGAGAGGTGTTTTCAGTAGTCTTGCAAGCTCCACTCTCTTGTGCTCTTCCTTGACTACTTCCACCTCTTGGAAAGCTTCTCCAACATTAACCTCTTCTTCAAGTCCAATGGGAGAGGATTCAATTGTAGATAAAAATTCATCAATTATTAAAACCATCTCATGATCAACCTCTTCCAAGTCTTCAACCATGACATGCCTTGAAGGTTGTACACCATCATTAACAACAAATTCAAATGTCTTGGAAGGAGGCTCTATGACTTGAGTTTTCCATGGAGGCTCTGCATCTCCTAAGACTTCAATCATTGCTTTTTCTTTGATAACTTCAGCTTCCTCCACATGCTCTAATACAAAATCAAACTCCTCCTTGATGTCTCCCACCTCTTGAAAACTTTCTTCAATTACCACTTCCACCTTTTGGGCCTCCTCATGCTTCTCTTGAAGTATGGATACGTGAATTCGATCCATTAAGTCCATAAGATGATCCCTTCTCTCTTATTCCATGTCAATAGCATAATGGGGATCATATTGCTCTTGGATTAATGGACATAGGTGGAAAGTAAGTGCGCCAGAGCTTGAGGGTTGAGTATTGGGGGTAAATAATGGATTCACACATGATATAAGAGCTTGGAGAGTAGAGGTGAGACCGGTGAGAGTAGAGTTAAGTGTGGTTTGAAGCTCTCTTTGCCCTTGGTGAATAGCACTAAGGGTACCATCTATGGAAGCTTGGGGTGGATAGGAGGGTTTATTTGTTGGGAGAAAAGGCTCATAATACGGAGGTGGTTCTTCTTGATAAGGGTATGGAGATGGTGTATATTGAGTTGGTGGTTCTGGGTATGGTTCATATGGTTCGTATAGTGGTGGGTGTGGTGGATAAGGGTTAGGGTCATAGGGAGGTAAATAGTGGAAATGGTCTTGTGAGTATGGTGGTTCAAAGCTATGTTGAGGATGTGGTTCATAGGCATATGGTGGGGCTTGTTGGTAACTACAAGGGGGTCCACCATATCCATTGTCTTGGTGTGCATCTTGGAATGGCTCTTGCTCATAATATGTTGTGGATGTTGTTTCCAAGAGGGTTGACCAAATCCTTGTAGCTCCTCCCATCCTTGATTATCCCATCCTTGATGCAAGTTTTCATTGTAATATCGACTTCCTGCAACATAATTGCGACCAAACTCATATCCAAAGGGGTGAGAACTCATAGTAGTAAGTAAAAACTAAAACTAATAAGAATTAATGAAAACAAACTCCTAAAACTAGAAACACTAACAAAGAAATGAAAAAAAAAATTATTCACAATATTCACAATAACCAATAATAAGGCACACGTTTGCAATTTTCCGACAACGGCGCCAAAAATTGACGTGCGGAAAACTGCCGATTAAGAATTTAGTGTAGAAATAACGTTGCAAGTACAGTTCTTAACCGACGAAAATTCTGCTTATCAATTTAGAAAGAATTGTCACAAATTGAAAACAAAAATACTGGGAGTAGAAATCCCAGGTCGTCTCCTAACGAGTTGACAAAAGAGTGCTATTTTATTGATCAGGAATTTTTTCCGAGAATTTTTAGAGTTGGAGAACGGGAAAGTAAAATAATTATTAATTAAAGCAATGAAAATTAACGAGAGAATTTATATAATCAAAATAAAAGCCTTGATCGAGAGAAGATTAATTGGAAGTTCTATCCTTGTTGGATTTCCCCAAGTGTAATAGTAAGAGGTTGTTGTTCTACTTAGTTATCCCTTACCTGATAAAGGAAAGTCAAGTAACTAACTAACCAACTCTGAATCCCAAGTCCTAATCCTCTCCTAAGGAAGTATTAGAGTTAGAGACTAGAGTGCCAGCCAACAATTTCCAATTAAAATTAACACTTGAGTATCCCAACTCAAGGTTCTCCTCTTAATCAACTCCCAAGTCAAGTTAAGAGTCTACTGCATTGATATGAATACTACGTTCACAGACATATAAAGAGAATAAAAAGGAGACATGATAAATTTATTAAAATAATAATTGAGAATCAATTAAAGGTAAAAATAGTTCTTTGCATTAATAAATTCCCAAACCATAAGCATTCATATCTGAATAGGGTTAATGGGTAATTAAAAGAGTAAAGGAATAAGGAAAAAACTAGAACAGTGAAAACTTCAACGGAGGTAGTAACTCTTCTCAATATCCAAATCAAAAGCATAAAATCCTAAAAACTATGAATGTGAAGGAAATCTAGAGGAGGTAGTAGTTTCGCTCTAAGATTCCAATCTAAAATACAAAACTATGTGAATGAGAATGTGTGTTGAGTCTCTGCTTGTCCCCTGGCTCTAGTCTGTGTTTCTGGACCGAAAACTGGGTCCAAACTCAGCACAAAATTGCCCCCAGCGTCTTTTGCGTTTTCTGCATGTGGCGCATGTCACGCGTACGCGTCAGGCACGCGCACATGTCGCCATGTAATGTGCCAAGTCACGCGAACGCGTCAGGCACGCACGCGCGTTGTTCCTCACTGGTCATCTCCTTAGTTTCTTGTGTTCCTTCCATTTTTGCAAGCTTCCTCTCCATCCTCTAAGCCATTCCTGCCTTATAGAGCCTGAAAACACTTAACACACAGATCACGGCATTGAATGGTATAAAGGGGGATTAAGATACACAATTTAAAGGCTTAGAAAGCAAGTTTTCAACCATAGAACAAAATTGGGAAGGAATTGTAAAATCATGCAAATTGTATGAATAAGTGTGCAGAGACTTGATAAAAACCACTCAATTGAACACAAGATAAACCATAAAATAGTGGTTTATCAAATGTACTTTTTAATTCCATTTTCCATTCTTAGAGCTATGAACAACTAAACACCTTTCATTGGGTTAGGGAGCTCTATTGTAATTCAATGGATCAATAATAGTTTTCATCTTCTTCTTTTATCTTTTCTCTTGATTTTGTTAGAAAGCTTTCAATCTTAATTCAATTGGATAGTTGTCTTGACAGAGAAGCTATTCATAATTGGGTTTCCTCTTATCCTTGATAGAGGGATAAAGAAATCATGCTAGAAATGCTTTCTCACATTGGATTAGGTTGGGGGTTGGATGGATAATGTGATATTTAATCCTACCAATACTTTGATCTATGAATTTGTGTGGTATAATCAGTGACCGAACTTCATCTCTTCTCATGAGCAATTAAACCAAGACATTGGGCAATTGTTCAAGCTTAGAGAGATTGGTGAGCCTAGACATTGGAATCCAATCATCTAAGATTGCCAAGCAAAGTCAATGAATGCATTGATTGAGGAAGAGATGAAAATGATTTGATCCAGAGAGTTCAATATCTCCTAAAACCCAATGAATCCCCTATTCTGATCTCACCCATTCTCTTTTATATTCTGCTCTTTAATTTGATGCTTAATCCCCATTCCCATTTAATTCCTTGCAATTTAAGTTTCTGCTCTTTAGATTCTGCCATTTAATTTCTGTTCATTTAATTTCTTGTAATTTAATTTTCCCGCCAATTTACATTCTGCAATCCCAATTTCAATTCTGATTCAGTTCAACTAGAACAATTCTCCAATTAACATTGATCAATTAACCAATCCTTGTGGGATTTGACCTCACTCAATAGTGAGTTTTTACTTGATAACAAACCGGTGCACTTGCCCATTTCCATTTACTATTCAGTTCTTTACATTCTAGCCATTTAATCTTCAGCACTTTATTGCTTTCTTTTACATTTGATCCATTTACAATTTTGTTATATAAATTTTTTGCATCCAATACTCTTTCTATTGCTTAGCTTAACTAAATTGATTCATCAACTAAAATTGCTCAATCAATCAATCTCTGTGGATACGATCCCACTCCACTGTGGGTTATTACTTGACGATACTTTGGTGTACTTGCCAAAGCACGGATTCATTTTATATGGGGAGTGATTGTGGCTCATCAATAGGTTTGATTTGATGTGGTTGTTAATGATGGTTGGTTGATGATGTATGATGAATTGAATTTGTTAATGTTGATAAGTAATGATGTGGAGGTATGATGTTTGATGAATTTGAATGAATATATATTTTTTACTATTGATATAAATCCTGAATGAGGTTGATAATGATAATTTATAGTGATGGAATGATGATTGGTGAATGTGTTGATGGAGGATTAATTTTAATGTTATATATAATTGATGTTGATGGTTGAGGATAGTGAAATGTGATGGAAAAATTGTATAAATGATGAATTGTGACCCAAGAGGGTAGATTGTGCTGTAAATGAAGTTTGGTATTGATTTACTTGGATGTGGCTTGAGAATTTGGAGGATTGGGTAAAAAAGGAATTTCGGTGAACTTTGTCTGATCATAACTCATGCTTCAATTTTCAAAATTGGTTGAAATTTGTTTAGAATTAAAGTCCATTGAAAACTCTTTAAATTGATATAAAGTTTGTAAAATTTAGATTTTTGTAGAAGAAGTTATGATCAATTAAAGTTTGGTGTCAAAATCTGAAATTTCGTAAAGTTGCAGAATTTTGGGATTTCTGGTATGTGCGCAGCACAAGCATTGTACATACGTGCACCCCTGCTAAAATTTAAACATGTGCGCACGCAAAGCCCTGTGCGTACACACAGGCAGGGGAAGGCTTCCTGTTTAGAGCGCTAGCACAACTTGTGCACGAACATAACCAATGAAGAATTACAACCTGTGCGTACGCACACGTTCGAAAAGGCAGTCTGTTGGGGTGCTAGCACAACTTGTGTGAGCGAATAGAATTGTGAAAATTTGTACTTGTACGTACGCACACCCTGATACGGAAGAAAATTACTTCTTCCGTTAATAACTACCGGTAAGTGCACCGAGTCGTATCAAGAAATAAAACTCACTAAAGAGTGAGGTCGATCGCACGAGAATTAACGGATTAAGTAATCAATGGTTAATTAATTATCTTAGTTAGACAAGCATATTGGAGTAATAAACAACAGGAAATGTAAATGACAGAAAAGTAAAGAAAAGCAATAAAGTGCAGAAAAGTAAAATGACAAGAATGTAAAGTACAAGAAAGTAAATGACATAAAGTAAATGTAAGAACTAAAAATAAAATGAACATTGGGATCAAGAGATATTGCAATTCTCCGAATCAAGTTCATTCTCATCTCTTCCTCAATCAATGCATTCATTGATCTTCTTGGCAATCTTAGGTGATTGGATCCCAATTCCTTGGCAAACTAATCTCTCTAAGCATGAACAATTGCCCAATTCCTTGATCTAAGAGCTCATGGGAAGAGATGAAGTTTGGTCACTGATTATACCACACACATTCATAGATCAAAGTATTGGTAGAATTAAATGTCACAATATCCATCCAACCCCCGACTAATCCAATATGAGTAAGCATTTCTAGCATGATTTTCTCATTCCTCTGTCAAGGTTCCGAGAAAATCCAATTATGAACAATTTCTCCGTCGAGATAATTGTTCAATTTGAATGAACATTGAAAACTTTCTAGTAAGATCAAGAGAAAAGACAGAGGAAGAAGAATAAAAACTACAATTGATCCATTAAATACAACAGAGCTCTCTAACCCAATGAAAAGAGTTAATTTAATTCAGTGCTCTGCTCAAACAGAAAATGAAAGAAAGTGCAGAAAAAATAAAGAAGAAGAATTAGAATTTAAAACAGGAATTGAAACTTCAAAATTCATAATGAAAATTACAAATTAAAATGAAACTACTACTAAGAAAAACAAAGAAAAGGAAGAAGAGTGTATGAATGGTGTGTGTCAGGGGATGTGAGTGCGTGATTCTAGACTCCCCTCCAATCCAGAATAATTCCTCCAATCCAGCTAATGCCTTTATATAGGCTTACAAACTAAAAGATGAAAAATACAAATTACGAATGAAAATTCCTAATCTAGATGCTTCTTGTGCCTTGGATTGAGTGATGATTGATGGGCTCTGCTTGCTTGCATGATCCAGGGGTGTATTGGGGCCTCTAGTGATGTTGCATCATTAAAAAATTCCTCCCAGACCCTTCCTCAGTGTTTGCGTCAATGTTGGCATGCAAATGTTCCCTACGACATTTTCCTGGTCACGCGTACGCGTGGGCAACGCGTACGCGTGACCCTTGGTTGTTAACGTTTGAAATGAGCGTTGGAGACAATGTTGCTGGGCCAACGTTTTTCCCACGCGTGCGCGTGGGCGACGCGCACGCGTGGATTGTCCATTCTTCGCTTTTCACGTGTACGCGTAGGTGATGCGTACGTGTGCCTTGATAATTTTTCCCCTTTGACGCAAACGCGTGGACGACACGTACGCGTGGCCTCTGATTTTGCACTTCTCACGTGTACGCGTGGGTCACGGCTACGCGTGGCTGTCGATTTTTCCAGGCTTCTTGTCGAGAACGTTGGGGGTAACGTTGCCAGACCAACGTTCCCTCCAACGTTGCTTCTTCAAGTTTTCCATACAGCATTGGCTCATTGCCAACGTTTATTCCAACTTTGCCACCAATGTTGGCTCTCCAACTCTGCTTTCCTCTGCTTCTACTTGGCCCATCATCAAACAAATAAGTATATCAATGTAATATATAAGATAATCTTTACTATACTAAGTGTGCTAATAATGCTCAAGATCATAACTTCACTTAGTGTGATCTATTTCATCTTATTTACCCTATATATTAACTGAAATTCACCTATGCTTGAGATTTTGTTTTATGCAGAGATTTTTCATGCTTTTTCTCCTTTATCAACAAAATTTGTATGAAAACTAAACTAAAATCTAGTGAAAAAGCATAGAAAAACAAGCCATGATGCCTTGGCATCACAACACCAAACTTAAATCTTGCTTGCAAGCAAGACGAGAATCATGCAATAAGTTTTGACAAACCAAGGTGAGAAGAGTAGCATTGTAATGTTCATGGTTAGCTAGCTTTCTATGCGTGTGACAATCACAAAATAAATTCAAATAATTGATGCTTCTATCTAGCTCACTTTATGAAATCTTTTCTGTATGTTTCTTCCTTGAAACAAGCTTTTCATTCTTTTCTCAGCTTCTTTGGTGCTTTGCACCATTTGTTGAAAGCAAAGCTACGACTCTTAATGCTTTGTTTTCAGGTATTACCACTTGATATATAAGCACCACAAGCATTTAATTAGAGGACTCTTTTAGCTCATTTTGTTTCTTATCTTCTTGACTCTCTAATCATTGATACTCAGAGCCTTAAGCTTTGAGGGAGTGCCTTTGCACTTGAGCCTAGCCTTGACTCTAAGTGTTTTGTTTTCAAGCTTTTTGCTTGATACATAAACACTACAAGTACTTAAAAAATGACTTGTCATTGGTACTCAGAGCCTTCAACTTTCTCATTCTTTCCCTTTTCTTTTCTTGCCTTAATTGCAATTGATTCTTCAAGGTTTTCATAATTTCAAAAAATTCATAAAATGTCCTAGATGAAAACTTCAATTAAACAAATTCAAATGCAATTGTGCAACAATAGTCATGCTAGCTTCCCAATACTTATATGCCCATGCTGAGTTCTTCTTTAATGACCTTGTTTTTTTATGATCATGAAACTAATTTGCTTTGCACTCACAAAATTCAAGATGGCAATCATAATGTCACAGCAACATGTTACAATTCAAACATCAAACTATGCTTATTCACAAGGAGCAATCACACATACATACAAAGAAAATAGAAGACAATCATGCAATTTAAATTGTTTGAAATAAGTAAGAGGAGAAGGGAACTTTACCACCTTGTAGTTCATCTTCATTGTTGTTGTCCTTCACCTCCTATTGTTCCCCTTCCCACACCAATTTAAGAGGATTACTTGTCTTCAAGGAATGCATAAAACAGTGGTGATGAGGTTCATGATGGGTCATGAATGTCTTACACACTGAAATGTGAGTGATGTATGTGGTTAAGCAAGCAAAATTTAAAGATAACACTACAGGGCTAAGAAGCAAAGACATTATGATTAAACAAACAAGTGATGTTGCTGGATACATTGCATAAAAAAATAAGTGGCATACCAAACTTAGTGTGACACTTCCTTTTGGAATTGATGCAAGTATCAGAAAGATTAAAAACAGATTGTTGCAGGGCAACACCAAACTTAGAATGTAACCATATGCTAATTTTATTTGGAAGAAAGCTAAGTAAAAGAAACTGTTTTATATGTTAATAACACAATCACCAAGAGCCAGATGTGTCATAAACAGGGGCTTCTTGGTGAGGCATTAACACAAACAGTCAAAGAGCATAGAAAATAAAGAACAAAAGAAAATAAATGAATAGAAAGAAAATGTCTGATCTAGGTAATCCACCACCGGTAGATTGTCAATCACAATTAATACTGGGCAACGGCGCCAAAAACTAGATACGGCAAAAAATTACTTCTTCCGTTAATAACTACCGGCAAGTGCACCGGGTCATATCAAGTAATAAAACTCACTAAAGAGTGAGGTCGATCCCACGAGGATTAACAGATTAAGCAATCAATGGTTAATAGATTATCCTAGTTAGACAAGCATATTGGAGTAATAAGCAACAAGAAATGTAAATGACAGAAAAATAAAGAAAAGCAATGAAGTGCAGAAAAGTAAAATGACAAGAATGTAAAGTACAAGAAAGTAAATGACATAAAGTAAATGTAAGAACTAAAAATAAATGAACATTGGGATCAAAAGATATTGCAATTCTCCGAATCAAGTTCATTCTCATCTCTTCCTCAATCAATGCATTCATTGATCTTCTTGGCAATCTTAGGTGATTGGATCCCAATTCCTTGGCAATCCAATCTCTCTAAGCATGAACAATTGCCCAATTCCCTAATCTAAGAGCTCATGAGAAGAGATGAAGTTTAGTCACTGATTATACCACACATATTCATAGATCAAAGTATTGGTAGGATTAAATGTCACAATATCCATCCAATCCCCAACCTAATCCAATGTGAGAAAGCATTTCTAGCATGATTTCCTCATTCCTCTGTCAAGGATCCGAGGAAATCCAAATATGAACAATTTTTCCGTCGAGACAATTGTTCAATTTGAATGAAGATTGAAAACTTTCTAGTAAGATCAAGAGAAAAGACAGAGGAAGAAGAATAAAAACTACAATTGATCCATTAAATACAATAGAGCTCTCTAACCCAATGAAAAGAGTTAGTTTAATTCATTGCTCTGCTCAAACATAAAATGAAAGAAAGTGTAGAAAAAATAAAGAAGAAGAATTGGAATTTAAAATAGTAATTGAAACTTCAAAATTCATAATGAAAATTACAAATTAAAATGAAACTACTACTAAGAAAAATAAAGAAAAGGAAGAAGAGTGTATGAATGGTGTGTGTTAGGGGATGTGAGTGCGTGATTTTGGACTCCCCTCCAATCCAAAATAATTCCTCCAATCTAGCTAATGCCTTTATATAGGCTTACAAACTAAAAGATGAAAAATACAAATTACAAATGAAAATTCCTAATCTAGATGCTTCTTGTGCCTTGGATTGAGTGATGATTGATGGGCTCTGCTTGCTTGCATGTTCCAGGGGTGTATTGGGGCCTCTAATGATGTTGCAGCGTTAAAAAATTGCTCTCAGACCCTTCCTCAGCTTTTGTGTCAATGTTGGCATGCAAACGTTCCCTCCAACATTTTCCTGGTAACACGTACGCTTGACCGACGCGTACGCGTGACCCTTGGTTGTTAACGTTTGAAATGAGCATTGGAGACAACATTGTTGGTCCAACGTTCTTCCCACGCGTGCGCGTGGGCGATGCGCATGCGTGGATTGTCCATTCTTCGCTTTTCACGTGTACGCGTAGGTGACGCATACGCGTGGCTTGTCAATTTTTCCCCTTTGACGCGTACGTGTGGACGACACGTATGCGTGGCCTCTAATTTTGCACTTCTCACATGTACGCATGGGTCACGCGTACGCGTGGCTGTCGATTTTTCCACGCTTCTTGTCGAGCACGTTGGGGGTAATGTTGCGAGACCAACGTTCCCTCCAACGTTGCTTCTTCAATTTTTCCATACAACGTTGGTTCATTGCCAACGTTTACTCCAACTTTGCCACTAACGTTGGCTCTCCAACTCTGCTTTCTTCTGCTTCTACTAAGCCTATCATCAAACAAATAAGTGTATCAAAGTAATATACAAGATAATATTTACTATACTAAGTGTGCTAATAATGCTCAAGATCATAACTTCACTTAGTGTGATCTATTTCATCTTATTTACCCTGTATATTAACTAAAATTCACCTATTCTTGAGATTTTGTTTTATGCAGAGATTTTTCATGCTTTTGCTCCTTTATCAACAAAATTTGTATGAAAACTAAACTGAAATCTAGTGAAAAAGCATAGAAAAACAGGCCACGATGCCTTGGCATCACACCCCTATTCGTACGCACACGTTTAAAATTTCTCTTGGGCATGCGCACGCACAGTCCTGTGCGTACGCACATGCCCTGTTTCTCAAACTTAAACTTTATTTTTAAACTATTTCACTTTCCCAACAAGATTGTATACTTCTATGACACCATTTTAAGACTTTTGGGCTTAAGTTTGGGTATGAGAACATATGAAAGAACCTAAGAGATTTAATTGATATCATTATGAAAAATTAGAGAACGGATGCTTAGGTTTTTGGAGTACTGAGGATGGGCTTGATGGCTTTGAAGGTAGATTGGTATATGGAATGAGAACTGATGAACTATTGAGTTCGAAACGGAAATGAGAATTAACAGTAGTTGAGAGGATTAGAGGACTCGGAATGGAAATCTTGATTTGACAGTGGTTGTGATGAGTCGAGGACTCGAATGTGCAATGATGAATTATTGATGTATTGAAAATATTTTCTGAAAAACCACTGAACTACTCTTTTATATTGAGATTATGAAATGCTATGCACCCGACAGGGACGGTGGTTAATCCCGCCTGTCGAGATAGCGGCGGCGGTGTAAGGACAGTGGTTAATCCTGCTTACATTGAGATGTGAGGTCTGTGGCAAGGGTATCCCGCTGGCATCCCTTCGGATCACTAGAGTGTGAGGGCATAAAATCCTGGATGGTGATCCGAGCACCATATCTTGGGGGTTCCCAATGATGATTACGAAGGGCGACATCTCCATGGAGATGTGTCGGGTTGGCAGTTGAACCGACAATGTGATATCATAGCTAGTAGGACAGGCATTCATCATATGCATTTTCTATCTATTTGTATGCTTTGACTACTTGTAATGGTTTGTCTATTTGTATAACATGCCTAATTGCTTACTTGAATTACTTGTCTTATATGCTTCTACCTGTGTTTTACTTGTATTGAAATTATCTGTGTTTTCTACTGGGATTGGGGAGGTTCAGAAGGCGATGGAGATGGGATCGCATGGATGATAGGTTGGTGAAGGCTGTGGGACAGCAGAGAACTGTTAGACTAGAAAATCCTCTAAGTTAGATTACCCTTTTAATATGTTAAGGTTTAAGTTATGATAAGGTTTTGTATATGCTTTACTATTTTAGATATGCCGTAAGATTGAATCTTGTGATGGATATGAAGTCTAGGATTGCCTTTGGCGTCCTGGGGTCTTATATCTTACATAACTGGGCACTGTTACCATAATGAGATCCTTCGATTCTCATACCATATTTTTGTTGTTCTTTTCAGATGCAGGTCGCAACACACCTCGGTGAGTTGCTCTGATGGTGACAGAAGCGGTGGATCATGGATACTTTTTGGAGTCTTTTGATTTATTCTGTTTATATATCTCTCACTTTTGTATTTTGCTTTTGCCTAGAGGCTTGTATTGAGAGAAAAACTTGTATAAGCTATTTTAAAGTTCAGATTTCTGTTGGTCTGTATATATGACTAGCTGGCTTAAACTCCGCGAGCCGTGGTTAAATTCTCATGATATTATACCATTATCTTTTGTTATATCTTATCCGTACCTTGTGCTTTAAGTTAGTAGCTCCGTTAGTACGTTTTGCGCTTTCCAAATCCTGTTTTTGAGCTATATCCTTCATCGGGCTTCTAGATTATATTGTTTCTTCTATACATCATATGTATGAACTTAGAATTGTCATAACCTTTGATTAACCTTTCTTTACAATGCGAGGTAAAGCTTAGGATAATTAGGGTATTATAGTATGCATGGTTGATGCGTACGCGTGACCAAGAGCATTCGACCGACGCATACGCGTGGCTGACGTATATGCGTGAGAAGCAGCACGTGCCTCACTAAAGGGAACACGCCGGTGGGCGATTTCTGACGTCTTTTTGGCCCAATTTCAAGCCCAATTTGAAGATTAGAGGCCGGGACTGAAGGAGGATGGGACATGCATTCCATTAGTTGAGTTTTACATAGTTTTTGAGTTTTAGAGAGAGAAACTCCTCCTTCTCTCTAGGTTTTTGTGTTCCTTGTTCATTTTCACTTCAATCCATGGTTTAGATTCTTGTTAATTTCAATTTTTGTTACTCTAGTTGTAGTTTCTATTCTCTAATTTTACTTAGCACTCTTACAATTTTAGTTATTTTGGCCTATGATTTTGGATCCTGTTGGATTTTGATTTTATTAATGCATTGAAGTTTTTCATGTTCCAATTGTGTTATTTAAATTGTTATTGTTAATTATTGCTAGCGGGTACCTTTAATTTGGATTGTTTTCTCAATTTTATGATGTGTTTTATCATTGCTCACTATAGTGTTTGAAGAAATGTTACTTATGACTCTAGAGTAGATTCTCTTTCTTGGCCTTGGGGTGGAATAATTAAAAACTCTTGAATTGCAAACTGAAGATTGCTTGTTAGCTTGAACTCCACTAAATCTAGTCTTTCACTAGGATTTGACTAGGATTCTAGACTAAAGTTAATGTTGCCCACTAAACTTTCCTTCAATTGTTAGAGGATAACTAAGTGGGAGCAATAGGAATTTATCATCACACTTGAGGAATGCAATGAGGATATAAATTCTAATTTCCAGCCCTAGCCAAGGTTTCATATATTGATTGATTGACTTTTTTCTTGTTGACTTTGATTCCTTAGTTCTCTTAGCTTGGTTACTTGCATTTAGTTATATGTTATTGTTATTGCTATCTTTCTATTTCATGCTTGATAGTTGATTAATTATTGATTGATAGTCTTAGTTGCTTCAATTTATTTGTTAGTTGCTCATTGCTTTAAATTCTAACCACTTTACTTTTCCCATACTCAACTTAAAAAATCCCCAAAAATTCCTAACCAATGATGTGCATCATGTTGTAATTCCTAAGGAAGACGACCCAGAATTCCACTCCCGGTATTTGATTTGATAGTTGTGACATTATTATAAACTTTAACTTGGAATATCTTGTCGGTTTGGACTATACTTTGCAATATTGAATTGGAAAATCCTTTGGAAAAATTTGACACAAGATAAATGTCGGTTAAGAAATTGATTTTCCAATTCAACATCGCAAAGTATAGTCCAAACTGACGAGATATTCCATGTCAAAGTTTAGAATAAAGTCACAACTATCAAATCAAATACCGGTAGTGAAATCACGGGTCGTCTTCCTTAGGAATTGCAATATGATGCACATCGTTGGTTAGGAATTTTTGGGGGTTTTTTGAGTTGAGTATGGGAAAAATAAAGTGCCAAGAATTTAAAGCAATGAGCAACTAAAAAATAAATTGAAGCAACCGATGAGCGGATATTTTATACGCTTTTTGATGCTTCTTTCTTGGTGTTTTTAGTATGTTTTGTTAAGTTTTACTATTTTTAGTAGGTTTTAATGAAAAATTCACTTTTGGGATACTATTTTGAGTTTTTGTGTTTTTCTTATGTTTTTAGGTGAATTTTGGGTGAAATTGGCAAGTTTTAGCAAAGTCTGATTTAGAGGCAAGGAAAGCATAGAAGATGTTGTCAGATTCTGACATCCGTGCATTCAAACGGGTATTTATCGAGCTACAGAGGTCCAAATGATACATTCTTAATGGACTTGAAAAGCTAACTTTCAGAACCTTCCATCAATATATAATGGTTTATACTTTTCTTCATATTTGACTGTCCAAAATGGGCGTTGAACGCCTAAACTACCCCCTTTCTGGGGTTCAACCCACCAAGAGGACCAAGGCTAGCGTTGAACGCCCAAACCTGGCGTTCAATGTCACAAGTGGAGCAAGGAAGCAACATATTTACTCCCTAGTGGGCATCCAATGCCCACTCCTTCATGTCAGAAGCCAAGCTCAGCCTAAACGCTCACCAAGGGGGCCCAAAAGTGGATTTTCACACCTCTCTGCTTAGTTTATTTCACTTTTGTAATTTTTAATTGTTATTCTTGGTCTAGTATTAGTATATATAGAAGGAAGATCACTCTTGTTAAGGACTTTTGATGTTTAATCGAGATCCCCTTAGAATATTTCACACGTTATTTTCTGTATAGTATGAGCAACTAAACCTCCTAAGTTAAGGTTAGGAGCTGTGCTCATTCCTATGGATCAATAAAATTACTTTTCTATTTCAATCTATGTTTGATTCTATTCTATGATGCGTTGTCATTCTTCATCCCTATGAATCTTGATTCTACATGAGTTCCTTATGAGTCCTGACCCGGATAGTATTGAGCTACAACGTGAGAATGCATCACGGGTTCCAACAAGTTATCTGAGCTGATTAAGGTATGTGACAAAAAACCTCATTATTCAGGAGTAATTGAGGTCCTGTGGCTCTAAGGGCAAGAATCACAGAGCGTTAGTCTCTGATCCAGAAGATCTAACCTTATCTGTGGTGTTTTGTGTGGGATCATCAAAGAGATTGAATTGCACGCGCTTCACCCTCTCCCAGATTGATCTAGTCTACTCAGATATTTGGTTTGAACCTGAGGAGATTAATGACCACGACAAATGGCTTAATCACTTATAGCCTTGCCATTAAAGGAATCATTTATCATTGGAGTAGTTAGTATGACATGTTAATCCAGAAGAAGAAGCATCTCCAAAGCCTTAACTGAGTTCTCATTACTGTCTCTATCTTAATTCTTCATCATTTTTGTTGTTATTTATTTATGCACCTATAACAAACAACAACTATCTTTCTATTCGCCTGACTAAGATCTCCAGGATAACCACAGCTTGCTTAATTCGGCAAAACTCATGGGATTCGACCCTCACTCACCTGAGGTATTACTTGGACGACCCAGTGCACTTGTCGGTTCAGTTGTGTGAGTCACAAATTAGTGCACCAAATTTTTGGCGCCGTTGTCGGGGATTGTTTGGGATTGACAAACTAACGGTTGTCTTGCTGTTTAGATCAGGTACTTTTACTGTTTTTCTTTTTGTGTTCTTTATTTTCTTTTTAAAATTTTTTAATAAAAAAAAAGAAAAAAATTTATTTTTATCTTTAGTCATCTTTTTGTTTTGTTTGAGTCTTGTGTCAAGTTTTAAGTTTGGGATCCCTTTGGTTTTCATTTCTTTTCTCGAGTCTTTTTGAAAATTGTTCTTGTTTTCCTTTCTTTATGTTCAAAATTTTCTTGATATTTTTCTTTGTTTGATTTCAAAATTTTTAAGTTTGGTGTCTTTTAGTGTTTTTCCTTTTCAATTTTTCGAAAATTAGTGTCTTTGAATTCAAAATTTTTTAGTTTGGTGTCCATCTAGTGTTGTTCTTTTCTTTTTAATTTTTAATTTTTAATTTTTCAAAAATTTCTAATTTAAATTCAAAAATTGTAAGTTTGGTGTCATGTTAATCATCCTATTTTTCTTGTTTATTTTTTTATCTTTAAATCTTTATCTTATCTTTCTTTTAATCTCAAGTTTAAAAGTTTAGTATTTTGTTAGTTTCTCTTTCTTTTAAATTTTAATTTTAAATTTTGAAAAATTTAAAATCTCCTTTTATCTTTTCTTTGTCTCTTAACTTTTTGAATTTTAAAAATCTTTAATTAACTTTCTATTTTTAAATTTCAAGGATTTTAAAAATCAAATCTTTTGTTTTAAATTTTAAATCTTATCTTATCTTATTTGACCTTTTTTCTTTTCAAATTTAATTTTCAAATCTTTGATTAACTCTTTCTTTTTCAATTTAAAGAATTTTTCAAAATCAAATCTTCTATTCTATTTTCAAATCTTTTTAGTTAGTTACTTGTTTTATCTTATTTTAATTTTAAAAGCTTGGTATCTCTTTGATTTTTCTCTCTCTTCTAATTTTCGAAAATCTCCCACCTCTTTTTCTTTCAACTTTTTCGAAAATATTCTATTTATTTCTCTCTCATCTCTTTTCGAAAATTTCTAAATCTTTTCCCCTCTCTATTTTCGAAAACTTCTTTTTAAATAAAAGATACTTTCCTTTTCTTTTCTTTTCACTTTATCCATCTCTCTAAGAAGGCGTCTACAACAAGCCCAGGCTAGCAGAGCCGTAAGGAATCTAACAGGAGCTCTAGAGCAAGAAGCTGAAGAATCAACAATGGCAGCTAATCTAGACAATTGGGGTGATGAGCAGATATTTTATACGCTTTTTGGCATCATTTTCATAAAGTTTTTAGTATGTTTTATTTAGTTTTTATTAAGTTTTTATAGGTTTTAGTGATAAATTTACATTTTTTTATTCTACTTTGACTTTGTGTGTTTTTGTGCAATTTTAGATATTTTCTGGCTGAAATTGAAGAGCTGGAGCAAAAGTCTGATTCAGAGACAGAGAAAGCATTGCAGATGCTGTCCGGATCTGACCTCTTTGCACTCGAAAGAGCTTTTCTGAAGCTACAGATGTCAAAATGGAGCATTCTCAATGGCTATGGAAAGCTGACTTCCAGAGCTTTCCAGCAATGTTTAATGGTCCATACTTTGCTTCAGATTAGAAGGCCCAACACTGGCGTCCAACGCCCAGAGAGCAGAGACCAGCGTCCAAACGTCCAGAGAGGACCCCCTAGCCAGCGTTCAACGCCCTAGAGGCCTCGTAGCACGTGGATCTCATTAAAGCTCAGCCCAAACACTCACCAAGTGGGCCCCAAAAGTGGATTTTAGCACCAAAAAGATTGTTTTACCCTTCCTAGTCATTAGTTTGGTATTTAAAGTAGAAGATCACTCCTTGTTAGGGATCTTTGCACATATTCAGCCACTTTACACTTTTTTACCATTGTATTTTCCTTTCAGTTTGAGTTTCTAAACCTCCTAGGTTAAGGGGAGGAGCCTTGCTGAGTCCTATGAATTAATAAAAGTATTACTATTTCTTTTCGATCTGTGATTGATTTAATTCTAAGATGTATACTCGTTCTTCAACATGGTGAATAGGATGATCAGTGACAATCAGCTATGTTCATCATACTAAGACAGCATGCCTGACAAACACCCGTGTCTACTTGGGTTCATGTGAATATGTGACTGGAAAGCGGGAACCGCCAGCTATGTTTATACATCTCTCAGACGGCTAATCTACGACTTCGTTGGGGACTTTTTGAGATACTAGTTCAGCCGATTTCTGAGGAGATTAGGGTCTCTGTGGTAGAGACTAGAAGCCAAAGAAGCAACATTCTCTGGTCCGTAAGATTTGAACTTGTCTGTGGCGTTTTGAGTAGGATCTCCAGGAGAATGAACTACTAGAGCTTCACCCTCGTTCAGATTGAATGACCACGGCCAATGGCATTTGATCTGAAGTAGAGGAGATTGATGACCACGGCCAATGGCGTTGATCACATACAGCCTGCCATAGAAGAAGTCATTCACAAGCAAAGAGACAGTAATACCAGAGTTAATTCAGAAAGACAAAGCAACTTCAATCCTTAACCATATTCCTATTACTGATTCCATTCTAATTCACAAATACAAATTAAGAATAGTTTCCTCTATCCACTTGACTAAGACCTGCAAGATAACTATAGCTTGCTTCAAACCACAATCCTCGTGGGATCGACCCTGACTCGCTCATGTATTACTTGGACGAACCAGTGCACTTGCTCGTACAGCTGTACGGAGTGTGGGGGTTTGTCCACCAAGTTTTTGGCGCCGTTACCGGGGATTCTTCGAGTTTGGACAACTGATGGATTATCTTGCTCCCTAGATCAGGTAATTTATTTTATTTTATTTGAGTCTTTTATTTTTATTTTCTTCTTCTTTAATTTTCGAAAATATCAAAAACTCTTTCAAAATTATTTTTCTTTTCTTTGTTTAATCTTTGTTCTTGGTTTGAGTCTTTTTGTTTCTGTTCTTGGTTAAATCTTCATTTTCTTTGAGTCTTTCTTTTAAAAAAAATTTCAAAAATAGTTTCTTTGGTTAAATCTTGTGTCAAATCTTTAAGTTTGGTGTTTTCTTTTAGATTTTTGAAAATTTTATGTTTGATTTTCAAAAATTTTAGGTTTCGTGTCTTTTACATGTTCTTGTGTTCTTTGAGTCTTTTGAGTTTTGTTCTTGGTGTTCCTTTTAATCTTTAAAGTGTTCTTGCTTTTCTTCTTGTTTTGTTCTTGCTTTCAAAAATTAGGGGCATTAGATCTAAAAATTTTAAGTTTTGTGTCTTTTACTTATTTTTCTCTTTCCTCATTAAATTCAAAAAAAAATATCTTTTCTATCTCATCTTTTAATTAATTTTCAAAATTTTGCATTAAAAATTCAGATTTTGATTTCAAAAATCTTATCTTATCTTATCTTAGTTTTAAAAATAAAAATTCAAATCTTTTCAAAATCAAATTTTTCAAAAATATTATCTTTTTCAAAATCTTATCTTATCTTTTTCAAACTTCAAAATTAAATCTTTTTCAAAATCAAACTTCAAATCTTATGTTTTTCAAATCTTTTTCAAATCATTTTAATTTCTTATCTTATCTTTTCTTATCTTTTCTAATTTCAAATTTCAATTCCTATCTGTTTAAAAATCTTTTTCCAAAAGAGAGAGAAGGTAAGTAATTACCTTTTCAAAACTAATTTTCAAATCTTTTTAATTTAGGTCATATCTTTCTTAACCTCTTTTTATATCTCTATCTTATTTTTCTCTCTCTTCTTTTTCAAAACTTCCTAACTAATTTTTCTCTCTCTAAATTTTTGAAAATTCCCTCTTCTTCTCTCTTTTCTATTTTTGAAAATTCACTAACTAATTTCAATTCTTTTTAATTAATTAACCTTAATTTTCGAAATTAATTAATAAATAAAATAAAATCAAAAATATTTTAATTCTTATTTATCTCTTTTAATTTTAACTCTTTTGATATTTACTTCTATTCTTTCAAATTCTACTCCTCTTCCATCTTCCATCTTCACTTTTCTATCTTTTCTCTTCACATATCACAGGGAGTCCTCTATTCTTGAACATAGAACTCCCATTTGGCTTCTTTTTTTGTCGTCTTTCTTCGTTTCTTGTTTATGACTAGGAACAGGGATAAAGAACCCCTCTTTAATCCTGATCCTGAACCTGAAAGGACTTTAATGAAGAGCTTACAACAAGCTAGAGCACAACACTTCGGAAGAAACCTTTCATAAAATCTTGAACAAGAAATAAGAGACATGGCCGAACCTAAAGGAGATGCCAGAAAGGTTCTTGGTGACTTCACCATGCCTACCTCTGACTTTTATGGCAGAAGTATCTCTATACCCGTCATTGGAGCTAACAATTTTGAGCTTAAGCCTTAGTTAGTCTCTCTTCTGCAACAGAACTGCAAGTTCCATGGACTTCCAATGGAAGATCCACATCGGTTCTTAGCTGAATTCTTGCAGATTTGTGATACTGTTAAGACCAATGGAGTAAATCTTGAAGTCTGCAAACTTATGCTCTTTCCTTTTGCTATAAGAGACAGAGCTAAGTTATGGTTGGATTCTCAACCTAGAAATTCTTGACTCTTGGAAAAAGCTGGTTAATGCTTTTCTGGCTAAGTTCTTTCCCCCTCAAAAGATGAGCAAAATTAGAGTGAATGTTCAAACCTTCAGACAAAGAGAAGGTGAATCCTTCTATAAAGCCTGGGAAAGATATACGCAATTGATAAGGAGATGTCCTTCTAACATGCTCTCAGAATGGTCTATCATAGATGTGTTCTATGATGGTCTGTTTGAGATGTCCAAAATCTCATTGGACAGCTCTGCAGGTGGATCACTCCACTTGAGGAAAATGCCTGCAGAAGCAGGAGAACTCATTGGGATGGTTACAAACAACCAATTCATGTACACTTCTGAGAGGAATCTTGTAAATCATGGAGTCTCTTAGAAGAAAGGAGTTCTTGAGGTTTATACTCTGAATGCCATATTGGCTCAGAACAAGATCTTGACTTCACAGGTCAACATGATCTCTCAGCATCTGATTGGGATGCAAGCTGCAACTGGCATCACCTAAGAAGTATCTCCTGATGTAGATGCTTATGATCCTGATTAACCCACCATGGAGGAGGTAAATTACATGGGAGAACCCTATGAAAACACATACAACTCTTCATGGAGGAATCATTCTAATCTTTCATGGAAGGATCAACAGAAACCTCAGCAAGGTTTCAATAACCAAGGTGGAAGGAACAAGAATAGGTTCAACAACAGACTACCATTTCCATCTTCTCAAAGAAACATGGAGTCTCCTAAGTAGAGCCTTTCTGACTTAGCAATTCTAGTCTCCAGCCTCACTAAGACCACTCATAGTTTCATGAATGAGACAAGGTCCTCCACTAGAAACTTGTAGGTACAAGTTCATCAACTGAGCAAGAGGATCCCTGAGACTCCTCCTGACACTCTTCCTAGTAACAATGAAGTGAACCCAAGAGAAGAATGCAAGGCCATAACCACTGAGGTAGAGGCCGAATCTGGAGAAGCTGGAAAGGCATCGAACGCCAGTGAGGAAGCCCTCACTGGGCATTCCACGCCTAAGATAGTAGAGAACTTGGCGCTAAAGGCCAGTGAGGAACCCCTCACTAGGCGTTCAACACCTATCCTGGCAGCTAGCCTGGCACTGAACGCCAGTGAGGAACCCCTCACTGGGCATTCAACACCCATCTTGGCGGCATAGCTGGCATTAAACGCCAGCCAGGAAGCACTGGCTGGGCATTCAACGCCCAAATAGGCAGGATCTCTGGCGCTGAATGCCATTGAGGAACCCCTCATTGGGCGTTCAACACCCCACCAGACAGGGAAGCTAGCATTGAACGCGCCAGGATACCTGGTGTGGGAAATTGTAATTCACACTTCTCACAACTCCGTACAACTAACCAGCAAGTGCACTTGGTCGTCCAAGTAATACCTTACGTGAGTAAGGGTCGATCCCACGGAGACTGTCGGCTTGAAGCAAGCTATGGTCATCCTTGTAAATCTCAGTCAGGCGGATTCAAATGGTTATGAGGTTTTGATAATTAAAATATAAATAAAACATAAAATAAAATAAAGTTACTTTTGTAATTCATTGGGGGGAATTTCAGATAAGCGTCTGGAGATGCTTTGTTGCTTCTGAATCTTTGCTTTCCTATTGCCTTCTTCCAACCATGCGTGCTCCATTCCATGGCAAGCTGTATGATCCTCTCGGATGAAAAATACCATGTACGATCTCTATACGGCTAATCAACTGTCGAATTTCTTGTCTCGGATGAAAAATACCATGTACAGCTACCGCACGGCTAATCATCTGTCGAATCCCACTAGCGTCGGAATAGGACCCTTGACCTTTTGCACACTGTCACTGCGTCCAACATTCGCAGGTTTGAAGCTCTTCACAGTCATCTCTTCCCAGATCCTACTCGGAATACCACAGACAAGGTTTAGACTTTCCGGATCCCAGAAATGCTGCCAATTGGTTCTAGTCTATACCACGAAGATACTAATCTCACAAACTCGGTCCGTGTATTAGATGCCCAAGAGATACGCGCTCAAGCTGTCGCCCAAGGACTACGTTGAGCTTAGATAGAACGGAAGTGGTTGTTAGGTACGCGTTCATAGAATTGAGAATAATGATGAGTGCCACGGATCATATCATTCTCTAGATTGAAGTATGAGCGAGTATCTTAGAATGGAATCAAGCGTGATTGAATAGAAAACAGTAGTAATTGCATTAATTCATGAAGAACAGCAGAGCTCCACACCTTAATCTCTTGGGTGTAGAAACTCCACCATAGAAAATACATAAGTGAAAAAGGTCTAGGCATGGCCGTGAGGCCAGCCTCCCAAATGTAACATAAAAGTGCCAAAAGATGATCAAAGATCAAAAGTGATCCAAAGATATAAAACAAATCTCTAAAAGTAGTTTTTATACTAGACTAGTAACCTAGGTTTACAGAAAATGAGTAACTAAGTGCAGATAGTGCATAAATCCACTTCTGGGGCCCACTTGGTGTGTGCTTGGGCTGATCATTGAAGCTTTCACATGCATAGGCTGTTCTTGGAGTTAAATGCCAGCTTTAGTGCATAAATCCAGCTTTGGAAAGGCCAAGATGTCTACTTTCCAACGCAATTGAGAGCGCGCCAATTGGACTTTTGTAGCTCCAGAAAATCCATGTCGAGTGCAGGAGGGTCAGAATCCAATAGCATCTGCAGTCCTTTCTCAGCCTCTGAATCAGATTTTTGCTCAGGTCCCTCAATTTCAGCCAGAAAATACCTAAAATTACAGAAAAATACACAAACTCATAGTAAAGTCCAGAAATGTGATTTTTGAATAAAAAATAATAAAAATATAATAAAAAATAACTAAAACATACTAAAAACTATGTAAAAACAATGCCAAAAAGGGTATAAATTATTTGCTCATTACAACACCAAACATAAATTTTTGCTTGTCCCCAAGCAACTAAAAACAAAGTAGGATAAAAAGAAGAGAAAATACAATAAATTTCAAATATCAATGAAGCTCAGTTCCAATTAGATGAGCGGGACTAGTGGCTTTTTGCTTCTGAATAGTTTTGGCATCTCACTTTATCCTTTGAAGTTCAGAATGATTGGCATCTATAGGAACTCAGAATTCAGATAGTGTTATTGATTCTCCTAGTTCAGTATGTTGATTCTTGAACACAGCTACTTTATGAGTCTTGGCCGTGACCCTAAGCATTTTGTTTTCCAGTATTACCACCAGATAGATAAATGCCACAGACACATAACTGGGTGAACCTTTTCAGATTGTGACTCAGCTTTGCTAGAGTCCAGATTTGGAGGTGCCCAGAGCTCTTAAGCACACTCTTTTTTCTTTGGACCACGACTTTAACTGCTCAGTCTCAAGCTTTTCACTTGACACCTTCACGCCACAAGCACATGGTTAGGGACAGCTTGGTTTAGCCGCTTAGGCCAGGATTTTTTTCCTTTGGGCCCTCCTATCCATTAATGCTCAAAGCCTTGGATCCTTTTTACCCTTGCCATTTGGTTTAAAAGGTTATTGGCTTTTTCTACTTGCTTTTTCTTTTTCTTCTTTCTTTTTCTTTATTTTTTCGCCATTTTTTTTCCGCAAGCTTCTATTCTTCACTGCTTTTTCTTGCTTCAAGAATCAATTTTATGATTTTTCATATTATCAACAACATTTCTCCTTTTTCATTATTCTTTCAAGAGTCAACAATTTTAACATTCATAAACAATAATATCAAAAATATGCACTGTTCAAGCATTCATTCAGAAAACAAAAGTATTGCCACCACATCAAAATAATTAGATTATTTTCAAGATATAATTCGAAATTCATGTACTTCTTTTTCTTTTTCAGAAAATATTTTTCTTTTAAGAAAGGTGAAGGATTCATAGGACATTCATAGCTTTAAGAAATAGACACTAGACACTAATTATCATGTAATAAAGACACAAACATAGATAAAACATAAAGCATAGAAATCAAAAAATAGAGAGAATAAGAACAAGGAAATTAAAGAACGGGTCCAACTTAGTGATGGCGACTAGTTCTTCCTCTTGAAGATCTTATGGAGTGCTTGAGCTCCTCAATATCTCTTCCTTGCCTTTGTTGTTCCTCTCTCATGGCCTTTTGGTCCTCTCTTATTTCAAGGAGGATGATGGAGTGCTCTTGGTGCTCCACTCTTAGTTGCTCCATGTTAGAACTCAAATCTCCTAAAGAGGTGTTGAGTTGCTCCCAATAATTATGTGGAGGAAAATGCATCCCTTGAGGTATCTCAGAGATTTCATGATGAGGAATTTCCTCATGCTCTTGTTGAGGTCCATGAGTGGGCTCTCTTATTTGCTCCATCCTTTTCTTAGTGATGGGCTTGTCCTCTTCAATGAGGATGTCGTCCTCTCTAACAACTCCAGCTGAATTGCATAGGTGACAGATGAGATGAGGAAAGGCTAACCTTGCCAAAGTGGAGGGCTTGTCATCCACCTTGTATAGTTCTAGAGATATGATCTCATGAACTTCTACTTCCTCTCCAATCATGATACTATGGATCATGATAGCCCGGTCTACAATAACTTCAGACCGGTTGCTAGTAAGAATGATAGAGTGTTGGATGAACTCTAGCCATCCCCTAGCCACGGGTTTGAGGTCAGGCCTTCTCAATTGAACCGGCTTGCCTCTTGAGTCTCTATTCCATTGAGCTCCTTCCACACAGATGTCCATGAGTACTTGGTCCAACCTTTGATCAAAGTTGACTCTTCTAGTGAAAGGATGAGGATCTCCTGTCATTATTGGCAAGTTGAATGTCAACCTTACAATTTCCGGACTAAAATCCAAGTATTTCCCCCGAACCATTGTGAGCCAATTCTTTGGGTTCGGGTTTACACTTTGGTCATGGTTCCTAGTGATCCATGCATTAGCATAGAACTCTTGAACCATTAATATTCCAACTTGTTGGATTGGGTTGGTGAGAGTTTCCCAACCTCTTCTTTGAATCCCACGTCGGATCTCCGAATATTCACTCTTTGTGAGCATGAAGGGGACCTCGGGGATCACTTTTTTCTTGGCCACAACTTTATAGAAGTAGTCTTGATGCACTTTTGAGATGAATCTCTCCATCTCCCATGACTTAGAGGTGGAAGCAATTGCCTTCCCTTTCCTCTTTCTAGAGGTTTCTCCGGCCTTAGGTGCCATTAATGGTTATGGAAAAATAAAAAGTAGAGCTTTTTCCACACTAAACTTAGAATATTTGCTCGTCCTTGAGCAAAAAAAAGGAAGAAATAGAGAAGATAGAGGGGAGGAGTGAATTCGGCCAAGGGGTTTTAAGTGTGTAAGATGTGTGAAATTGAAGGTGGTAAGGAGGGGTATTTATAGGGTAAGAGAGAGAGGGAAGTCGTGTATAAGGGGTTGGGTTAGGGAGGGAAATGGTTTGAATTTGAATGGTGAGGTAGGTGGGGTTATGATGGATGGATTTGAGTGGTGAAGAGATTATGGGGAAGAGGGTAGGATTTGATAGGTGAATGGTATATAGGGAAGAGTTATTGATGGGATTAGTCAAGGGTATTTGGGGAAGAGTGTTATGGAAAGGTGTGAAGAGGAGACAAAGAGAGGTGGGGTACATGGGGATCCTGTGGGGTCCACAGATCATGAGGTGTCAAGGAATTCTGCTCCCTGTACCATTCTGGCATGTAAACACCCTCTGTGTGCCAATTCTGGCGTTTAACACCAGCTTTGCTACCTTTCCTGGCGTTAAACGCCAGTCTGCTGCCCCTTTCTGGCATTTAACGCCAGCTAGACACCTTTTTCTGGCGTTAAATGCCAGTCTGTCTGCCATTTCTGGCGTTTAACGCCATCCAGACGCCAAACCCCCTTTTCTGGCGTTAAACGCCCAGATCACTGCCAATTCTGGCGTTTAACACCCAGAATGCTGTCAGACTGGGCGTTAAACGCCCATTCTGCTATCCTTACCGGCGTTTAAATGCCAGTAAGCCTGTCCTTCAGGGTGTGCTATTTTTTATTCTTCTTTAATTCTACAGTTGTTTTTATGACTTTACATGATCATCTACCTAAAGAAAACATAAAATAGTAATGGAAAATAAATAAATATAATTAAATAACATTGGGTTGCCTCCCAATAAGCGCTTCTTTAATGTCAATAGCTTGACAGTGAGCTCTTAGAGAGCTTCACAGAGACTCAGAGCTTAATGGTGGCCTCCCAACCCCAAACTTAGAAGTTGAGTGTGGGGGCTCTGTTTGACTCTATATTGAGAGAAGCTTTTCATGCTTCCTTTCCATGCTTACAGAAGAAGGTCCTTGAGCTTTAAACACAAGGTAGTCCTCATTCAATTGAAGGACAAAATCTCCTCTGTCCACATCAATCATAGCTCTTGCTGTGGCTAGGAAGGGTCTTCCAAGGATAATGGATTCATCCTCCTCCTTCCCAGTGTCTAGGATTATGAAATCAGCAGGGATGTACAGGCCTTCAACCTTCACTAAGACATCCTCTACAACTCTATAAGCCTGTTTTCTTGATTTGTCTGCCAATTCTAGTGAGAATTCAGTAGCTTGTACCTCAAAGATCCCTAGTTTCTCCATTACAGAGAGTGGCATGAGGTTTATACCTGACCCCAGGTCACACAGAGCCTTCCTAAAGGTTATGGTACCTATGGTACAAGGTATTAAGAACTTTCTGGGATCCGGTTTCTTCTGAGGTAATTTCTATTGAAACAAGGCATTCAGTTTATTGATGAGCAATGGAGGTTCATCCGCCCAAGTCTCATTACTAAATAACTTGGCATTCAGCTTCATGATTGCTCCTAGATACTGAGTAACTTGCTCTTCAATAGTATCTTCATACTCTTCAGAGGAAGAATACTCATCAGAGCTCATGAATAGAAATAGTAAGTTCAGTGAAATCTCTATGGTCTCTATATGAGCCTCAGATTCCTTTGGTTCCTCAATAGGGAACTCTTTAGTGGTCAGTGGATGTCCATGGAGGTCTTCCTCACTGGAAATCACTGCCTCTTCCCCCTCTACAGGTTTGGCCATGTTGGACATATTGATGGCCTTGCACTCTCTCTTTGGATTCTCTTCTGTATTGCTTGGGAGAGTACTAGGAGGGATTTCAGTGACTCTTTTACTCAGCTGACCCACTTGTGCCTCCAAATTTCTAAAGGAGGACCTTATTTCAGTCATGAAATTGAGAGTGGTCTTAGATAGATTAGAGACTATAGTTGCTAAGTCATAGAGGCTCTGCTTAGAATTCTCTATCTGTTGCTCAGAAGATGATGGAAAAGGCTTGCTATTGCCAAACCTATTTCTTCCACCATTATTATTATTGAAGCCTTGTTGAGGCTTCTGTTGATCCTTCCATGATAAATTAGGATGATTCCTCTATGAAGGATTATAGGTGTTTCCATAGGATTCTCCCATGTAATTAACCTCTTCCATTCCAGGATTCTCAAGGTCATAAGCTTCTCCTTCAGATGAAGCTTCTTTAGTACTGCCGGATGCAGCTTGCATTCCAGTCAGATTCTGAGAAATCATATCGACTTGCTGAGTCAATATTTTATTCTGAGCCAATATGGCATTCAGAGTATCAATCTCAATAACTCCTTTCTTCTGAGTCATCCCATTATTCACAGGATTTCTTTCAGAATTATACATGAACTGGTTATTTGCAACAGTTTCAATGAGTTCCTGGGCTTCTACAGGTGCCTTCTTCAGATGAAGAGATCCACCAGCAGAGTGATCCAAGGACATATTGGATAATTCAGACAGACCATCAAAGAATATACATAGGATGCTCCATTCTGAAAGCATGCCAGAAGGACACCTTCTGATCAATCGCTTATATCTTTCCCAAGCTTCATAGAGGGATTCACCTTCCTTCTGTCTGAAGGTTTGGACTTCCACTCTAAGCTTGCTCAACTTTTGAGGTGGAAAGAATTCAGCCAAGAAAGCATTGACCTACTTTTCCCATGAGTTCAGGCTTTCTTTAGGTTGTCAGTCCAACCATATCCTAGCTCTGTCTCTTACAGAAAAGGGGAAAAGTATAAGTCTATAGACCTCAAGATTAACCCCATTGGTCTTAACAGTGTCACAGATTTGCAAGAATTCAGCTAAGAACTGATGAGGATATTCCAATAGAAGTCCATGAAACTTGCAATTCTGCTGTATTAGAGAAACTAATTGAGGCTTAAGCTCAAAGTTGTTTGCTCCAATTGCATGAATTGAGATGCTTCTTCCATAGAAGTCACAAGTTGGTGCAGTAAAGTCACCAAGCACCTTCCTTGCATCTCCACCATTGTTATCGAGTTCGGCCATGTCTTCTTTTTTTTCGAAAATTTCTGTAAGGTCCTTTCCAGAGTGTTGTGCTTTTGCTTCTCTTAGCTTTTTCTTCAGTGTCCTTTTAGGTTCAAGATCAGCTTCAACAAGAATGTCCTTATCCTTGTTCCTGCTCATATGAAAAAAAGAGAACAGAAAATAAGAGGAGTCTTCTATGTCACAATATAGAGATTCCTTTATGTGAGTAGAAGAATAGAAGAATGAAGTAGAGGAAGAATAAGAAGAATTCGAAGACAGAGAGAGGGAGAGGGTTCAAATTGTGAGAAGAAGAGAAGTGTTAGTAAATAAATAAAATAAATAGAAAGAGATGAGAGAGAGGAGAAATTCGAATTTAAAAAGAGGGAGAAGAAAATTTTTTTTATTTTTATTTAATTAATTAAGTTAGAATTTGAAAATTAAGAGAAGAAATAAAAGTAATATGAAAACTAGATAAATTAATTAATTAAAAATATTTTTGAAAAATTTTTTAGTTAGTTTTCGAAAATTAGAGAGAGAGAAAAGTAGTTAGGTGGTTTTGAAAAAGATAAGAAATAGTAAACTTTTAAAGTCAAACAAAAAAAATCAAATGGTTAATTGAAAAAGATTTGAAAATCAATTTTGAAAAGATAAGAAGTTAGAAAAAGATTTTGAAATTAAATTTTAAAAAAGATATGATTGAAATTTATTTTGAAAAAGATTTGAAAAGGAAATTAAAAAGATTTGATTTTTGAAATTAAAGTTAATTACTTGACTAACAAGAAACTAAAAGATATGATTCTAGAATTTAAAGATTGAACCTTTCTTAAACTTGAAATATTTGATTCAAAAATTAATTGTTAGCAATAAATTCGAAAATATGAAATAAAAGTTAAGAAAAAGATTTTGAAAATTATTTTGAGAATTTTCGAAAACATGAAAGAAAAATGAAAAAGATTATTGAAAAAGATTTGAAAAGATAGAATTTTTAAATTGAAATTTTGACTTGACTAACAAGGAACAACTAAATTCAAAAAATTTTTGACTAATTCAACCCAAAATTTCGAAATTTATGAGTAAAATAAGGGAAAGATATTATTTTTTATTTTTGAATTTTTAATAAGGAGAGAGAAAACAACAAAAAGACACATGACATAAAAATTTAAGATAAAAACAAATAATACATGCAAGAACACTTTGAATATCAAGATGAACACCAAGAACACTTTGAAGATCATGATGAATATCAAGAACATGTTTTTGAAAATTTTTAAGAAAAGAAAGACATGCAAGACACCAAACTTAGAAATTTTTAATGTTTAGACACTAATAATTCGAAAATGCATATGAAAAACAAGAAAAGACACAAAACAAGAAAATGTAAAGATCAAACAAAGAAAATCATGAAGAACAACTTGAATATCAATGAAGAACACAATGCATATATTTTCGAAAATTTAAGAAAGATTAAAACATGCAGTTGATACCAAACTTAAAATTTGACACTAGACTCAAACAAAAAACACAAAATTTATGGTTTTTATGGTTTTATTAAATTTTTTTTTGTATTTTTCGAAATTTATTTTGGGAAAAGAAAAAAAAGAAATACAAAATTTTTAATAAGAATTCCAGGATTCAGGCAATGTTAGTCTAAAGCTTCGGTCCAAAAGAATTAGACATGGCCAAATGGCCAGCCAAGCTTCAGCATACAAATACAGACATGTCCTTTCTACAATGGAAAGTAGAAACCTCGGTCCAAAAGATTAGACATGGCTTAACAGCCAGCCAGGCTTCAACATATCTCAAGAAGCTCTATAATTCATTCTTAAAAATTCTGAAGAACACGTTTTTTTTATTTGAATTTTTCGAAAACTTAATTTTTTTTGTATTTTTTTCGAAAATAAAAAATAAAAAATAAAAAATAAGAAAAGCTAAAATATAAAACAAAATTACCTAATCTAAGCAACAAGATGAACCGTCAGTTGTCCAAACACAAACAATCCCCGGCAACGGCGCCAAAAACTTGTTGTGGGAAATTGTGATTCACACTTTTCACAACTCCGCACAACTAACCAGCAAGTGCACTGGGTCTCCAAGTAATACCTTACGTGAGTAAGGGTCGATCCCATGGAGACTGTCGGCTTGAAGCAAGCTATGGTCATCCTTGTAAATCTCAGTCAGGCGGATTCAAATGGTTATGAGGTTTTGATAATTAAAATATAAATAAAACATAAAATAAAATAAAGTTACTTATGTAATTCATTGGTGGGAATTTCAGATAAGCGTCTGGAGATGCTTTGTTGCTTCTGATTCTCTGTTTTCCTATTGCCTTCTTCCAACGATGTGTGCTCCCTTCCATGTCAAGCTGTATGATCCTCTCGGATGAAAAATACCAGGTACGATCTCTGTACGGTTAACCAACTGTCGGATTTCTCGTCACGGATGAAAGATACCATGTACAGCTACCGCACGGCTAATCATCTATCGGTTCCCACTAGCGTCGAAATAGGACCCTTGTCCTTTTGCACACTGTCACTGCGCCCAACATTTGCAGGTTTGAAGCTCTTCACAGTCATCCCTTCCTAGATCCTACACGAATACCACAGACAAGGTTTAGACTTTTCGAATCCCATGAATGCTGCCAATTGGTTCTAGCCTATACCACGAAGATACTAATCTCACGAACTTAGTCCATGTATTAGATACCCAAGAGATTCGCGCTCAAGCTGTCACCCAATGACTACGTTGAGCTCAGATAGAACGGAAGTGGTTGTTAGGCACGCGTTCATAGAATTTAGAATAATGATGAGTGTCACGGATCATATCATTCTCCAGATTGAAGTACGAGCGAGTATCTTAGAATGGAATCAAGGGTGATTGAATAGAAAATAATAGTAATTGCATTAATTCATGAAGAACAGAAGAGCTCCACACCTTAATCTATGGGGTTTAGAAACTCCATCGTAGAAAATACATAAGTGAAAAAGGTCTAGGCATGGCCATGAGGCCAGCCTCCCAAATGTAACATAAAATTGCCAAAAGATGATCAAAGATCAAAAGTGATCCAAATATATAAAATAAATCTCTAAAAGTAGTTTTTATACTAGACTAGTAACCTAGGTTTACAGAAAATGAGTAACTAAGTGCAGATAGTGCAGAAATTCACTTCCAGGGCCCACTTGGTGTGTGCTTGGGCTGAGCATTGAAACTTTCACGTGCATAGGCTGTTCTTGGAGTTAAACGCCAGCTTTGGTGCCAGTTTGGGCATTTAACTCCAATTCTGGTGCTAGTTTTGGCATTTTAGGCCAGGAAGTTTTAGGCTGGCTTTGAGAGCCAGTTTGGGCCATCAAATCTCAGGCAAAGTATAGACTATTATATATTTCTAGAAATCCCAAGATGTCTATTTTCCAACACAATTGAGAGCACACCAATTGGGCCTCTGTAGCTCCAGAAAATCCACTTCGAGTGCTGGAGGGTCAGAATCCAACAGCATCTGCAGTCCTTTCTCAGCCTCTGAATCAGATTTTTGCTCAGGTCCCTCAATTTCTGCCAGAAAATACATGAAATTACAGAAAAACACACAAACTCATAGTAAAGTCCAAAAATGTAATTTTTGAATAAAAAATAATAAAAATATAATAAAAAGTAACTAAAACATACTAAAAACTAAGTAAAAACAATGCCAAAAAGGGTATAAATTATCCGCTCATCAATACCCCTACTGGGCGTTCAACGTCCAAAATGCTAAAGGGACTAGCGTTTAATGCTAGTAAGGGTGCACAGCATGGGCGTTCAACGCCCAATAAGCTATCAAAGCTGGCGTTCAACGCCAGTAAAAGGACACCTTCTGAGTGCAAAATTCCCACTCAAGAAACCACTATGCCAGAACCAAAGTAAGCCAAGGCTCATATAAAGACCATAGAGGTTCCTTTGTATGCACTTCTGCAGTGCATGAGTTCTGATGAATACTCATCCTCTGATGAGGATGAAGACACTAGGGAAGAGCAAGTTGCTTGGTACCTAGGACCTCTCATAAAGCTAATGCCAAGTTATTTGGTACAAAGCCTTTGGAGGAAGAACCTCCATTACTTTCCAAAGAACTCAATGCTTTGGTTCAGCAGAAGCTACCTCAGAAGCTTCTAGATCCTGGATGCTTCCTAATGCTTTGAGAAGGCTCTGTATGACCTATGTTCAAGCATAAACCTCACGCCACTCTCTGTAATAGAGAAGGGGAATCTTTGAGGTGCAGGCTGCAAACATCTCATTAGAGATGGGAGACAAGTCTATGAAGAATCCATATGACTTAGTAGAGGATGTCTTGGTGAAGGTTGAAGACCACTACATCCTTGCAAACTTCATAGTCTTGGTTATTGGAGAGGATGACGATGACTCTGTTATCCTTGGAAGACCTTTCCTAGCTGGTGCACGAAATTGTGATTACACTTTTCACAACTCCGCAAACTAACCAGCAAGTGCACTGGGTCGTCCAAGTAATACCTTATGTGAGTAAGGGTCGATCCCACCGAGCTTGTCGGCTTGAAGCAGCTATGGTTATCGTGTAAATCTTAGTCAGGAGATTAATGATAAAAATGATTTTGTTTATGAAAATGAAATAACATGAGATGAGTGTTATTTGTGATTCAGTAATGAGGAACAGGTTGTGGTTCCGGAGATGCTCTGTCATCTAAATCTCTGCTTTCCTACGATCTTCTTCTCCAAACACGCATGGCTTCCTTCAATGGCAAGCTGTATGTTGGTGGATCACCGTTGTCAATGGCTACCATCTGTCCTCTCGGATGAAAAATATCAGGCACGGTTTCTGTACGGCTAATCAACTATCAGATCTCTCCTCTTTGATGAAAAATACCAGGTACAGCTACCGCACGACTAATCATCTGTCGGTTCTCACTTGTATCGGAATAGGATCTCTCTATCCTTTTGCACACCGTCACTGGGCCCAACATTCGTGAGTTTGAATCTTGTCACAGTCATCCCGTTCCAAATCCTACTCGGAATACCACAGACAAGGTTTACCCTTTCCGGATCTTAGGAATGCTGCCAATTGGTTCTAGCCTCTACCACGGAAGTTCTAATCTCACGGACTCGGTCCGTGGATTAGAGAGCCAAGAGATACGCACTCAAGCTGTCGCCCAATGACTACGTTGAGCTCAGGTAGAACGGGAGTGGTTGTCAAGCACGTGTTCATAAATTTGAGAATGATAATGAGTGTCACGGATCATCATATTCTGTATATTGAAGTACGAGTGAGTATCTTCAGAACGGAATCTACCGTGATTGAATAAAAAATAATAGTAATTGCATTAATCCATTGAGACACAGCAGAGCTCCTCACACCCACCTATGGGGTTTAGAGTCTCGTGCCGTAGAAAATACAATATGAGATGTAAAATGTCATGAGTTCCAACATGAATCTCTAAAAGTAGTTTTTATGCTAAACTAGTAACTTAGGTTTACAGAAAATGAGTAACTAAGTGCAGATAGTGTAGAAATCCACTTCTGGGGCCCACTTGGTGTGTGCTTAGGCTGAGCATTGAAGCTTTCACGTGCATAGGCCATTCTTGGAGTTAAACGCCAGCTTGGGTGCCAGTTTGGGCGTTTAACTCCAGTTCTGGTGCCAGTTCTGGCATTTACGCCAGAAAAGGGTCTCTGACTGGCGTTTAATGCCAGTTTAGGCCATCAAATCTCGAACAAAGTATGAACTATTATATATTGCTGGAAATCCCAAGATGTCTACTTTCCAACGCAATTGAGAGCACGCCAATTGGGCTTCTGCAGCTCCAAAAAATCCACTTTGAGTGAAGGAGGGTCAGAATCCAATAGCATCTACAGTCCTTTCTTAGCCTCTGAATCAGATTTTTGCTCAGGTCCCTCAATTTCAGCTAGAAAATACCTAAAATTACAAAAAAATACAAAAACTCATAGTAAAGTCCAGAAATGTGATTTTTGCATAAAAACTACTAAAAATATAATAAAAAGTAACTAAAACATACTAAAAACTACCTAAAAATAATGCCAAAAAGGGTATAAATTATCCGCTCATCACAACACCAAACTTAAATTATTGCTTGTCCCCAAGCAACTAAAAACAAAATAGGATAAAAAGAAGAGAATATACAATAAATTTCAAAAATATCAATGAAGATTAGTTTCAATTAGAAGAGCAGGACTAGTAGCTTTTTACTTCTAAACAGTTTTGGCATCTCACTTTATCCTTTGAAGTTCGGAATGATTGGCATCCATAGGAACTCAGAATTCAGATAGTGTTATTAATTCTCCTAGTTTAGTATGTTGATTCTTGAATACAATTACTTTATGAGTCTGGCTGTGACCCTAAGCATTTTGTTTTCCAGTATTACCACCGGATACATAAATGCCACAGACACATAACTGGGTGAACCTTTTCAGGTTGTGACTCAGCTTTGCTAGAGTCCCCAGTTAGAGGTGGCCAGAGCTCTTAAGCACACTCTTTTTGCTTTGGACCACAACTTTAACCACTCAGTCTCAAGCTCTTCACTTGGACCTTCATGACACAAGCACATGGTTAGGGACAGCTTGATTTAGTAGCTTAGGCCAGGATTTTATTCCTTGGGCCCTCCTATCCATTAATGCTCAAAGCCTTGGATCCTTTTGACCCTTGCCTTTTAGTTTAAAGGGTTACTGGCTTTTTCTGCTTGCTTTTTCTTTTTTTTTTCTTTATTTTTTGCCAATTTTTTTTCGCAAGCTTTGTGTTTTTTCACTGCTTTTTCTTGCTTCAGGAATCAATTTTATGATTTGTCATATTATCAATAACATTTCTCCTTTTTCATTATTCTTTCAAGAGCCAACAATTTTAACATTCATAAACTTCACTATAATAAATATGCACTGTTTAAGCAAACATTCAGAAAGCAAGAAGTATTGCCACCACATCAAAATAGTTAAACTAATTTCAAGATAAATTTCGAAACTATGCACTTCTTGTTCTTTTGCAAATAAAAACATTTTTTTCATTTAAGAAAGGTGAGAGATTCATGGAATCATTCATAGCTTTAAGACATAGACTCTAAACACTAATAATCATGTAATAACGATAAAACAAGACAGAAACTAAACATAAAAGCAGACAAATAATAATAAAAGAAAGGAAATTAAAGACCTAAAAATAAATGACTCTAAAACTAATGCTCATGTAACTCTTAAAATAGGTCTCTAATAACAAACGTTATCACAGAGTTAGGACTCAACAACCTTCATTTTGAGAGATACTTGCTCCTTCAATCTGTGGGACGTCTAGCTCTTCAAGGGGCAGCTTCTGGCGCTTTAGCTCCTGTATCTCACGCCCTTGTTTCTCTTGTTCTTTTAGCAGTTTACAGAGTATGCTGTTTTGATTCTGCTGCTCTTCTTTGAGTTGATCCATAGCTTCTTGCAGCTTGGTGACAGATGCCTCTAAGCGGGCCCAATATTCAAATTGAGGAATTTCTGGGAGGAGCTCATGCGCCCTCCTCTTGATGGGGTTGTCTTGAATTGGAGGTCCATCCATTACCTTTTTGGTGATTGGGCATTCAATTGGGATATATTCATCCATGCCTATCTTTACCCCCGCATCTTTACATAATAGACTAATCAAGCATGGGTAAGCCAATTTAGCATCAGTGGATTCCTTGTTTGAAAATATGTAAACTTCACCAGGAATCAGCTGATGAATCTCTACTTCTTTCCCCAGCATAATACAGTGAATCATCACTGCTCTCTTGACAATGACCTCAGAACGGTTGCTGGTTGGGAGTATAGAACGCCCAATGAAATCTATCCAACCTCTAGTAACTAGTTTGAGATCTCCTCTCTTTAACTGGTTTGGGACTCCTTTTGTATTAGTAATCCACTCGGTTCCTAGGAGGCATACATCTTCTAGAACTTGATCTAGCCTTTTATCTTTGGTAATTCTCTTATTAAAGGATTCTAGATCATCTTGTAATTGAGAAAGCTTGAGAACTTCTCTCACTTTGTAAAAGTGGAAGTAAATAATCTTCCCTCTAACCATAGTCCGAAAGGAGTGGAAAGCAGTTCCCTCTAATCTTTGCTTATCCGTCATCCACAGATTTGCATAGAATTCCTGGATCATGTTTCTTCCAACATGTATCGCAGGATTAGCCAGGACTTCCCAACCCCTGTTTTGAATCTGCTCTTGGATCTCTGGGTATTCATCTTCTTTCAGATTGAACTTAACTTCCGGGATCACTGATCTTCTTCACACAATTTTGAAATAATGGTTTGCATATTCTTTGGTGCAGAAATTCTCATGCATCCAAAGTGGTTTTGGATTGCTTTCTTTCTTGCCTCTTGAAGTGGTTTGTCTTCCTTTGGGAGTCATGAGAATAGTTTGTTTTAGCTTAGGGATCACGGAAATCATACCAAACTTAGATATTTGCTTGCCCTCAAGTAAAAATAAAAAGAAAGAAGATAAATAGATGGAGAGAAGGATTTGAATGATGGGTGAGGAGGGGCTGGCCGAATGTGTATTTAAGAGGGAGGGAGGGAATGGGTTTCGAATTATTTTTGAGAAAGATAAGATAGAAAGATATGATTGATAAAAAATACGATTTGTAAAATATGAAAGATTTGAAAAAGATATGAGGATGTTAAATCTAAATTTTTGTTAATGCACCTAAGAAATAAAAGATAAGATGGATGAATTAAAAAGATTTGGAAAGAAATTGGAAAGGTAAATGAGTTTTTCTTTTAAAACATTTTGAAAAGGGATTGAAAAGAATTTATAAGATTATTATAATTTTTTTTTGAAATTGGAAATTGAAAGATGAATATTTGTAATATTTTTATGCAGAAAATTATAAATTAAAACATGAAAATTTGAAAAAATTTGAATTGGAAACGAAAATTACCTCCCCCTTGCTATTCTGGCATTAAAAGCCCAGAATGATAGCCATTCTGGCATTTAACGCCCATCTGGTGGCCATTTTGGGCGTTTAACGCCCAGCCAGGTCGCCAGAAATCCTTTGTTACTGGGCTTTTTTTCTGAACACCCTGGATGCTGCTATTTCTGGCATTTAATGCCCAAAATGATACCTTTTCTGGCGTTAAACGCCCAGAATAGTAGCCATTTTGGCATTTAACGCCCAAAACGCCCCTTTACTGGTGTTTTGATGCTAATGAGCTCTTTTTTTCTGTGATTCTTCTGCTCTATGTTCTGAACCTCCATTTTCCTGATTTATTCACTGAAATGTATTAACTAACATGAATAACAAAATTAAATTGACTTATATAATTATTTTAAACATCTAATTTTTGATAATGGCTAGGTTGCCTCCCAGCAAGCGCTTCTTTACTGTCTTTAGCTGGACTTTTACTGAGCTTTTAATTTAGTCTCAGTTTTGAGCACTCTTGCTCAACATTGCCTTCATGATAATGTTTGACTCTCTTTCCATTGACAATGAACTTTTTATCAGAGTCAATATCCTGAAGCTCTACATATCCATATGGTGACACACTTGTAATCACATATGGTCCTTCCACCGGGATTTCAATTTCGCAGGGAACAATCTGAGCCTAGAGTTAAACAATAGAACCTTCTATCCTGTCTCGAAGACTCTAGATGACAGCTTTCTGTCATGCCACCTTTTTGCTTTCTCCTTGTAAATTTTAGCATTTTCGAAAGCATTGAGTCTGAACTCCTCTAGCTCATTCAACTGGAGTAATATTTTCTCTCCAGCTACCTTAGCATCAAGGTTTAGGAATCTGGTTGCCCAGTAGGCTTTGTGTTCTAGTTCTACTGGCAAATGACAGGCTTTTTCATACACAAGCTGGTATGAAGAGGTCCCTATAGGAGTCTTGAATGCGATTCTGTATGCCTACAGAGCATCATCCAGACTTCTTGCCAATCCGTTCTACGGGTACTTACAGTCCATTCCAGGATTCATTTTAGTTCTCTATTTGAGACTTCAGCCTGCCCATTTGTCTGTCGATGATATGGAGTCGCCACTTTGTGGTTAATTCCATATCAGACCAGAGCAGAGTCAAGCTGTTTATTGCATAAATGAGTGCCTCCATCACTGATCAGTACCCTAGGGACACCGAACCTGCTGAAGATATGCTTCTGCAAAAACTTCATCACTGTCTTAGTATCATTAGTGGGTATTGCAGTTGCCTCTACTCATTTAGATACATAGTCTACGGCTACCAGAATATAAGTGTTTGAGTATGATGGTGGGAAAGGCCCCATGAAGTCAATACCCCATACATCAAACAACTCAATCTCTAAGATACCTTACTGAGACATGGCATAACCGTGAGGCAGATTACCATCTCTCTGGAAACTGTCACTGTTACGTACAAACTCTCGGGAGTCTCTATAGAGAGTAGGCTAGTAGAAGCCACATTGGAGAAACTTTGTGGCTGTTCGCTCACCTCTGAAATATCCTCCATATTGTGATCTATGGCAATGCCATAGGATCTTCTGTGCCTCTTCTCTAGGCACACATCTACGGATTGTTCCGTCTGCACATCTCTTAAAGAGATATGGTTCGTCCCACAAGTAGTACTTTGCATCAGAAACCAATTTTTTTGTTTGCTGCTTACTGTACTCTTTGGTATAAATCTCACCGCTTTTATAGTTTACAATGTCTGCAAACCATGGTACTTCCTGAATGGCAAAGAGTTGCTCATCCGGAAAGGTTTCAGAGATCTTAGTAGGAGGGAGGGACACTCCTGCTACTGGTTCTATCCGGGACAGGTGATCAGCTACTTGGTTCTCTGTCCCTTTTCTATCTCTTATTTCTATATCAAACTCTTGCAGAAGCAATACCCATCTTATGAGTCTGGGTTTGGAATCCTGCTTTGTGAGGAGATATTTTAGAGCAGCATAGTCAGTGTACACAATCACTTTTGATCCTACTAAATAAGATCTGAACTTGTCAATGGCATAAACCACTGCAAGTAACTCCTTTTCTGTGGTTGTGTAATTTTTCTGCACGTCATTTAAAACATGGCTAGCATATTAAATGACATGCAGAAGTTTGTCATGCCTCTGTCCCAATACTACACCAATGGCATGGTCACTGGCATCACCATTAATTCAAATGGTAATGTCTAGTTTGGTACAGAAATAACTGGTGCTGTGACCAGCTTAGCTTTCAGAGTCTCAAACACCTACAGACACTCAGTGTCAAAGACAAATGGTGTATCAGCAGCTAGCAGATTGCTTAGAGGTGTTGCAATTTTTGAAAAATCCTTTATAAACCTCCTATAAAATTCTGAATGCCCTAGAAAGCTTCTGATTGCCTTAACATTGGTAGGTGGTGGTAATTTTTCAATTACCTCTACCTTAGCTTGATCCACCTCTATTCCCTTGTTCGAAATTTTGTGTCCAAGGACAATTCCTTCAGTCACCATAAAGTGACATTTCTCCCAGTTTAAAACCAGGTTAGTCTCTTTGTACCTTTTCAGAAAAAGTGCTAGATGGTCAAGACATGAGCTGAATGAGTCTCCAAATACTAAGAAGTCATCCATGAAGACTTCCAGAAATTTTTCTACTATATCAGAGAAGATAGAGAGCATGCACCTCTGAAAGGTTGCAGGTGCATTGCATAGACCAAATGGCATCCTTCTGTAGGCAAATACTCCAGATGGACATGTGAATGCTGTTTTCTCTTGGTCCTGAGGATCTAGTAAAATTTGGTTGTAACCTGAATAGCCATCCAAAAAGCAGTAGTATTCATGACCTGCTAGTCTCTCTAGCATCTGGTCTATGAATGGTAAAGGAAAATGATCCTTTCTAGTGGCTGTATTGAGCCTTCTGTAGTCAATACACATACACCACCCTATAACTGTTCTTGTGGGAACCAGTTCATTCCTTTCATTATGAACCACTGTCATACCTCCTTTCTTGGGGACAACTTGGACAGGGCTCACCCAGAGGCTATCAGAAATAGGATAAATAATCCCAGCCTCTAGTAACATAGTGACCTCTTTCTGCACCACCTCCTTTATGGCTGGATTCAGCCGCCTCTGTGGTTGAACCACTGGCTTATCATCATCCTCCAATAGGATCTTATGCATGCATCTGGCTGGGCTAATGCCCTTGAGATCACTTATGGACCACCCAAGAGCTATCTTGTGTGTCCTCAGCACCTGAATTAGTGCTTTCTCTTCCTGTGGCTCTAAAGCAGAGCTTATGATCACAGGAAAAGTGTCATCTTCTCCCAGAAATTCATATTTCAAGGATGGTGGTAGTGCTTTGAGCTCGGGTTTAGGAGGCTTCTCCTCTTCCACCAGGGAGTCAATGATATCAGCGCTCATGTAGTCTTTTGATGTGTCTGGATGCTGCATAGCTTTGACAGCATTCAACTTAAACTCATCCTCATTGACTCTCAGGGTTATCTCCCCTTTTTGGACGTCAATGAGGGTTCGTCCAGTTGTTAGGAAAGGTCTTCCTAGAATGAGAGTTGCACTCTTGTGCTCCTCTATTTTCAGCACTACAAAGTCAGTGGGAAAGGCGAATGGCCCAACCTTGACAATCATGTCCTCAATTACGCCTGATGGAATTTTAAAATAGCCATCAGCAAGTTGGAGGCATATCCGGTTGGTTTAACTTCATCAGTTAAACCAAGCTTTTTGATAGTGGATGCAAGTATTAGGTTGATACTTGCCCTAAGGTCACATAGAGCTGTCTTGGTACAAGTATCCTCTAATGTGCATGGTATCATAAAGCTTTTGGGATCTTTAAGCTTCTCTGGTAAGCTTTTTAGAATGACTGTACTGCATTCTTCAGTGAGAAAAACTTTTTCAGTCTCTCTCCAATCCTTCTTATGACTTAAGATCTCTTTCATGAACTTAGCATAAGAAGGTATTTGCTCAAGTGCCTCTGCAAATGGAATTTTTATTTCAAGAGTCCTGAGATAGTCTGCAAAGTGGGCAAATTATTTATCATGTTCCTCTTGGCGGAGTTTTTGAGGATAAGGCATCTTGGCTTTATATTCTTCAACCTTAGTTGCTGTAGGTTTACTTCCTACAGAAGTGGTTGGAGAAGCCTGCCTAAGGGGGTTGTTATTAGCACTTGCAGGTGTCTGATCCCCTATTAGCATTTGAACGCCAGAACTGGGTGCTGTATGGGCGTTTAACGCCAGATTGCCATCCTTTTCTGGCGTTTGGACGCCAGAATTGGCTGCTGTATGGGTGTTTAATGCCAATTTTTCACCCTTTTTTGGCGTTTAAACGCCAGGATCATTCCTTTCTGGGCGATTACTGTCCTCAGAGGGATTTTGGGCAGTGGCTTGGTAATCCTCTGTCAGTTGTTTCTTTCTTGGCTTTCTACTGCCTTGAGTTGAGACATTCAATGTCTTCCCACTCCTTAAATAAACAGCTTGGCACTCTTCTGTTATCTGTTTAGATAGCTGTTGTCTTGTCTGATCCAATTGTGCTTGCATATTCTTATTAGCATTTGTAGTGTCTTGTAGCATCTCTTTAAATTCTGCTAATTGTTTTGTTATAAGAAGCAATTGCTAATTGAGTTCAACAACTTGTTCTGGAGGACTAAGTTCAGTGGATAGTGCTTTAGCCTCTTCTTTCATGGAGGACTCACTACTTAAGTACAGATGCTGATTGCTAGCAACTGTATCAATGAGCTCTTGAGCCTCTTCAATTATCTTCCTCATGTGTATAGATCCACCAGCTGAGTGGTCTAGAGACATGTGGGCCTTTTTTGTAAGCCCGTAGTTAAAAATGTCTAACTGCACCATTCTAAAAATATTTCAGAGGGGCATTTCCTTAGCATCTCTCTGTGCCTCTCCCAGGAATCATAAAGAGATTCGTTATCATCTTGTTTAAAGCCTTGGATGTCCAGCCTTAGCTGTGTCATCCTTTTTGGGGGGAAATATTGATTCAGGAAGTTGTCTGATAACTGTTTCCATGTTCTTATGCTTGCTGTGGGTTGGTTATTTAGCCACCTCTTAGCTTAATCTTTTACAGCAAATGGAAACAGTAATAATCTGTAGACATCCTGATCTACTTTCTTATCACGTACTGTGTCAACAATTTGTAAGAACTGTGCCAAAAACTCAGTAGGTTCTTCCTGTGGAAGACCGGAATACTGGCAATTTTACTACACCATGATAATGAGCTGAGGGTTTAGCTCAAAACTGCTGGCTCTGATGGAGGGTATAGAGATACTACTCCCGTATGAAGCAGTAGTAGGGTTAGCATACGACCCCAGAGTCCTTCTGGACTGTTCATTTCCACTTAGGTCCATGATGGAGAAAGGGAGATGATGTGGATTGTAAAATAAAAAAATTATTTATTATTTTTATTTAAATTTTTTTGATATTAAAGAAATTAAAATAAAGTAATTGGGAAAAATAGTATAAGTTTCAAAAATTAAGAGAAGGCAAAGAAAAAAAAGAAATTAGAAAACTAAATTAATTAATTAATTAAAAAGATTTGAAACATTATGGGTGAAGATTTTCGAAAAATGAAGAGAGAGAGAGAGTGGTTAGGAAGTTTTGAAAAAGATATGTCTTAAAATTAAAGATACTTGTAAGAAAATAAATAAATAAATAAAAGAAAAGATTTGAAAAAGATATGATTTTAAAATTTTAAAGGTTGAAACTTTCTTAACAAGAAAACACCAAACTTAAAATTTTTCAATCAAAATAATAAAATAGGACAAGTAATTCGAAAAATATAAAAAAAATTAAAAAAGGATTTATTTTAAAAAAGATTTAAAAAGGTAAATTTTTTAAAATTGAAATTTTAACTTGACTAACAAGAAACTACCAAATTTTAAAAAATTTCGACTAAGTCAACCTAAGGAATTCGAAAATGATGAGTAAATAAAGGAAAAGATATTTTTTTGAATTTAATGAGGAAAGAGAAAAACAATAAAATGACACCAAACTTAGAATTTTTAGATCAAAACAAAGAAAACAAACAAGAAAACTTTGAATGTCAAGATGAACACCAAGAACACTTTGAAGATCAAGATGAACACCAAGAACAAATTTTGGAAATCTTTAAGAAAATAAAAACACAAAGGACACCAAACTTAAAAATTTTTATACTTTGGACACTAATAATTCAAAAATGCACAAGAAAAACAAGGAAAGACACAAAACAAGAAAAACTAAAGATCAAACAAGGAAAATAAACAAGAACAACTTGAAGATCAAGAAAGAACAAGGGACATAAAACTCGAAAACATGAAGAATAAAAAGAGCATACAATTCAAAAAATTGTAGGAAAATAATAATATGCAATTGACACCAAACTTCAAACATGAGACTAAACTCAAACAGAAGACACAATTATTAGTTTATTGATTTTTATCTATTTATTAAAAATTTTCGAAAAAATATCTAGAAAAAGAAAACAAAGATTTTAAAATTTTAACAAAAATAATAATAAAAGACTCAAACTTAGTGACTCTAAACCAAAAAAAATAAATTTTTCCTAATCTAAGCAACAAGAGGAACAGTCAGTTGTTCAACCTCGAACAACCTCCGGCAACGGTGCCAAAAACTTGGTGCACGAAATTCTGATTACACTTTTCACAACTCCGCACAACTAACCAGCAAGTGCACTGGTCGTCCAAGTAATACCTTACGTGAGTAAGGGTCGATCCCACGGAGATTGTCAGCTTGAAGCAAGCTATGGTTATCGTGTAAATCTTAGTTAGGAGATTAATGATAAAAATGATTTTGTTTATGAAAATTAAATAACATGAGTTGAGTGTTACTTGTGATTCAGTAATGAGGAACAGGTTGAGGTTCCGGAGATGCTTTGTCATTTGAATCTCTGCTTTCCTACTGTCTTCTTCTCCAAACACGCATGGCTTCCTTCAATGGCAAGCTGTATGTTGGTGGATCACCATTGTCAATAGCTACCATCCATCCTCTCGGATGAAAAATACCAGGCACGGTTTCTATACGGCTAATCAACTGTCAGATCTCTCGTCTCGGATGAAAAATACCAGGTACAACTACCACACGGCTAATCATCTGTCGGTTCTCACTTGTGTCAGAATAGGATCTCTCTATCCTTTTGCACACTGTCAATGCGCCCAACATTCGTGAGTTTGAAGGTCGTCACAGTCATCCCGTTCCAGATCCTACTCGGAATACCACAGACAAGGTTTAGACTTTCGGATCTCAGGAATGCTGCCAATTGGTTCTAGCCTCTACCACGAAGGTTCACTGACCTTTTCTTTACTGTTTTTAAGGTAGTTTCATGCATTTTCTTAGGAAATAAGCTAGTTTTGGGTGGATATTCACTTACATCTTGATTCAAGCATGCATTGTGCATTTTACATTATTTCATCAAGATTTTGCATGAATTATATGATAAATTGGATGATGCATGATCCATGATTAAGAGCAAGACTTTGATGCACTTTGTTTGATTGATTTCAGGCCAAAAGAAGAAGAGAAGAAGCCACGTTAGTGGCTACGTTAGTTACACTAATGTGGGCACTAACGTGGAAGGAAGGAAAGCCCCAACGTTAGTGAGAAAAGTTAGTGGCATTAACTTTGAAGAAAGGGAATTTGAGCCAACGTTAGTGACACTTAACATTATCACTAACGTTGGCCAATGCTCACAAGTGGCCACGTTAGAGTCCACGTTAACTTAGTTAACGTGGCCTCTAATGTTAAAAGGGGGAAAGGAAGCAAACGTTAGTGACATTCAATATTGTCACTAACGTTGGCCTAAGTGCACAATGCCACGTTAACTCCCACGTTAACTTGGTTAACGTGGAAAATAACGTGAAGAGGCAAGAGTGGTCGACAACATTAGTGACACCCAACATTGTCACTAACGTTGGAAGCAACCACATATCCCAAGAAGCCACGTTAATCCCACGTTAACCTAGTTAACGTGGAAGTTAACGTGAAGAAGAAGAAGTTGTCGACAACGTTAGTGACACCAAACATTGTCACTAACGTTGCCAACACAAGCCACAAAGAGCCACGTTAACTCCCACGTTAACTTAGTTAACGTGGGCAAAAGTCCCACCTGGCAGCTTGACCATGCCTTCTTCAAAGAAGAATAACTTGAGCCACAAAACTCCAAATGAGGTGATTCCAGTGGCATTGGAAAGTAGGATTCCAGAGCTTTCCAAGCATATATGGCATACATGGTTGACACTAAATTTGAGGGAGAAAACCTGCCCGAAAGTGCAATGATGAACATGGTATCAGCCTGTATTTTGGCCAACTGACCTCTTCACCTTCCAAGAAGTATAACTTGAGTTGTAGACCTCCAAATGATGCGCTTCCAAAGAATTGGAAAGTAGACATCCAGGCTTTCCAACAATATATAATAGTATGGGGTGGACACTAAGTTTGAGCTTCAGAAACATGAAAATCGCTGGCGTTATTGGCAATCAACATTTCCAGTAACGTTGGCATATATGCCAGCGACCATGTCCACTTCAAGGAGCATAACTTGAGTTACAGAGGTCCAATTGAGGTGATTCCATTGCGTTAGAAAGCTGACATTCAGAAATTTCCAACGATATATAATACTCTATAGTGGGTATGAAATTGGAGCACAAACAAGAGGCATCTTTTAAGCCCCAAAAACACCAACTGGGCAGCAAGTGCAACGTTAGCCACAATAACTTTAACACTAACGCCACACTTGTAGTGTTAGTTTGGCTAACTTTGGCACTAACTTTAGCACCTAGACCTCAACTTGACTCACTTCTCTCTCAAGCCCACTTCAAAGCTCAAGCAAGCAAGCCCACAATTGTCAACCAATCAAGGCCACAAGAAGCATCTAGAATAGGAATTTTCATTTAATTGTAATTGCTTTATTTTGTAATTTAGGAGAGCCTATATAAAGGCCTTAGTTTTTACATTGAAATCATCTTAGGCTAGACGAGGGGGAATCCTGGAATGGGGGATTGGAGAGGGGTCTTCGGACTCCCTCCCCTCACACACTTTTCCTTTTCTTTCTTGTACTTTTCATTTATGAATTTGAAGTTTTATTTTCAGTTTTTATCTTCATCTTTACTCTTCTGCACTTTTTTCTTTTCTATTTTTGTAGAGCAATGACCAACTACTCTTTACATTGGGTAAGAGAGCTCTATTGTGATTCAATGGATTAAGTGTAGTTCTTATTCTTCTTCTTCTTTCTTTTCTCTTGATTTTACTTGAAAGCTTTCGATCTTCATCCAATTGGATAGTTATCTTGGAAAAGGAGCTATTCAGACTTGGATCTCTTTTGAACCTTGAAAGAGGAATGAAGAGATCAAGCTAGAAATGCTTTCTCATGCTGGACCAAATTGGGTTTGGATGGATATGTGACTATAATCCTCTCAATACCTGGTTTGGGAAATGCATGTGGTATAATCAGTGACCACACTTCATCTCTTCTCATGAGCAATTGACCAAGGAATTGGCTATTGATCAAGATTTGAGAGATTGAATTGCAAGAAATTGTAATTCAATCAATTAAGATTGCCAAGGAGATCAATGAGTGCATTGATTGAGGAAGAGATGAAAATGAACTTGATCCGGAGGATTGCAATATCTCTTGATCCCATGTTCATTTTATTTTAGTTCTTACATTTACTTTTCTTGTCATTTTACTTCTCTGCACTCTATTACTTTCTTTACTTTTCTGCCATTTACATTTCCTTGTTACTTATCACTCCATTATGATTCGTCTAACTAGGATAATCAATTAACCATTGATTGCTTAATCCGTTAATCTCTGTGGGATTCGACCTCACTCTATTGTGAGTTTTACTTGACGACAATTCGGTATACTTGCCGAAGGGAGATTTGTTGAGAGACAAGTTTTCCGTGCATCAAGTTTATGGCGCCGTTGCCGGGGATTAATTGTGATTAACAAACTACCGGCTGATTGATTTACTAGATTAGATACTTTTCTTTTGTCTTTGTTTTCTTTTGTTTCTTTATTTTCTTTTGCTAACCAACTGTTTGTGATATTGCCTCACTGGGAATTTCCTCATCTGTGACAATGGAGATTCTAATTTCTTTTGGTGATTATTGTTTGAGACAGAGCTTTCTGTAGGAAAGAAAGGAGCATCCATCATATTCTAGTCAATCAAATTTCATGGGAAACTCTCCACCACCACAGAATGATTCACTTTACTATGCTCATGGTGGGTGGAGTATCAAGAACATGAAATGGGGTGCTTCCCAGGGTCAAAAATGGTCCATATTTTGATGACTTTGATCACTATCACTACTCAAGTTGTGGCTGGGAAGATCAACGTCAAAGAGATTTCACTCATTCATACCCCATTCATCAAGAGCCATCACCTCTCAATTATACAACCTCACCTCCAAGTTTCACATGCCTAAATCCTTCATCATTTGAGTATGCCACTAGCCTCGCCTCAGCACAAAAGTCTATCCAAAATCCATACAATTCATTTCACCATCCACAAAACTCAATCCACTACCCACAAGAGTCATACCACTTTCAGAACACACAACCACAAAACAACCAATTCCATTCACAAACCAACCGCGCCCAACCATTACAACCTACCCAACCACCTTTAGATAGACTTGCTAGGATGGAACTCATCATTGAAGAATGCAGAAAAAGTTGAATAGAGGAGAGACTCACTAGGATAGAACTCCTCCTTGAAGAAAGAATAAAAACAACCCAACCGTAGGTAACATTTCCTTGCTTTGCTTAGTTTACTTTCAATAATTTGGCATATGATTGCACTCTAAGTTTGGTGTTGCCATGCAACAATTTGATTTTCAATCTTCACTGGGTACTTGCAACATTCTAAATTGACAGTGGCACACTAAGTTTGGTGTTGCCACTTAACTTTCATGCAAAGTACCATGCCAACACAACTTATTAATGCAATCAAAATGTCTCTGTTTGTAGCTCTTGTGTCTTTATTGTATCCTTAACCTTGCTTGATGAAACACATGCATACTCACACTTCTTTCTAAGACATTCATGATCCATCATGGACCCCGTCACCACTTTTTAATTGTTGCTTGAGTATAAGCAATCATTCAATGTCTGGTGTGGGAAAGGGAAGAATAGGAGAAAAGGGCAACAACAATGAAGATAAAATACAAGGTGGTAAAGTTCCTTTCTCCTCTTACTTATTTCCAGCACTTTAATTTGCATGATTGTCTTCTATGTTCTTTGTATGTAAGTGTGCTTTCTCCTTGTGAATAAGCATATCAATTCTGTCTTTTAAACTTTTTATTGATTAAGGCTGTGTTTTCTAGTCTGAATGTCATTACTGCATCCTTACTTTGCTTACTAGTATGCTTGTCCCTTTTGAATCAAATGAAAAGAGAATGAGTGTTTTATAAAAGACCAGAGTAGAGTTCATACTATGGAGTAAGTTCCTGAGTTTGTGGTGTGGTCATAAGTTAGCTAAGTTGGTTCAACCACAAGGTGGGAAGACAACTATCTATCCTGAATCATATGCTTTGAACACACCCCATGAGACTAGCTAAATAAGAAGATCCTAATAAGAAAAAGGGAAAGAACAATAAAGGTTGAAAAATAAAAGAAAAAAAGTAAGCAATAAAGCTAGGCACCAATGGTTTTAATCTTGAGGCATGTGTCTGTGGTGCTCCTGTGTGAGGGATCTACTTAGACGAATAAGCTCTTTAGGGTGCCTTATCACTTGGTAACTTGGGTTAACTAACTCGAGATTATCAGCTGAAAGTCCACTATCAAGAGTAACCCTCACTACAGAGCACTTAGTAACCCAAAGAGGTGCTGGACACCAAGGTCTCAAGAAGGAAAATAAATGAACCAGATGCCTGTGGTGTGTATGTATGGGGGAGAGACTTGAGGGAGTATGTCCTTAGGGGTGCTTCAACACCTAGCACCTTGAACCAACTGGTTCAGGAGTGTTGGCTGAAAGCTTATCTTAAAGAGTTTCCCCCTTACAGAGCACTTAGCTTAAGAACAAAAATAAGCCATGAAATGACAACAAAAGGATCAATGAATAAAAGTCTCATGGGATGCAATCACAGTGAGTATTCTAGGACATGATAAAGGTCTGAAAGCCAGGAATGAACCTAAGTTGCTATGCATGAAACCACCATAAAACCAGGGACATGACTTTCACAAGAATGACTCATTTCCCTTGGCATTCCATTCATCATTCTCTTGTTCCAGTACTTGCTTAGGGACAAGCAAGCTTTAAGTTTGGTGTTGTGATGCCAGGGCATTTTGGCCAGTTTTACTGACCTTTTCTTTACTGTTTTTAAGGTAGTTTCATGCATTTTCTTAGGAAATAAGCTAGTTTTGGGTGGATATTCACTTACATCTTGATTCAAGCATGCATTGTGCATTTTACATGATTTCATCAGGATTTTGCATGAATTATATGATAAATTGGATGATGCATGATCCATGATTAAGAGCAAGACTTTGATGCACTTTGTTTGATTGATTTCAGGCCAAAAGAAGAAGAGAAGAAGCCACGTTAGTGGCTACGTTAGTTACACTAATGTGGGCACTAACGTGGAAGGAAGGAAAGCCCCAACGTTAGTGAGAAAACTTAGTGGCGTTAACTTTGAAGAAAGGGAATTTGAGCCAACATTAGTGACACTTAACATTATCACTAACGTTGGCCAATGCTCACAAGTGGCCAGTTAGAGTCCACGTTAACTTAGTTAACGTGGCCTCTAACGTTAAAAGGGGGAAAGGAAGCAAACGTTAGTGACATTCAACATTGTCACTAACGTTGGCCTAAGTGCACAATGCCACATTAACTCCCACGTTAACCTGGTTAACGTGGAAGATAACGTGAAGAGGCAAGAGTGGTCGACAACGTTAGTGACACCCAACATTGTCACTAACATTGGAAGCAACCACATATCCCAAGAAGCCACGTTAACTCCCACGTTAACCTAGTTAACGTGGAAGTTAACGTGAAGAAGAAGAAGTTGTCGACAACGTTAGTGACACCAAACATTTTCACTAACGTTGCCAACACAAGCCACAAAGAGCCACGTTAACTCCCACGTTAACTTAGTTAACGTGGTAGTTAACGTGGGCAAAAGTCCTACCTGGCAGCTTGACCATGCCTTCTTCAAACAAGAATAACTTGAGCCACAAAACTCCAAATAAGTTAATTCTAGTGGCATTGGAAAGTAGGATTCCAGAGCTTTCCAAGCATATATGGCACTACATGGTTGACACTAAATTTGGGGGAGAAAACCTGCCCCGAAAGTGCAATGATGAACATGGTATCAGCCTGTATTTTGGCCAACTTATCTCTTCACCTTCCAAGAAGTATAACTCAAGTTGTAGAGCTCCAAATGATGCGCTTCCAAACGTATTGGAAAGTAGACATTCAGGGCTTTCCAACAATATATAATAGTATGGGGTGGACACTAAGTTTAAGCTTCAGAAACATGAAAATTGCTGGCGTTATTGGCAATCAATATTTCCAGTAACGTTGGCATATATGCCAGCGACCATGTCCACTTCAAAGGAGCATAACTTGAGTTACAGAGGTCCAATTGAGGTGATTTCAGTTGCGTTAGAAAGCTGACATTCAGAGATTTCCAATGATATATAATACTCTATAGTGGGCATGAAATTAGAGCACAAACAAGAGGCATCTTTTAAGCCCCAAAAACACCAACTGGGCAGCAAGTGCAACGTTAGCCACAATAACTTTAACACTAACGCCACACTTGTAGCGTTAGTTTGGCTAACTTTGGCACTAACTTTAGCACCTAGACCTCAACTTGACTCACTTCTCTCTCAAGCCCACTTCAAAGCTCAAGCAAGCAAGCCCACAATTGTCAACCAATCAAGGCCACAAGAAGCATCTAGAATAGGAATTTTCATTTAATTGTAATTTGCTTTCATTTTGTAATTTAGGAGAGCCTATATAAAGGCCTTAGTTTTTACATTGAAATCATCTTAGGCTAGACGAGAGGAAATCCTGGAATGGGGGATTGAAGAGGGGTCTTTGGACTCCCTCCCCTCACACACTTTTCCTTTTCTTTCTTGTACTTTTCATTTATGAATTTGAAGTTTTATTTTCAGTTTTTATCTTCATCTTTACTCTTCTGCACTTTCTTTCTTTTCTATTTTTGTAGAGCAATGACCAACTAACTCTTTACATTGGGTTAGAGAGCTCTATTGTGATTCAATGGATTAAGTGTAGTTCTTATTCTTCTTCTTCTTTCTTTTCTCTTGATTTTACTTGAAAGCTTTCGATCTTCATCCAATTGGATAGTTATCTTGGAAAAGGAGCTATTCAGACTTGGATCTCTTTTGAACCTTGAAAGAGGAATGAAGAGATCAAGCTAGAAATGCTTTCTCATGCTGGACCAAATTGGGTTTGGATGGATATGTGACTATAATCCTCTCAATACCTGGTTTGGGAAATGCATGTGGTATAATCAGTGACCACACTTCATCTCTTCTCATGAGCAATTGACCAAGGAATTGGCTATTGAGCAAGATTTGAGAGATTGAATTGCAAGAAATTGTAATTCAATCAATTAAGATTGCAAGGAGATCAATGAGTGCATTGATTGAGGAAGAGATGAAAATGAACTTGATCCGGAGGATTGCAATATCTCTTGATCCCAGTGTTCATTTTATTTTTAGTTCTTACATTTACTTTTCTTGTCATTTTACTTCTCTGCACTCTATTACTTTCTTTACTTTTCTGCCATTTACATTTCCTTGTTACTTATCTCTCCATTATGATTCGTCTAACTAGGATAGTCAATTAACCATTGATTGCTTAATCCGTTAATCTCTGTGGGATTCAACCTCACTCTATTGTGAGTTTTACTTGACGACAATTCGGTATACTTGCCGAAGGGAGATTTGTTGAGAGACAAGTTTTCCGTGCATCAAGACCCAAGAGATACGCACTTAAGCTGTTGCTCAATGACTACGTTGAGCTCAGGTAGAACGCGAGTGGTTGTCAAGCGCACGTTCATAAATTTGAGAATGATAATGAGTGTCACGGATCATCATATTCTCTATATTAAAGTGCGAGTGAGTATCTTTAGAACGGAATCAACCGTGATTGAATAGAAAACAACAGTAATTGCATTAATCCATTGAGACACAACAGAGCTCCTCACCCCCACCTATGGGGCTTAGAGACTCATGCCGTAGAAAATACAATATGAGATGTAAAATGTCATGAGTTCCAAAATGAATCTCTAAAAGTAGTTTTTATACTAAACTAGTAACTTAGGTTTACAGAAAATGAGTAACTAAGTGCAGATATTGCAGAAATCCACTTACGGGGCCTACTTGGTGTGTGCTTAGGCTGAGCATTGAAGCTTTCACATGCATAGGCCATTCTTGGAGTTAAACGCCAGCTTGGGTGCCAGTTTGGGCGTTTAACTCCAGTTCTGGTGCCAGTTCTGGCGTTTTATGCCAGAAAAGGGTCTCTGGCTTGCGTTTAACGCCAGTTTGAGCCATTGAATCTCGGACAAAGTATGGACTATTATATATTACTAGAATGCCCAACATGTGTACTTTCCAACGCAATTGAGAGCACGCCAATTTGGCTTTTGTAGCTCCAGAAAATCTACTTCGAGTGCAGGAGGGTCAGAATCCAACAGCATCTATAGTCCTTTCTTAGCCTCTGAATCAGATTTTTGCTCAGGTCCGTCAATTTCAACTAGAAAATACCTGAAATTACAGAAAAATAGACAAACTCATAGTAAAGTCCAGAAATGTGATTTTTGCATAAAAAGTACTAAAAATATAATAAAAAGTAACTAAAACATACTAAAAACTACATAAAAATAATGCCAAAAAGGGTATAAATTATCCGCTCATCACTAGCCACTGCCAATGCTATCTTTAATGTGGCTAAGGGAGAACTGACTCTACAACTAGGAGAGGATCACATCTTATTCAGAATGCCTCATCCCAATTCTCCCTCTGAGAAAAGAGAGATAAATGTGTAACACCTAGTGTTCTAACTGTCTCTTTTTGTGCAGAGTTTTGCAGAGCCCCTAGACATCAATTCTAAGTTTGGTGTTGGGCAGCCATCAAAAAGCTTTAAGCACAAAGGTACTAAGAAAAAAGTACCTAAAGGCCGGAGGGACAAGACAGTCCCAACAGAAGGCCTCTTACCTGGCATGAGAATTGTCTTCACCAAGAAACCAGTCATACCACATACAGTGAGTCATGTCTTGTCTCTAGAGCATGTAGAGCTCATTCATGAGAGGATAGGAAGAAAGTTCACTGTAAGGGAAAATCTTTGAGCCCATACTCACCTGCGTAAGGAGCTAACAGTAGAGCTAATGACGTTAAAGAAGCACTTTTTAGGAGGCAACCCAACCATAATTAATTAATTTTATTTTATTTTATTTTGTTTTTCTTTAATTTTTAATTTAGGTTCATGATTATGTACAGCAGTCAGAACAGAGATAGAAATGTCAAAGCAGAGAAAATAGAAAACTCTGAATGGAGTGTTGTTAAAGTTGAATGCCAGCCAGGGAGCTCTGGCTGGGCGTCCAACGCCCTAAATGGGCAGCATGCTGGCATTGAACGCCAGTCAGAGAGCAGACCCTGCGCGTTCAAACGCCAGTGTAGGGGGCAGAGAATCTGGATTCCCTAGCCTCTAAGGACCAGTGGGTCCCACAGTATCTTTACCTACCCCACTTACTTTCACACTTCCCCACACACAATTTCCTATAAACCCTAGCCCAATCACATTCATATCACTTACCTATATCCATCATAACTCTCACCAACCCCCACCCAATTTAAAATCAAATTTTCCTCCCATTTACCCATGATGCACGGAAAACTTGTCTCACAACAAATCTCCCTTCGGCAAGTGTACCGAATTTGTCGTCAAGTAAAAACTCACAATAGAGTGAGGTCGAATCCCACAGGGATTGATTGATCAAGCAACTTTAATTAGAAGAATGTTCTAGTTGAGCGAATCCAGAATTTGGGTTGAGAGTTGCAAAAGATAAAATGGCGGGAATGTAAATAACAGAAAAGTAAATGCTAGAATTAAAGGACTGAAGTAAATGACTGAAAATAAATTGCAGAATTGTAAATGGGAATGGGGGATTTGCTCATAAAAGTAAATGGCAGAAATTAAAGAGAATGGGTAAGATCAGAGATGGGGAGTTCATTGGGCTTAGAAGATGTTGCAATTCTCCGGATCAAGTTCATTTTCATCTCTTCCGCAATCAATGCACTCATTGATCTCCTTGGCAATCTTAAGTGATTGAATTACAATTTCTTGCAATTCAATCTCTAAATCTTGATCAATAGCCAATTCCTTGGTCAATTGCTCATGAAAGAATGAAGTATGGTCACTGATTATACCACATGCATTTCCCAAATCAAGTATTGAGAGGGTTATAGTCACATACCCATCCAAATCCAATTTGGTCCAGCATGAGAAAGTATTTCTAGCTTGATCTCTTCATTCCTCTTTCAAGGTTCAAAAGAGATCCAAGTTTGAATAGCTTCTCTTCCAAGATAACTACTCAATTGGATGAAGATCGAAAGCTTTCAAGTAAAATCAAGAGAAAAGATAGAAAAGAATAATAAAATTAGTATTGATCCATCAAATTACAACAGAGCTCCCTAACCCAATGAAAGGGTTTAGTTGTTCATAGCTCTTGAAAATGAAAATAAAGATGGAGAATACATCATAGAACTAGAAATTGCAGAGAAAAATAAAATACAGAGAGTAGTTCTCTTTTTCCAGCCTCCAGAACTCCTTAACAATTCAAAGCTACTCCTATATATACTATTTCTCTCAACTTCTAGTTGGCTCTTCAAGTCTTGGGCCTTTGGATCTTGAGTTTGAAGTAGTTCTTTTCTTCATTTGGGCTTGGCTTTACTTGCAGGGAGAAAGTGCTAAGTGGGCAGAGACTTTAGCTCAGGGCGTTAGGGGTGTTAACATTTAGTGAAAGTATAAGTTCGAGAACGTTAGTGACACTTAACATTTTCACTAACGTTCCAACCCTTTGCCTTACATTAGAGCCCACGTTAACTAGGTTAACGTGGCTTCTAACGTGGCCTTGCCAACCTTCGAGAACGTTAGTGACACTCAACATTGTCACTAACGTTCCAGTGTGCCCCTTTTTGCTTCACGTTAAAGCCCACGTTAACTAGGTTAACGTGGCTTCTAACGTGGCCTTGCCAAACTTCGAGAATGTTAGTGACACTCAACATTGTCACTAACGTTCCAATGTGCCCCTAGATCTCACGTTAGAGTCCATGTTAACTAGGTTAACGTGGCTTCTAACGTGGCCATTCTTAGCCATCCCAATGTTAGTGACAATGTTGAGTGTCACTAACGTTGGCTCATCATTCTTTCCTCATCGTTAGCTTCCACGTTAACTAAGTTAACGTGAAAGTTAACGTGGCTCCTTGGGGGGTTGTGTGGTTGCTTCCAACGTTAGTGACGATATTGAGTGTCACTAACGTTGTCGACAATTCTCACTTCTTACGTTAGCTCCCACGTTAACCAAGTTAACGTGGGAGTTAACGTGGTGTGTTGCATCCTTAGGCCAACGTTAGTGATAATGTTGAATGTCACTAATGTTGGATTCTCTTCCCCCTTTAACATTAGAGGCCACGTTAACTAGGTTAATGTGGGCTCTAACGTGGCCACTCATGAGTGTTTGCCAACGTTAGTGACAATGTTAAGTATCACTAACGTTGGCTCAACTTTCCTTCTCCACGTTAGAGTTCACGTTAACTTAGTTAATGTGACTCTTAACGTGGGCAATTATGGCTTTGAGAGTGTTATTGGCAATCACTTTTCTCATTAACTTTGCAAGTTACCTCCATTTCCTTGCTTCCTTTGATCCTGAAATCAAGCAATAGAGTGCATCAAAGTTTTAGTCCAAGTCATGGGTAATGCAGCATACAATTTGTCACTAAATTCATGGAAAATCCTCATAAAATAATGTAAAATGCACAATGTATGCTTGAATCAAGGTGTAGGTGAATATCTACCCAAAACTAGCTTATTTCCTAAAGAAATGCAGGAAACTACCCTAAAAACAGTAAAGAAAAGGTCAGTGAAACTGGCCAAGATGCCCTGGCATCACAACACCAAACTTAAAGCTTGCTTGTCCCTAAGCAAGTACTGGAACAAGAGAATGATGAATGGAATATCCAGAGGAATGAGTCATTCTTGTGGAAGTCATGTTACTGATTTTATGGTGGTTTCATGCATAGCAACTTAGGTTCATTCCATGACTGGCTTTCAGACTTTTATCATGTCCCTAAACACTTACTTTGTTTATATCCCATGAGACTTTTATTCATTGATCTTTTTATTGTTATTTCAAGGGTTATTTGTGTTAATTAGGCTAAGTGCTCTGTAAGGGGGCAACTCTTTAAGATAAGCTTTCAGCCAACACTCCCGAACCAGTTGGTTCAAGGTGCTAGGTGTTGAAGCACCCCTAAGGACTTACTCCCTCAAGTCTCTCCCCCATACATACACACCACAGGCATATAGTTTATTTATTTTCTTTTCTTGAGACCTTGGTGTCCAGCACCTCTTTGGGTTACTAAATGCTCTGTAGTGAGGGTTACTCTTGACAGTGGATTTTCAGCTGATAATCTCGGGTTAGTTAACCCAAGTTACCAAGTGATAAAGCACCCCTTAGAGCTTATTCATCCAAGTAGATCCCTCACACAGGAGCACCACAGACACTTGTCTCAAGGTCCAAACCATTGGTGCCTAGCCTTATTGCTTACTCTTTTTCTTTTGTTTTTCACTTCCATTATTCTTTCCCTTTTCTCTTATTAGGATCTTGTTATTAACTTAGTCTCATGGGTATTCAGGATAGATAGTTGTCCTCCTAGCCTTGTGGTTGAACCAACTTAGCTAACTTATGACTACCCCAAAGATTCATGAATGCACTTCCACATTATGAACTCTACTCTGGTCTTTAAAAAAAAAACATAAACATTCTCTTCCTCATTTGATTTAAAGGGACAAGCTTACAAGAAAGTTAAGGAGGATGCAGTGACATAAAGACTGGAACACCTAGACCTATTCAGAACTTAAAAGACAGAATTTAAAAAGGGTTCAACTACGAGTAACTACAAATCAAAAGTGCATTCGGACTTCCAACTTTCAACAATTCTGAGTACAATGGAATTAAGGAACAATACAACCTTTGGGTGATGATTTCTAGTTGCCCTCTCTCTTTGTCATCATCCTAGTTTTTGCTGCCTAGCTTTTTTGGGTGGAGGTGCACCATTTCCTCATAAGGTTCCTGCAAGGTTACTGGAAGTTGCTTGTTCCCAAAGCACTTGAGACATAGTTAGCTTGCATGTATGCTGGTGCTTTTTTTTTTAACTCAATTTGGTGTGTGAACACCAAACTTAGTTCCTTGCCTAGTCCTAACATTGCACATATGCAGAGAACCCTATATCTTGTTGTCAACAAAGTAATGATAACCTATAGTCTAACTACATCTAAGTGGTTTCTCTTGATTGGATAGAGCTAGCAATGTTCTTCTGGAATGGAGTGTAATTCTAATCGATGTCCTTTGGTGGAACACCAAACTTAGAATTACACCATCACTCTTGGATTGTTCTGGTGTGGAACACCAAACTTAGCTCCTTACAATACAGGGGAAACGACTTGTGATTTTTTTATTGAAATAAAGATGAAAGTGAAACTACGTGAGGTTGGGTTGCCTCCCATGAAGCGCTTCTTTAGCGTCACTAGCTTGACATTTTTCCTTCATCAGGGTGGTTGGTAGTGCTTAAAGTCCTCCCCTCTTGCTGTGGATTTATATCCATTGGTTGGATCAATGATTCCACATGTTCCAGGGAAAGAACTCTGTTGATAGTGAAGACCTTGGGTAACTGAGATGGTACAGTAGGGAGATTAGGGGGAATATCTGGGAAGTAAGCTGAGACAACTCTATCCCCTGGAGAGAAGTCTTCCGTAGGGATCTTCTTGTTCCTCCACCTCCTTGGTACCTTCTTCTTTGTTTCTTTTGAAGTTGCCTTCCCCTTGGTGACCTCTTTTTTCCAAGGAGTTGTGATGCTGTCTTCACCTGCCTCTAGAGGTTTAGGTTCCTCCAACTTTTCCTTGAGCTGTGGCAATTGCTGTTTTCCTTGTTTATCTATTAAGGGGATCTCAGAATGAACTGGCTGTGCTTCAGTGCTTGTTTCCTCCTTCAGTGTCTCATTATCATTTGTGCTGAGTTCCTTGTCCTCTTGATCTGTTTCTTGTGAGAGTTTGAAAACATTGAAGCTGAGTCGTTCATCATGGATTCTCAATATTAGTTCCCCTTTCTCTACATCGATAAGTGCTTGGCCGTAGCTAGGAATGGTCTTCCCAATATGATTGGGTGAGTGTGACTCTCTTCCATGTCCAGGATGACAAAGTCTGTTGGGAGAAAGTATTTCCCAACCTTTAGCAACACATTTTCCACCACTCCTATTGCTTGCTTTTGAGTTTTGTCAGCCAGTCTGATGATTACATCTGTGGGCATTATCTCATTGATCTGCAGCCTCTTCACCAGGGATAAGGGCAGTAAGTTGATGCTGGCCCCCAAATCACATAGTGCTCTATCGAACATAGTTTCACCTATGGCACAAGGGATGTGAAAACTCCCTGGGTCTCTTCTTTTTGTAGGCAATTCAGGTTGAATAAGGGACTACATTCCTTGTTCATCACTATAGTCTGGCCTCCTTTGGTGAGCTTTTCCTGGGATGAAGTTCCTTCATATACTTGATGAATGCAGGCATTTGTTGAATTGCCTTGATGAATGGTATGTTTACATGTAGAGATGCTAACAAGTCTAGGAACCTTGAGTATATTCTCTTTCCCACAGCACCATTGAGCAGTTGAGGGAAGGGAGCATAGAGCTTCAGCAGCTCTTGTTGTGAGATTTCTGGTTCTTGGTGATCTCTATCCTCCTCCTTTGTTGAGTTGTCTTCAGGTTGTTTGCAAGATTTGCCTTGCTTGTCTTCAGTCTCTTGATCACTCGTAGTGACCATTTTGCAATCTTCCCATATTACTTTCTTTGCTTCTCCTTTGGGGTTTTTCTTCGTGTCACTTGGAAAGCTATCAGTAGGTTTAGGAATCTTCTCAGCTAAATATCCCACCTGGAATTCCAGCTTCCTGATGGACTCTCCCTGGTTCTTAATATTGGCTCACACCTCCTCTTTGAACACCTTATTTTCTTGAATCTCTTGGCATATTCCTTCAAGTAAGGCTTCAATCTTAGAGAGCTTGTCATCAATTGATGAGTGATTCAGAGCAGATGTGCTGTTTTGGTTTTGATAGGCGTGTGGAGAAGTGTTATTGTGGGGGTATTGAGATGTCCTCTGTGTGAACTGCTGGTGAGCTGATTGTTGTTGGAGTTGTAACATCTTTGGTCTTGGTTTTGATCTTGCTCACTTCCCCACCCAAAGTTTGGGTGGTTTCTCATCCAGGGTTGTAGGTCTTGGAGTATGGATCATAGTATTTCCTTGGTGAATTCCCAATGTAGTTGGCTTGCTCCTGACTCCCCTCTGCTTCTTCATTCACTCCTTCTTGGTTGTTGATAAGTGGAGATTGCTGCTACTTGGTTCATCTCCATCTTCTTGGTGAGGTCAGCCAGCTGCTGGGTAATGAGCTTGTTTGGGCCAACAGAGCATCTACATTGTTTAGCTCCATTACTCCTCTTGTGTTCCCTCTTTCAGAAGCATAGAAGTAGTCGTTCTCTGCTACTGTTTCAATAACATCTATGGCTTCCTCAATAGTCTTCTTCTTGTTCAAAGATCCTCCGGATGATGGTCTACGGCCTTCTTTGACTCATAAGAGAGCCCTTCATAGAAAATCGTAGCTGCACCCATTCGTTGACATGTCAGGTGGACACCTCCTTGTTAAGTCCTTGAACCTCTCCCATGCTTCATATAGAGTCTCACCATCTTGTTGCCTGAAAGTTTGACCTCAGCTCTCAGCCTGTTGATTCGTTGAGGAGGGTAAAATCTTGCTAAGAATTTGTTCACCACGTCTTCCCAAGTTGTCAAGCTTTCCCTTGGGAAAGATTCCAGCCACTTGGCTGCTTTGTCCCTAAGTGAGAATGGAAATAGGAGCAGTCTATAGGCGTCAGGGTGAACACCATTAGACTTCACTGTGTCACAAATTCTCAGGAAGGTGGTCAGATGTTGATTGGGGTCTTCTTGAACACCTCCTCCAAATGAACAGTTGTTCTGAACAAGGGTGATGAGTTGTGGTTTAAGTTCAAAGTTGTTGGCATAGATTGTTGGCTTTTGGATGCTACTTCCACAATTGCCTGGGTTTGGATTGATGTAAGACCCAAAACTCTTCTATCCTCCCAGCATGATTTGCTCTACCTCCTCCCCCATGGTTGTGATCCTCTTCTTCATGATGGTTTTCCATGTTGTCTTCCATGTTTGTTTCAAAGAATTCTCTTCTTCCTCAGCACCAACCACTTTCTTTCCTCTTGCCTCCCTCCTTAATCTAAGGAAGGTCCTCTCAGGTTCAGAATCAAGGAAGTTGAAGCCCCACTTCTTCTCCTGTCATACAACCATCAAGTGCAAGCAAGAAAAGATAGGTGCAGAAAGTATTTGTGTCAGAATTACTGTTAGTTGTGGGTGATGCAATATATCAAATAGTTAGTGGGTTAGCAAACAGAATTGGAAATAACAAAGAAAAACAAAAGAGCAGAGGAGGAAGGGAAGAAGTTTAACTAAAACAAAAAATAAATCACTCAAACAGAAAATGAAATTCACAGAAATAAAAATGCTCAATCTAGTGATCTTCCAATTTAATCATTATTGATGCACAATCAATCCCCGGCAACGGGCCATAAACTTGATGCACGGAAAACTTGTCTCACAACAAATCTCCCTTCGGCAAGTGTACCGAATTTGTCGTCAAGTAAAAACTCACAATAGAGTGAGGTCGAATCCCACAGGGATTGATTGATCAAGCAACTTTAATTAGAAGAATGTTCTAGTTGAGCGAATCCAGAATTTGGGTTGAGAGTTGCAGAAGATAAAATGGCGGGAATGTAAATAACAGAAAAGTAAATGCTAGAATTAAAGGACTGGAAGTAAATGACTGAAAATAAATTGCAGAATTGTAAATGGGAATGGGGGATTTGCTCATAAAAGTAAATGGCAGAAATTAAAGAGAATGGGTAAGATCAGAGATGGGGAGTTCATTGGGCTTAGGAGATGTTGCAATTCTCCGGATCAAGTTCATTTTCATCTCTTCCTCAATCAATGCACTCATTGATCTCCTTGGCAATCTTAAGTGATTGAATTACAATTTCTTGCAATTCAATCTCTCAAATCTTGATCAATAGCCAATTCCTTGGTCAATTGCTCATGAGAAGAGATGAAGTATGGTTATGATATACCACATGCATTTCCCAAATCAAGTATTGAGAGGGTTATAGTCACATACCCATCCAAACCCAATTTGGTCCAGCATGAGAAAGCATTTCTAGCTTGATCTCTTCATTCCTCTTTCAAGGTTCAAAAGAGATCCAAGTTTGAATAGCTTCTCTTCCAAGATAACTACTCAATTGGATGAAGATCGAAAGCTTTCAAGTAAAATCAAGAGAAAAGATAGAAGAAGAATAATGAAAATTAGTATTGATCCATCAAATTACAATAGAGCTCCCTAACACAATGAAAGGGGTTTAGTTGTTCATAGCTCTTGAAAATGAGAATAAAGATGGAGAATACATCATAGAACTAGAAATTGCAGAGAAAAATAAAATACAGAGAGTAGTTCTCTTTTTCCAGCCTCCAGAACTCCTTAACAATTCAAAGCTACTCCTATATATACTATTTCTCTCAGCTTCTAGTTGGCTCTTCAAGTCTTGGGCCTTTGGATCTTGAGTTTGAAGCAGTTCTTTTCTTCATTTGGGCTTGGCTTTACTTGCAGAGAGAAAGTGCTAAGTGGGCAGAGACTTTAGCTCAGGGCGTTAGGGGTGTTAACATTTAGTGAAAGTATAAGTTCGAGAACGTTAGTGACACTTAACATTTTCACTAACGTTCCAATGTATCCCTTTGCCTTACGTTAGAGCCCACGTTAACTAGGTTAACGTGGCTTCTAACGTGGCCTTGCCAACCTTCGAGAACGTTAGTGACACTCAACATTGTCACTAACGTTCCAGTGTGCCCCTTTTTGCTTCACGTTAGAGTCCATGTTAACTAGGTTAACGTGGCTTTAACGTGGCCATTCTTAGCCATCCCAAGTTAGTGACAATGTTGAGTGTCACTAACGTTGGCTCATCATTCATTCCTCATCGTTAGCTTTCACGCTAACTAAGTTAACATGGAAGTTAACGTGGCTCCTTGGGGGGGTTGTGTGGTTGCTTCCAACGTTAGCACGATGTTGAGTGTCACTAACGTTGTCGACAACTCTCACTTCTTACGTTAGCTCCCACATTAACCAAGTTAACGTGGGAGTTAATGTGGTGTGTTGCATCCTTAGGCCAACGTTAGTGACAATGTTGAATGTCACTAACGTTGGCTTCTCTTCCCCTTTTAACGTTAGAGGCCACGTTAACTAGGTTAACGTGGGCTCTAACGTGGCCACTCATGAGTGTTTGCCAACGTTAGTGACAATGTTAAGTGTCACTAACGTTGGCTCAACTTCCCTTCTCCACGTTAGAGTTCACGTTAACTTAGTTAACGTGACTCTTAACGTGGGCAATGATGGCTTTGAGAGTGTTATTGGCAATCACTTTTCTCATTATCTTTGCAAGTTACCTCCCTTTCCTTGCTTCCTTTGATCCTGAAATAAGCAATAGAGTGCATCAAAGTTCTAGTCCAAGTCATGGGTAATGCAGCATACAATTTGTCACTAAATTCATACAAAATCCTCATGAAATAATGTAAAATGCACAATGTATGCTTGTATCAAGGTGTAGGTGAATATCTACCCAAAACTAGCTTATTTCCTAAAGAAATACATGAAACTACCCTAAAAATAGTAAAGAAAAGGTCAGTGAAACTGCCAAGATGCCCTGGCATCAACCCACCCATGGCAGAACCCAACCCTACCCCACTCCTATAAATACCCTTCATTCTAACCCTTCATATACACACCTCCCATACACTACAAAACACCCCACGGCCGAGCCCTCCCTCTCCCTCTATCTTTTTAATTTCTTATTCTTCTACTCTATTCTTCTCTTTTCTTTATTTTTGCTCAAGGACGAGCAAAGTTTTAAGTTTGGTGTTGGAAAAGCGCTGCTTTTTTCTTTCCATTACCATTCATGGCACCCAAGGTTGGAGAACCCTCTAGAAAGAGGAAAGGAAAGGCGGTAGCCACCACCTCTAAATCTTGGGAGATGGAAAGATTCATCATCAAAGCCCATCAAGTCCACTTCTATGAAGTAGTGGTAGAGAAGAAAGTGATCCCTGAGGTCCCTTTCACCCTCAAGAAGAATGAGTATCCAGAAATCTGAAGAGAGATCCAGAGAAGAGGTTCGGAAGTCCTAATCAATCCCATCCAAGAGATTGGGATCTTAATGGTGTAAAAGTTCTATGCTAATGCATGGGTTACTAAAAACCATGACACTAGTGTAAACCCAAATCCAAGTAATTGGAGCACCATGGTCCGAGGGAGAATCTTAGATTTTAGCTCGGAAAGTGTGAGGTTGGCGTTCAACTTGCCTCTAATGCAAGGAGATCCACATCCTTACAATAGAAGAGTCAACTTTGATTAGAGACTAAATCAAGTGCTCTCAGACATCTGTGTGGAAGGGGTACATTGGAAAAGTGATTCCCAAGGCAAGCCCATTCAACTAAGAAGGGTTGACCTCAAGCCCATAGCTAGAGGATGGTTGGAATTCATTCAATGTTCCATCATCCTCACTAGCAACCGGTCAGAAGTGACCATTGAAAGGGTCATCATGGTCCATTACATTATGATTGGGAGTGAGGTGAAAGTACATGAGGTGATTCCTCGAGAATTGTACAAAATAGCTGAGAAGCCTTCCACCAATGCAAGGTTGGCATTCCCATACCTCATCTGTCATCTATGCAATTCAGCTAGAATTGTCATAGAAGGAGACATCTCCATTGGGGAGGACAATCCCATCACCAAGAAGAGGATGGAGAAAACTAGAGAGTATGCACAAGAGCCTGTGCATCCACCTCAGCATGAGATCCCTAAGATGCCTCAAGGAATGTATTTTTTCCTCAAAGCTATTAGGATCAATGGCACACTTCTCTTGGAGAACTAAGCACTAACATGGAGCAATTGAGGGTGGAGCACCAAGAGCACTCCATCACCCTCAATGAAATAAGAGAAGACCAAAGATCCGTTAGGAAGATCAAAGGAGTGACACTGAAGAGATCAAGCTTCACATTGGATCCTCAAGAGGAGCACTAGTCGCCACCATTAAAGGTGGATTGGTTCTCTTTATCTTCTTTTCCTATTATTTTTTTTTCTGTTATGTTGTGTTATCTGTTCTCTTATTCTTGTTGCATGATCATTTGTATTGATGTCTTAAAGTTGTAAAATATTCCAAATATCTCTCATCTTGCTTAAAAGAAAATTTTATTTCAAAGAATTGAGAGATACATGAATTTCAAATTTAAAACAAGAATAGTTCAATTATTTTGACGTGGTGTTATTACTTTTGTTTTTTGAATGTATGAATCAACAGTGCATATTTGAAGTTAGAATTTTAGAATGTTGGCTCTTGAAAGATTATTGGTAATCTGAAAAATTCAAAAAATGATTCTTGAAGCAAGAAAAAGCAGCAAAAAGAAAAAGAAAAAGCATGTTGCAAAAGAAAAAAAATATATATGCATGCGAAAAAAAAGGCAAAAAAAATAAAAATAAAAAAATAAATAAAAAGTAGAAAAAGCCAATAGCTCTTTAAACCAAAAGGCAAGAGCAAAAAAAAAAGTCAGTAACCCTTTAAACCAAAAGGCAAGGGTAAAAAGAATCCAAGGCTTTGAGCATCAGTGGTTAGGAAGGCCTAAAGGAATAAAATCCTGGCTTAAGCGGCTCAAACAAGCTGTGCCTAACCATGTGCTTGTGGCATGAAGGTGTCAAGTGAGAAGCTTAAGACAGAGTGGTTAAAGTCGTTATCCAAAGCAAAAAGAGTGTGCTTAAGAACTCTGGACACCTCTATTTGGGGATTCTAGTAAAGCTGAATCACAATCTGAAAGGGTTCACCCAGGTAAAGTGTCTGTGGCATTTATGTATCCGGTGGTAATACTGGAAAAAAATGTGTTTAGGGTCACGGCCAAGACTCTCAAAGCTATTTTCAAGAATAAAAAAGAACTTAACAAGGAGAGTCAATAATATCAACTGGATTCTAAGTTCGTAAATAGACTAACATTTCTGAGTTTCAATGGATACTGAGATGCCAAAACTATTCAGAAGCAAAAAGCTACTAAGTCCCGCTCATCTAATTAAAGCTGAGCTTTATTGGAAACTTTGAAATTTATTGTATCTTACTTTTCTTTTATTCCTACTATGTTTCTAGTTGCTTCGGGACAAGTAACAGTTTAAGTTTGGTGTTGTGATAAGTTGATATTTTATACGCTTTTTGGCATCATTTTTATATAGTTTTTAGTATGTTTTGTTTAGTTTTTATTAATTTTTTATAGTTTTTAGTGTTAAATTCTGCTTTGAGTTTGTGTGTTTTTGTGCAATTTCAGGTATTTCTGGGTGAAATTGAGGAGCTGGAGCAAAAGTCTGATTCAGAGACAGAGAAAGAACTGTAGATGCTGTTTGGATCTGACCACCTTGCACTCAGAACAGCTTTTCTGGAGCTACCAAAGTCCAAATAGAGTGTTCTTAATGGCTATACAAAGATGATTTCTAGAGCTTTCCAGAAATTTTTAATAGTCCATACTTTACTTCGGATTAGAAGGCCCAAAACTAGCATCCAACGCCAGCTTCCTGCCCCCTTCGAAGCATCCAGCGCCCAAAGAGCAGAGACTAGCGTCCCAATGCCTAGAGAGGACCCCCTAGCCAGTGTTCAACGCCCTAGAGGCCTCGTAGCACGTGGATCTCATCAAATCTCACCCCAAACACTCACCAAGTGGGCTCCAGAAGTAGATTTTAGCACCAAAAAGACTATTTTACCCTTACTAGTCATTAGTTTTGTAATTAAAGTAGAAGATCACTCCTTGTTAGGGATCTTCACCTATCTTCAGCCACTTTACACATTTTTACCATTGTATTTTTCTTTCAATATGAGCTTTTAAACCTCCTAGGTTGAGGGGAGGAGCCCTGCTGAGTCCTATGAATTAATAAAAGTATGTTCATCAGTGAATAGGATGATCAGTGACAATCAGCTCTGTTCATCATACTAAGACAGCGTGCCTGACAAACACCCGTGTCTTCCTATGTTTGTGTGAATACGTGACTGGAAAATGCGACCCCCCAACTATGTTTATACATCTCTCAGACGGCTAATCTACGACTTCATTGGGGACTTCTCGGGACACCCGTTCAGCCAATTTCTGGGGAGATTAGGGTCTCTGTGGTAGAGGCTAGAACCCAAAGAAGTAGCATTCTTTGGTCTGAAAGATTCGACCTTGTCTGTGGCGTTTTGAGTAGGATCGCCAGGAGAATGAATTGCTAGAGCTTCACCCTCGTTTAGATTGGATGACCATGGCCAATGGCGTTTGATCTGAAGTAGTGGAGATTAATGACAACGACCAACGGCGTTTATCACATACAGCCTACCATAGAAGAAGTCATTCACAACAAAAGAGCCAATAATACCAGAGTTAATTCAAAAAGATAAAGCAACTCCAATCCTTAACCATATTCCTATTACTGATTCCAATCCAATTCACAAATACCAATTAAGAATAGTTTCCTCTATCTGTCTGACTAGGACCTGCAAGATAACATAGCTTGCTTCAAACCACAATTCTCGTGGGATCAACCCTGACTCGCTCAGGTATTACTTGGATGACCCAGCGCACTTGCTGGTACAACTGTACATAGTGTAGGGATTCGTGCACCAGGGGGTGACGCAAGAAAGGTCCTATAATCTTACACTACACCCAATTCTGACTTTTATGGGGGCAGCATCTTCATTCCTGCCATTGGGGCAAACAACTTTGAGTTGAAACCACAACTAGTCACTCAGGTACAACAGAACTGCTAGTCTCATGGACTTCCACAGGAAGATCCAAACAAATTCATATTTGACTTTCTGCAGATATGTGACACTGTCAAGACTAATGGAGTAGATCCAAAAGTCTACAAGCTCATGCCTTCCCCTTTGCAGTAAGAGACAGAGCAAGGCTGTGGTTGGATTCCCAGCCTAAAGAGAGCCTAGATAGTTGGGAGAAGGTAGTTAATGGATTCTTGACCAAGTTTTTTCCATCTCAAAAGCTGAGCAAGCTTAGAGTCGAAGTATAAACCTTCATACAGAAAGAGGGTGAATCCCTCTATGAAGCTTGGGAACGATACAAGCAATTAATTAGAGATGTCATCCTGACATGATCTCAGACTAGACCATGTTAGATATCTTTTATGATAGCCTATCTGAGATGTCTAAGATGGCTTTGGACCATTCTGCAGGCGGATCCCTCCACCTGAAGAAGAGGCCAGAAGAGGCACAAAAGCTTATTGACATGGTTGCCAATAACCAGTATATGTACACCTATGAGAGGAATCCTGTGAACATTGGGACTACTCAGAAGAGAGGCATGTCCTAGTAGATCAACATGATCACTCAGCACTTGAGTAGGGCGCAGAGCACAGAGGCTTACTTTCCAGAGACAGCCTATGAGGTGGGCATAGGTGATAACACCTGGACCACCATGGAGGAATACTTTCAATCAGGGATGGAGGAATCACCCCAATTTTGGGTGGAGAGATCAGCAGAAGCCTCAACAAGGCTTCTGTAACAATCACTATGGTGGAATAAACCAAAACAGGATCAATAGTAAACCTTATAAGACATCTCAGCAACAATCGGAGACACCCAGACAGAGCCTCTCTAACTTAGCTGCTATAGTCTCCAACCTATCTAAGACGACTCACAGTTTCATGGCAGAAACTAGGTGCAGGTTGGTCAACAGAGTAAGAGGATCCTAGAGATCTCTTCCAACACTCTTCCAAGTAACACAGAGGTAAATCCAAAGAAAGAGCGCAAGGCCCTCACTGTGGAGGCAAAGGCCGAACCCAAAGAGGAGCCTGCCATTGAGGAGCTCAAGGAAATCAGAGCTCATAAGGAGACTGATAATGTCGCCTTGCACGCCCCTTTGCTAAGAGAGGAACCCGAAGAATACTCTTCTTCAGATGAAGATTAGGAGTCCAAAGAAGAGCAAATTGCTTGGTACCTGGCAATTCTCAAAAAGCTAAAGGCCTCTTCTCATGCAAAGACAGTAGAGGAGGAAGACGAGCGTGTGATATTGGCCAAGGAGTGCAGTGCCTTGATCCAGAAGAAGCTTCCTCAGAAGCTACCGGATCCCAGAAGCTTCCTGATTTCCTCTACTATAGGGACCGTCACGTTTGAGAAGGCACTATGTGACCTTGGATCAAGCATCAATCTGATTCCTCTTTTAGTAATGAAGAGGCTAGGAATTCTAGAGGTGCAGCGTGCCAAAATATCATTAGAGATGGCAGACAAGACCCTATAAAGGGCATATGGTATGGTGGATGACGTTTTAGTAAAGGTTGAGGACCTTTACATCCCTGTGGATTTCGTGATCCTAGACGCTGGGGAGGACAGTGATGAATCCATCATCCTTGGAAGGATTGTAGAAAGAGGAGAGCTAGTTGATGAGCGAATTTTTGTGTGGTCTAGAATTCCACTAATGAATTCTCGTTGTAAAGTATAGTTTCTAAACCAAACAATAGTCCTTTCATACAAAAATTTTGGTTGTCACAATGAACAAACCCCAATGAAAATTAACCGAAGTATTTGGACTCCGGGTCGTCTCACAAGGAATTGCAATGAAGTGTAAGATTATTGGCTATGAAAATGCAAGGGGGGTTTGATTGATAAGAGGGCAAGAAATTAAATGACAAGAAAAGTAAAGAGAGCAATTAAAGAAAGCAATTAATAAAGAGAGACATTCATGGCAAGAATTGAGATCATAGGCTTTCTATCCTAGTCATACATTGATTAATTCATCTTATTTAGTCAACTCCAACAAAATAGGGAGAAAGTCAAACAAGATTAATCAATCATATCACAATAATGAACAAGAATTTATCTTATTACGTCATCTCCAACATTGGAAGAAGATATAGGTTATCTTCCATGAGAGAAAGTCTAACAAGACTAGCTAATCTCAATCCAAAAGTCGTAATCAACTCACTAATTTAATTACCAAAAGATTAGCGTCAATGGAAACAATATTAGCCAACAACTCTAAGTCACCAACATAGGTTGGGTTTTCATGACTCAAGATTGCCTAATTACTCTTTCCAAGCCAAGAATGCTCAAAATCTACTCTAAAGCCCAACCAAGTATTTTGTCAAACACTTAGTGGGTACAAATGGAAAGCATAGTAAAATGTTCAAGAATAGTAAAACCTACCAACTACAAATTGCAAGGAAACAAGATCAACAACTCAATTCAACAATAAAGAAACATCAAACATTAAATTGCATTAAAAGAAAATCAAATCCAACAAAGAGCATCCATGAACATAAAAGAGAAATTTACATTACAAATCATGAGAATGAAAGAATAGAAGTAAGAAATCATAAAAGAAACAAGATGAAAACATGTAATTAAATCTAGATCTAAGATGGAAATTAACCTAACCTAATTCTAGAGAGAAGAGGAAGCTTCTCTCTCTAGAAACTAACCTACATGATGCTAATGCTACAAACAATTGCTCCCCCCTTGCCCAAGCTTGAATTCTGTATGAAATAGCATTAGAAATGAGTTGGGTTGGGCCCAAAGTGCTTCAGAAATCGCTGGGGGCGATTTCACTTTAGTGGCCCACGGACAGCATCGGCGCACACGCATACATGGCGCGTGCACGCCCCTGAGCGCAAAGCAATATATGGAAAATTTTATATCATTTCGAAGCCCCAGATGTTAGCTTTCCAACGCAATTAGAACCGCCTCATTTGGACCTCTGTAGCTCAAGTTATGGTCGTTTGAGTGCAAAGAGGTCAGGCTTGACAGCTTTACGGTTCCTTCATTTCTTCATGAGTTCTCCCACTTTGCATGCTTTTCTCCTCCCTTCTTCCATCCAATACTTGCCTTCTAAACCTGAAATCACATAACAAATATATCAAGTCATCGAATGGAATTGAAGTGGATTAAATTTAGCGGTTTTAAGGCCTAAAAAGCATGTTTTTACATTTAAGCATAAATCAAGGGAGAATTCCAAAATCATGCTATTTCATTGAATAAATGTGAGAAAAGGTGATAAAATCCCCCAAATTAAGCACAAGATAAACCACAAAATTGGGGTTTATCAAATCTCCCCACTCTTAAACCAAGCATGTCCTCATGCTAAGAATAAAGAAGGACAAGAAAAGGGGTATGAACATTTATTCAATGCAAAGAAACTATATAAACCTATCTACATGCATGCAACTAAATGCAAAATGCTTCTACCTACTTGGTTAAAAGTAAATCATTCCCCAAGAACACATATGAACAAGTAGGTCTAAGTAGTATGATGATTCATGAATCCTACCAATTTGAATATCAAAATGAAGTACAAATAGACTTGCAAGAAGAACACTCATGAAAGCCGGGAACAAAGAATTGAGCATCGAACCCTCACCGGATGTGTATCCGCTCTAGTAGCTCTAGTGTATAGGGTCGATCACTTAATTCTCTTCTACTCATACTTTCCAAGATTTGTTTTTCATCTAACAATCAACAATTATTCAATACATGCATACATTCATCATGAAGACTTATTCATAGGTTGTAATGGGGCTAGGGTCAAGGTAGGATGCATATGGTCAAGTGAGCTCGAAATTTGAATCTTTGATTAACCTAAGCTCTCACCAAACACATATAACAACCTATATAATTCTAATACACAACCTAGCTACCCATGATTCCCACTTTTTCACATACTCATGCATTCTCTTTAATTCACATTCCATATGCATTGATTTTTATTGAACTTTACTTTGGGACATTTTTGTCCCCTTTTTATTTCTTTTTTTCTTTTTTCTATATATATATATATATATATATATATATATATATATATATATATATATATGTTTTTCTTTAAGACTACATGAGGATTGTATCTTGTTCAAGATACCCAACCCCCAGTCTCCCTCTGACAGAGTTGGTACCATTGTGCAACACATAGTGTTTCAGTCTTCCCTCTTAATGCAGAACTTTACAGAGCCCCCAGACACCAACTCTAAGTTTGGTGTTGGGCAACCATCATCAAGCACTGGGAAGGAAGGTACTAAGAAGAAGGTACCTAAAGGCTGGAGGGATAAGAAGATCCCAACTGAAGGCCTCTCACCTGGCATGAGAGTTATTTTCACCAAGAGTCTAGTCATTCCACATACAGTGAGTAGGATCTTGTCTCTAGAACATGTGGAGCTCATTCATGAGAGCACAAAAAGAAAGTTCACTGTAAGGGGTAAAGTTATGAGCCCATATCTACCTCCGCAATAGAGTTGTCAGTCAAGTTAATGACGGTAAATAAGCGCTTATTGGGAGGCAACCCAACTATTATCTTAATATTTTCATTTTCTTTTCATTTATTTTAAGTTTTATATTATAGTTTTTCTCTTGCTTTTGATGTTTGTGATCATATACAACACTTAGAACAATGACAGAGACACTCAGAAGTGAAAACAGAACACCCTGAAGAGATCCCCTTGCTGGCGTTGAATGCCAGGCAAAGGAGAAAGATGGGAGTTCAACGCCCTAGAGAAGCAGGAGCTGGTGTTGAATGCCAGCGAGGGAGCAATACTGGGCGTTTGATAAATCCCATTTTTAGGGTTTATCCTGTGCTTAATCTAGTGGATTTTATCCATTATTCTCACACTTATTCATACAATTCGCATGTTTTACGTTTTTCTTCCTGATTTTGTGCTATGATTGAAAACATGCTTCTTTGGCCTTATATTTGCTAATATTAATCCTCTCCTGTTACCATTCGATGCCGTGATATGTGCGTTAAGTGATTTCAGGGATTACAGGGCAGGAATGGCTTAGAAGATGGAAAGGAAGCATGCAAAAGTGGAAGGAATACAAGAAGTTGAAGGAAATGCTAAGCTGTCCAGCCTGACCTCTTCGCACTCAAACGGTCATAACTTGAGCTACAGAGGTCCAAATGAAGCGGTTTTAGTTGTGTTGGAAAGCAAACATCTAGGGCTTCGAAATGATATATAATTTATCATATCTGCTCTAAAGAAAAGTGATGCAAACGCGTGGTTTCACGCGCACATGTGGATCTGTGCAAATCAGCGACCTGCACGTGGCAAAATTCGCCCCCAGCGGTTTCTGGGCTGTTTCTGACCCAGTTTTCGGCACAAAAAGCACAGATTAGAGGCTATAAAGTAGGGAAATCCATTCATTCATAGATACAACTTTAATATTCACAATTTTTAGGTTTTAGATGTAGTTTCTAGAGAGAGAGGCTCTCTCCTCTCTCTTAGGATTTAGGATTAGGATTCCTCTTAAAGGTTAGGTTTACTTCTTTTTCATTCCAGGTTCAATGTTCCTTTACTTTAATTTCTCTTCTACTTTTATTTATTCTATTATTTTAGTTTGTTAATATGGGTTTATGAACTCCATGTTAGGATTGATTTTCTTATTTAATACATATTGAGGTATTTCAGATTTAAGATTGCTTTCTTCAAATTCATGTTATTGATGCTTCCAATTTAATTTAGATTTTTCCCCCTTTGCTTTGGTTGAGTAATTGGTGACACTTGAGTTATCAAACTCAGCTGTTGATTGAAAATTGGAATTTGCTGATTGATTTGGATCCCTCTAAAGCTAGTCTTTCCATAGGGAGTTGACTGGGACTTGAGGAAACAAATTGATTTGTCCACTTGACTTTCCATTATTTAGTAAGGGTTAACTAAGTGGGAGCAATAAACAATTCTCATCACACCTGATAAGGATAACTAGGATGGGATTTCCAGCTCTTATACCTTGCAAGGGTGTTCATGATAATTAATTTACTTTATTGCTAATTTATTTCCTTTTTCCCTATTTCAAAAACCCAAAAAGATACTTTTCCATAACTAATAATAAATCATACTTTCCTGCAATTTCTTGAGAGACGACCAGAGGTTTGAATACTTCGGTTATTTATTTTTATTGGGTTTGCTTTAATGACAAACAAGTTTTTGTACGAAAGGATTCTTTGTTGGTTTAGAAACTATGCTTTCAACGAGACTTTATTTGTAAAATTCTTTACTAGCAGAAATCCGTTCGTCAAAATGGCGCCATTGGCGGGGAATTGCAAACGTGTGCCTTATTATTGGTTATTGTAAATATTTGCTTTTAGGTTTCTTTGTTAGTGTTTCTAGTTTTAGGAGTTTATTTTCATTAATTTTTATTAATTTTTATTTTCTTTAGCTACTATGAATTCTCACCCCTCTGGTTTCAAGTTTGGTTCCAATGTTGTTGTAAGGAATGGAAACTATAATGAAAATAGGCATCAAGGTTGGAAGAATCAAAGATGGGAGGAGCCACAAGGATTTGATCAACCTTCTTGGTAACAACCCCCTCCAATGCGCTATAACCAACAACCATTCTGTGATGTATACCAAGACAATAGTTATGGTGGGCCTTTTTGTGACAACCAACCTCTACCAAATTACTATGGTCAAGAGCCATTCCGAGGTGATAGATATGGTAGACCACCTTGTAGTTACCAACAAGCCCCATCATATGCCTATGAACCACCTCCTCAACATAGCTTTGAACCACCATACTCACAAGCCAACCACAACCATTCACCTCCACATGACCCTAAACCTTATCCACCCTAATTCCAATCCAATTACCCCCAAGAACCACCACTTCCATATGCACCATGTTCATATCCATCAACCCAAGAATCACAGGCTCGCCTCAAGGAAACAGTAGATCAATTTCATGCAACCCTTCATCAACTGGAACAAGCAATAACTCAATTAGCTTCCCGACGTTTCGACACTCAAGGAACCCCCACAACTTCATGTGGAGAATCTAATGAAGAACGTAGCATGAAGGAAACACTAGAAACTCCAGTGGACAGTGAGCAGCATGACTTTGTATTGGAACAATTGGAGGAAGTCATAAACATTAAAGAGGAAGAAGTGGTCGAAGACTTAGGATATGCAGAACGTCCATGGGAAAGCCCAGTCATAGAGCCCCCTTCTAAGGAGTTTGAATGTGTTGTTGAGGAGGGTGTACAACCTCCAAGGCATGTCATGGTTGAAGACTTTGAAGGGGATGATCAAGAGATGGATTCAATCATTGATGAATTCTTATCTACATTTGAATCCTCTCCCATTGGACTTGACGTCGAGATTAAAGAGGAAGAAGCACAACCTCCCATGCCCTTGGTGAACAATGAAGAAGAGATCGAATTGGAAGAAGGTTACCAAGAGGAAGAGGTTGAAATTAAAGAAGCTTGCAAGGAGGTAGAAGTTGTCAAGAAAGAGCTCAAGGGAATGGAGCTGGAAATCACCTTGCCAAAGTTGTTGGAGACCTCTCCCCCAAAGCCATCACCGTCCATTCCTTCATTCAAGTGGGTAAATCTTTCATCTCTAAGCTTAATTAGCCCACTTGAATATGCTTTGCTTGAGATGGATGGGCAACTTAAAGCTCTTTGTGGCTATAAGAGTAAGAGGGAGATGGTTAGTGGCAAGAGTTGTCATGCAAGGTTCAATATGGTTGCATGCTCCAAATTGAAGTATAAGGGTTGGTATAATTATCAATTGAATGGGTCTAGGAAATTGTTTGGATGTCTCCGTAGGAATTTCGACTGTTCACCACCCAAGTGGAAAAATGATGATCAACAAAAAGACGGGTGCAAAAGCAAGGTTTGGGACCACAGAATTCATTCTGGCAATCAACACTCTTGGGGCCTTGTCACTTGCTTTAACTTGCTTGAAGGATTTATGTAACTAGTGTGGGATCCCGGAGGATATTGGAATTGCAAACATTGGTAGGGATTCCTGGATGAGTTCAAGCACAAGCAACCCCACGTGTACGCGTACCTCATGCGTATGCGTCCCCTGCAGAAAGTTCAACCCACGCGTAAGCGTCAGCGACGCATACGCGTGGGGATGAAAATCGGCGTAAAGAGCACCTGAACAGAGAGTTGTGCTGCCCTTGCGATGGAACTGTGCTAGAGGCACAAAAATCATTCCACGCAAGCGCGTCCCTGATGCGTGCACGTCATTTTGCTTCCAGACCACCCATACAAACGCGTGGGCGACGCTTATGCGTCGAAACGGCCAACTCAGTTTCCACGCGTACGCATGAAGCACGCGTACGCGTCGTGCCCTGTTTCTAAATTCCTACTTTTTTCTTCTCTCTTTTCTCCTTCTTTCTTTCTCCTTTCTTTCTTTCTTTTTTTCTTCATCTCTTTAGCTTCTCATCTTTCTTCACTTTCATTCTATTTTTACTTAATTTATTTGCATACTTTCATTCATTGCATTTTAATTTTTTGCATATTTTTATTTTCTTTTCTAAGTTTATTATTTTTTTTCTTTTGGTGTTAAATGTCCTTATTCAATTGTTACATCTTTTCTCGCATTACTCTGGTGCTTCATGACTTATTCTGTTCTGATTGGGTGATTTTATTTCAGCCAATGCTAATCTTTTATGATACTTGTATTCCTTTTGCATTGACATGAGTTTATATTGTCTTTCATTACCCACACTCCTCCCCTTTGTTGAAAATTTTGCACCACTGGTATGCCATGTGCTTCTATTGTTTTCTCACTTGCATGTTGTAGCTACCATGTAATTAAGACTCTTATTATTTGGAATTAACATCCATATTTTATTTGTTTTCTATCTTTATTTCTGGTTTACTTTTCTTCTTTTCCTCTTCTTTCAAGATGGCCACCGGAAAAGGAAAGGAAAAGAACTTCTATATGGGGCGACATCATGAACTTCTACTTCCTCTCCAATCATGATACTATGAATCATTATAGCCCGGTCTACAGTAACTTCAGACCGATTGCTATAGAAATGATAGAGCGTTGGATAAACTCTAGCCATCCCCTAGCAACAGGTGTGAGGTTAGGCCTTCTCAATTGAACCGGCTTGCCTCTTGAGTCTCTCTTCCATTGAGCTCCTTTCACATAGATGTCCATGAGGACTTAGTCCAACCTTTGATCAAAGTTGACTCTTCTAGTGAAAGGATGAGGATCTCCTCTCATTATTGGCAAGTTGAATGCCAACCTTATAGTTTTCAGACTGAAATCCAAGTATTTCTCCCGAACCATTGTGAGCCAATTCTTTTGGTTCGGGTTCACACTTTGGTCATGGTTCCTAGTGATCTATGCATTAACATAGAACTCTTGAACCATTAAGATTCCGACTTATTGGATGGGGTTGGTGAGAGTTTCCCAACTTCTTCTTTGAATCCCACGTCGGATCTCTGGATATTCACTCTTTTTGAGCATGAAGGGGACCTCGGGGATCACCTTTTTCTTGGCCACAACTTCATAGAAGTGGTCTTGATGGACCTTTGAGATGAATCTCTCCATCTCCCATGACTCAGAGGTGGAAGCAATTGCCTTCCCTTTCCTCTTTCTAGAGGTTTTTCCAGCCTTAGGTGCCATTAATGATTATGAAAAACAAAAAGCAGAGCTTTTTCCCACACCAAACTTAAAATGTTTGCTTGTCCACGAGCAAAAGAAGGAAGAAATGAGGAGAAGAAGAAGAAATGGAGGAGATGAAGGGGAGGAGTGGATTCGGACAAAGGGGGTTTAAGTGTGTATGATGTGTGGAATTGAAGGTGGTAAGTGGTGCAAGAAATCGTGATCGTTAATTCCTTGGTAACGGCGCTGAAAACTTAATACGCACGTTCATAATCTTAGTTCTTCTTCACAACTTCGCACAACTAACCAGCAAGTGCACTGGGTCGTTGAAGAACCGAAGATTGATGGTTTAGAAGTTATAGTAAACTCTCGTTGTAAGTATAGTTACTAAACCAAGCAATCAACCTTTCTTACAAACGTTTCGGTTGTCACAAGTAACAAACCCTTTTTAAAATTGATAACCGAGTATTTAAACCTCGGGTCGTCTTCTCAAGGAATTGCAGGGAGGTGTTCTTATTATTGGTTATGACTCTTGTAAATTGGAGGTTTTGAAAGTAAGGAAGAAGTATGTTAAATGATAAGTAAAATAAAATAGTAATAATAAAATAAACTCTTGGCAAGGTATTAGAACTGGAAGTCCTATCCTTATCAATTGTGATGAGAATTGGATTTTAATTCCACTTTGTTAACCTCTAACTATGAAGGTAAATTAAGTGGATTAATTAGCTTAATCCTCTGGTCCTAGTCAATTCCTATGGAAAGACTAGAGTTATTGGAGCAACTTCCAATTTCAACCACTGCTTTATTTGACAGCTCAAGCGTTACCAATTACTTAACCAAAGCCAAAAGGGAAAATTCTAAATTAAATTAAAAGCATTCATAAATCTAAAATACATCAAATTGCATTTAAACATAAAAGAAAGTCCTAACATGGAAAGATTTATGAATCAAATGGGCAACATAAGTGATTAACAAATAAAAGTATTAGAGTATTTAAAAGTAGAAGAGAAATATAAATTGAAGAACATTGAACCTGAAATTGAGAAATAACCATAAACTGAGAGGAATCCTAATTCTAAAAATCTAAATCCTGAATCCTAAGAGAGAGGAGAGAACCGCTCTCTCTCTAAAAACTACATCTAAAACTAAAATTGTGAATTATGAAAAGCATGATCATGAATGGATGCATTCTCCCACTTTATAGCCTCTAATCTGTGTGTTCTGGACTGAAACCTGGGTCAAAAATAGCCCAGAAATTGCCCCCAGCATTTTTTGGTACGTACTGATCACGGGAAAGTGACGCGAAGGCGTCATCCATGCGTTCGCGCGGATTGAAGTTCGTAGATGCGACGCGGGCACGTCATTCACGCATTCGCGTCATCTAACTTCGAGGCAGCTATAGCAAATTATATATCAAATCGAAGCCCCAGACGTTAGCTTTCCAACGCAACTAGAACCGCATCATTTGGATCTCTGTAGCTCAAGTTATGACCGTTTGAGTGCAGAGAGGTCAGGCTGGATAGCTTTGCAGTTCCTTCAACTTCTTGTATTCCTTCCACTTTTGCATGCTTCCTTTCCATCCTCTAAGCCATTCCTGCCCTGTAATCTCTGAAAACACTTAACACACATATCACGGTATCTAATGGTGATAAGAGAGGATTAATATCAGCAAATATAAGACCAAAGAAGCATGTTTTTAATCATAGCACAAAATAAGGAAGGAAAACGTAAAAGATGCAATTAGTATGAATAAATGGATAAAGAGTTGATAAAAACCACTCAATTGAGCATAAGATAAATCATAAAATAGTGGTTTATCAAGCTCCCCACACTTAAACATTAGCATGTCCTCATGCTAAGCTCAAGAGAAGCTATAAAGAATGAAGAGGAGTGGTAGAATGTATGAAATACAACCTATCTATATGAATGCAACTACATGCAAAATGTTTCTACCTACTTGGTTAAAAGTAAATCAAATTCTCCAAGAATATACATAAATCAGATTTCACTAATTCAAATTATACAATAAAAGACAAGTAAACTTGTAAGAAAATAGCTCATGAAAGCAGGTATCGACCTCCCCACACTTAAAGATTGCACCGTCCTTGGTGCATGCTGAGATGTGCAGGTGGATGGGTTGTTCCAACTGATGCTTTCCTTCAAGGATTGTGCAGATGTACTTGTTTGTCTCCCCTTTTAGAAGTTTCTCCCTTTTTCCGTCTTCGGTGGCCAGTCTGAAAAAAGAGAAAAAGAAGAACAGTAATACCCAGAAGTAAAGATAAGAAAATAAATAAAGTATGGGTGGGTTAATGCCAATTGATAAGGGTCTTATTTACATGAAAGCTTCAACATGTATGTGAGAAAATAATAGAAGCCATGGCATACCAGTGGTACAGAATTTGCAACAAAGGGGAGGAGTGTGGGCAATAAAAATATCAATATAAGTACATGTCAATGCAAATGAAGTGCAAGTATCATAAAAGATTGGCATTGGCAGATAATTAATATCATTCCACAGTGTAAAACAAGTCACTAAGCACAAAAATAATTTCAAGAAAAGATGCAACAATTAAATAAGAAAATTTTAACACCAATGGTAAAATAAGAAATTTAGAAAAGAAAAATAAAAATATGCACAAAATTAAAATACAATGAATGAGATATGCAAATAAATTAAGGAAAATAGAATGAAGGTGAAAAGGGATGAGAAGTGAAAGAGATAAAATAACAAAGGAAGAAGGAAGAAGAAAAGATAGAAAATAAATTAGGATTAGAAAAGAAAAGATAAGATAATTGGCGCTGATCTGGATAAGTTGTGCGGCGCAGGCGACGCAGACGCGTGGGTGACGCGGTCGCGTGGTGCGCGATAAGGTCAGGTCACGTGATCACGTGACTCGATTTGTGCTAGTGGCATGAGTGCAGCCTCGCATTCGCAAAACTCTCTGTTTGAAATGCATTTTTGCCAAAAATCTGGGTGACGCGGTCGCATGGTTGACGTGATCGCGTGGATGGCCTTTCTTTTAAAATGACGCAGCCGCGTGAGGCACGCAGTCGCGTGGTAGGGCTTGGGCTTCCAGCACGAGTCCAGCCCAATTCCAGCTCAACTTTTGGCCATACACCCTTTTTACGTCGATTTACAGGGCCACGCAGTCGCGTGGGTGACGCGGACGCGTGGGAAAGCTATTTTTCAAATGACGCGGCCGCATCAGCGATGCGGTCATGTGGATCAATTTGTGCTAAAGGCACGCCTTCAGCCATGCTTTCGCGTGACTCTCTATTCAATCTCTTGTCTTCCCAACGCACTAGTGACGCGGACGCGTCAGCGACGCTGTCGCGTCGCGTGCGTTTTTTTTTTTTTTAAATAATGCAGTATGTAGAATGCAATGCTAATATGAATGTTATGCAAAACTCCAGGTTCAATACAATAAAATAAAATAAAATTTGAAAACAAATAAGACTAAATAAAAATGAAAAAGGAATGATCATACCATGGTAGGTTGTCTCCCACTAGCACTTTTAGTTAAAGTCCTTAAGTTGGACATTTGGTGAGCTTCCTGTTATGGTGGCTTGTGCTTGAACTCATCCAGGAATCTCCACCAATGTTTGTATCTCCAGTAACCTCCGGGATCCCAAACTAGGCATGTAAAGCCCTTGAGCAATTTTAAACAGGTTCTCAGGCTTCCAGTATGCTGAATGTCAGAACAGACTCCAGGATCCCAAACTTTTCTTTTACACCCGTCTTGGTGTTGATCATCATGATTCCATCCGGGTGGCAAGCAATCTGAATTCTCACTAAAGTGGCCAACCAACTTCCTAGACCCATTCAGTTGAGCTTTACACCAACCTTTGCATTTAAACTTTGAATATGCAACCATATTGAACCTTGCTTGACAACTCCAACCACTGACCATCTTCCTCTTACTCTTAATGCCACAAAGAGCACTAAGTTGACCATCCGTCTCTAGTAGAACATATTCAAGTGGAATTAGAAAGCTAAGGGATATGAATTTTACCCACTTGAATGTTGTGAAGGATGATGGCAACTTAGGGGGAGGGGTCTCCAATAACTTTGGCAAGGTGATTTCAAGTTTCACTCCCTTGTGCTCTTTGACAACTTCCACCTCTTTGCAAACTTCTTTAATTTCAACCTCTTCCTCTTGGTAGCTTTCTTTCAATTCAATCTCTTCTTCATTACTTACCAAGGGCATGGAAGGCTGTGCTTCTTCTTCTTAAATCTCCATCTCTTGATCAACCTCTACAAAGTCTTCAACCATGATCTGCCTTGGAGGTTGTACGCTCTCCTCAACATCAACATCAACATCAAACACCGTGGAAGGAGGCTCTGTGACTGGACTTTCCAATGGAGGTACAGCATCTCTTAAGTTTGCAACCACTTCTTCCTTTTTAATAATTGCTGCTTTGTCCAATTGTTTAAGTATAAAATCATACTCATCCTCGATGATTTTCTTTCCATGACAACTCCTTTCAACTACTCCTTCATCTTCAAGGGTCTCTCCTACCTTTACCCGTAGGGCCTCCGATAGCTCTTTATGAAGTATGGATTCGCGAAGATGATTCCTTCTTTCCTGTTCCATATTAATAGCATAATTGGTATTATCTTGCTCTTGGATTGATGGATGTGGGTGCTCTTCCATGGAGGGTGGTGATGGGATGAAAAGATCATTATGTGGTTGAAAAGGAAGTGCACTAGAGCTTGAAGGTTGAATATTGGAGGTAGAGGGCTGGTTCATGCGGGATATAAGATTTTGGAGTGTAGAGGTGAGACCAATGATGTTAGAGATGAGTGTATTATTATCCAATGGAGGTTGGGGTGGATCCATGTATGGCTCATTCGGTTCATAGGGTGGTTGGTATGGTGGATGTGGGTTAGGGTCATATGGAGGTAAATGGTGTAAAGGGGCTTGTGAGTTTAGTGGTCTAAAGTCATGTTGAGGAGAGGGTTTATAGGCATATGGTGGTGGTTGTTGATAGTCCATTGGAGGTGGTTGTTGCCATAAGGGTTGATCAAATCCTTGTGGCTCCTCCCATCTTTGAGTGTTCCAACCTTGATGCCTGTTCTCATTGTAATTTCCTCTTCCTGCAATATAATTGTAACCGGACTCATAGCAAAAGGGGTGAGAGTTCATAGTAGCAAATAAAAATTAAAAACGAAAATAAAAACAAAATTTAAATTAAAAGGTTATTTAAATTTTGAATTTGAAAATTAAATTTTGAATTTTGAATTTTAAATTTTGAAATTTGGAATTTTGAAATTTGAAATTTTAAATCTGAAATTTGAATTTTTGAATATTAAATTTTGAAATTTGATTTTTTTTTTTTTTGGAATAAGATAAGATAAGATTTTTGAAAAAGATATGATTTTTGAAATTTTAAATTTTGAAATTTGAAATTTGAATTTTTAATTTTTAAATTTGAATTTTGAATTTTAAATTTTTAAATTTGAATTTTGAAAATCGAAATTTGAAATTTGAAATTTGGGTTTTAAATTTTGAATTTTTGAAGTTAATGAGGAAAGAGAAAAACAATAAAATGAAACCAAACTGAAAATTTTTAGATCAAAACGAAGAAAACAACTAAGAACAACTTGAAGGTCAAGATGAACACGGAGAACAACTTGAAGATCAAGATGAACACCAAGAAAAAAAAAATTTTTTTTTTTTGAAAAATTTTTAATAACTAAATAAAAACCAATAACCTCTCAATTTACGAAAAGGCAAAAATAAAAACAAAAATAAAAACAAATAAACAAGCAAAAAGCAAATATTTACAATAACCAATAATAAGGCACACGTTTGCAATTCCCCGGCAACGGCGCCATTTTGAAGAACCGAAGATTGATGGTTTAGAAGTTATAGTAAACTCTCGTTGTAAGTATAGTTACTAAACCAAGAAATCAACCTTTCTTACAAACATTTTGGTTGTCACAAGTAACAAACCCTTTTTAAAATTAATAACCGAGTATTTAAACGTCGGGTCGTCTTCTCAAGGAATTGCAGGGAGGTGTTCTTATTATTGGTTATGACTCTTGTAAATTGGGGGTTTTGAAAGTAAGGAAGAAATATGTTAAATGATAAGTAAAATAAAATAGTAATAATAAAATAAACTCTTGGCAAGGTATTAGAACTGGAAGTCCTATCCTTATCAATTGTGATGAGAATTGGATTTTAATCCCACTTTGTTAACCTCTAACTATGAAGGTAAATCAAGTGGATTAATTAGCTTAATCCTCAGGTCCTAGTCAATTCCTATGGAAAGTCTAGAGTTATTGGAGCAACTTCCAATTTCAACCACTGCTTTATTTGACAGCTCAAGCGTTACCAATTACTAAACCAAAGCCAAAAGGGAAAATTCTAAATTAAATTAAAAGCATTCATAAATCTGAAACACATCAAATTGCATTTAAACATAAAAGGAAGTCCTAACATGGAAAGATTTATGAATCAAATGGGCAACATAAGTGATTAACAAATAAAAGTATTAGAGTATCTAAAAGTAGAAGAGAAATATAAATTAAAGAACATTAAACCTGAAATTGAGAAATAACCATAAACTGAGAGGAATCCTAATTCTAAAAATCTAAATCCTGAATCCTAAGAGAGAGGAGAGAACCTCTCTCTCTAAAAACTACATCTAAAACTAAAATTGTGAATTATGAAAAGCATGATCATGAATGGATGCATTCCCCCACTTTATAGCCTCTAATTTGTGTGTTCTGGGCTGAAAACTGGGTCAAAAATAGTCCAGAAATCGCCCCCAGCATTTTCTGGTACGTACTGGTCGCGGGAAAGTGACGCGGAGGCGTCATCCACGCGTTCGCGTGGATTGAAGTTCGCAGATGCGACACAGGCGCGTCATTCACGCGTTTGCATCGTCTAACTTCAGGGCAGCTATGGCAAATTATATATCAAATCGAAGCCCCAGATGTTAGCTTTCCAACGCAACTAGAACCGCATCATTTGGACCTCAGTAGCTTAAGTTATGACCGTTTGAGTGCAGAGAGGTCAGGCTGGACAGCTTTACAGTTCCTTCAACTTCTTGTATTCCTTCCACTTTTGCATGCTTCCTTTCCATCCTCTAAGCCATTCCTACCCTGTAATCTCTGAAAACACTTAACACACATATCACGGCATCTAATGGTGATAAGAGAGGATTAATATCAGCAAATATAAGACCAAAGAAGCATGTTTTTAATCATAGCACAAAATCAGGAAGGAAAACGTAAAACATGCAATTAGTATGAATAAATGGGTAAAGAGTTTATAAAAACCACTCAATTGAGCACAAGATAAACCATAAAATAGTGGTTTATCAGTCGTCCAAGTAATAAACCTTACGTGAGTAAGGGTCGATCCCACGGAGATTGTCAGCTTGAAGCAAGCTATGGTCACCTTGTAAATCTCAGTCAGGCGGATTCAAATGGTTATGGTGAATTGATAATTAAAATATAAAATAGAATAGAAATACTTATGTAATTCATTGGTGAGAATTTCAGATAAGCGTATAGAGATGCTTTTGTTCCTCCTGAACCTCTGCTTTCTTGCTGTCTTCATCCAATCATTCCTACTCATTTTCATGGCAAGCTTTATGTAGGGCATTACCGTTGTCAATGGCTACTTCCCATCCTCTCAATGAAAATGGTCCAAGATGCGCTGTCACCGCACGGCTAATCATCTGTCGGTTCTCGATCATACTGGAATAGGATTCGGTAATCCTTTTACGTCTGTCACTACGTCCAGCACTCGCGAGTTTGAAGCTCGTCACAGCCATCCCTTCCCAGATCCTACTCGGAATACTACAGACAAGGTTTAGATTTTTCGGATCTCAAGAATGGCTGCCAATAATTCTAGCCTATACCACGAAGACTCTGATCGTAGATCAGGAGGCTAAGAGATACACATTAAAGCTTGTTTGCATGTAGAACGGGAGTGGTTGTCAGGCACACGTTCATAGGTGAGAATGGTGATGAGCATCACATAATCATCACATTCATCATGTTCTTGTGTGCGAATGAATATCTTAGAGAAGAAATAAGCTTGAGTTGAATAGAAAAACAATAGTACTTTGCATTAATTCAAGAGGAATAGCAGAGCTCCACACCTTAATCTATGGTGTATAGAAATTCTACCGTTGAAAATACATAAGAATAAGGTCCAGGCATGGCCGAATGGCCAGCCTCCCCAAATGGCATATGAATTCAAAAATAGGAAAAAAGACCCCTAGTACAATAGTAAAAAGTTCTATTTATGATAAACTAGTTACTAGGGTTTACAGAGATAAGTAAATGATGTAGAAATCCACTTCCGGACCCACTTGGTGTGTTCTTGGGCTGAGCATTGAAGCTTTCACGTGTAGAGACTTCTTTTGGAGTTGAACGCCAGTTTGTAACCTGTCTCTGGCGTTTAACTCTAGAATAGGGCAGAGAGCTGGCGTTGAACGCCAGTTTGCGTCATCTAAACTCGGGAAAAGTATGGACTATTATATATTGCTGGAAAGCCCTGGATGTCTACTTTCCAACGCAATTGAGAGCACACCATTTGAACTCCTGTAGCTCCAGAAAATCCACTTTGAATACAGGGAGGTCAGAATCCAACAGCATCTGCAGTCCTTCTTCAGCCTCTGAATCTGATTTTTGCTCAAGTCCCTCAATTTCAGCCAGAAATTACCTGAAATCACAGAAAAACACACAAACTCATAGTAAAGTCCAGAAATGTGATTTTTCTTTAAAAACTAATAAAAATATACTAAAAACTAACTAAATCATACTAAAAACTATGTAAAAACAATGCCAAAAAGCGTATAAATTATCCGCTCATCACAACACCAAACTTAAATTGTTGCTTGTTCCCAAGCAACTGAAAATCAAATAGGATAAAAAGAAGAGAATATACTATAAATTCCAAATATCAATGAAACTTAGCTCCAATTAGATTAGCAGGACTAGTAGCTTTTTGCCTCTGAACAGTTTTGGCATCTCACTCTATCCTTTGAAGTTCAGAATGATTGGCATCTATAGGAACTCAGAATTCAGATAGTGTTATTGATTCTCCTAGTTCAGTATGTTGATTCTTGAACACAGCTACTTTATGAGTCTTGGTCGTGGCCCTAAGCACTTTGTTTTCCAGTATTACCACCGGATACATAAATGCCACAGACACATAACTGGTGAACCTTTTCAGATTGTGACTCAGCTTTGCTAGAGTCCCCAATTAGAGGTGTCCAGGGTTCTTAAGCACACTCTTCTTTTTGCTTTGGACCTCCACTTTAACCGCTCAGTCTCAAGTTTTCACTTGACACCTTCACGCCACAAGCACATGGTTAGGGACAGCTTGGTTTAGCCGCTTAGGCCAGTATTTTATTCCTTTTGGGCCCTCCTATCCACTGATGCTCAAAGCCTTGGATCCTTTTTATTACCCTTGCCTTTTGGTTTTAAGGGCTATTGGCTTTTTGCTCTTGCCTTTTGGTTTAAAGAGCTTTTGGCTTTTTCTGCTAGCTTTTTCTTTTTCTTTCTCTCTTTTTTTTCGCCATTTTTCTTTTCTTTTTTTTTCGCAAGCTTTTGTATTCACTGCTTTTTCTTGCTTCAAGAATCAATTTTATGATTTTTCAGATTATCAATAACATTTCTCCTTTTTCATCATTCTTTCAAGAGCCAACATATTTAACATTCATAAACAACAATATCAAAAGACATATGCACTGTTCAAGCATTCATTCAGAAAACAAAAAGTATTGTCACCACATCAAAATATGTAAACTAATTTCAAGGATGAATTCGAAATTCATGTACTTCTTGTTCTTTTGTTTTTAGAACTGTTTTCATTTAAGAGAGGTGATGGATTCATAGGACATTCATAGCTTTAAGACATAGACACTTAGACACTAATGATCATATAGTAAAGACACAAACATAAACAAAACATAAAGCATAGTAAATGAAAAACAGGAAAATAAGAACAAGGAGATTAAGGAACGGGTCCACCTTAGTGAGGGTGGCGTCTTCCTCTTCTTGAAGAACCAATGGTGCTCTTGGGCTCCTTTATATCTCTTCCTTGCCTTTGTTGCTCCTCCCTCATAGCTCTTTGATCTTCTCTAATCTCATGGAGAATGATGGAATGCTCTTGGTGCTCCACCCTTAGTTGTCCCATGTTGGAACTTAATTCTCCTAGGGAGGTGTTAATTTGCTCCCAATAGTTTTGTGGAGGGAAGTGCATCCCTTGAGGCATCTCAGGGATTTCATGGTGAGGAATTTCCTCATGCTCTTGTTGAGGTCCATGATCTCTTGTTTGCTCCATCCTTTTCTTAGTGATGGGCTTATCCTCATCAATGAGGATGTCTCCCTCTATGTCAATTCCAGCCGAATTACAGAGGTGGTAAATGAGGTGAGGAAAGGCTAACCTTGCTAAAGTGGAAGACTTGTCAGCCACCTTATAGAGTTCTTGAGGTATAATCTCATGAACTTCCACTTCCTTCCCAATCATGATACTATGGATCATGATGGCCCGGTCTATAGTAACTTCAGACCGGTTGCTAGTAGGAATGATTGAGCGTTGAATGAACTCCAACCATCCTCTAGCTACAGGCTTAAGGTCCAGTCTTCTCAATTGAACTGACTTGCCTCTTGAGTCAACTTTCTATTGAGCTCCTTCCACACATATGTCCATGAGGACTTGGTCCAACCTTTGATCAATGTTGACCCTTCTAGTGTAGGGGCATCCGTTTTCTTGCATCATTGGCAAGTTGAACGCCAACCTTACATTTTCTGGACTAAAATCTAAGTATTTCCCCCGAACTATTGTAAGCCAATTCTTTGGATTTGGGTTCACACTTTGATCATGGTTCCTAGTGATCCATGCGTTTGTATAGAACTCTTGAACCATTAAGATCCTGACTTGTTGAATGGGGTTGGTGAGAACTTCCCAACCTCTTCTTCGGATCTCATGTCGGATCTCCGGATACTCATTCTTTTTGAGCTTGAAAGGAACCTCAGGGATCACTTTCTTCTTGGCCACAACTTTATAGAAGTGGTCTTGATGGACCTTTGAGATGAATCTCTCCATCTCCCATGACTCAGAGGTGGAGGCAATTGCCTTCCCTTTCCTCTTTCTTGAGGTTTCTCTGGCCTTAGGTGCCATTAATGGTTATGGAAAAATAAAAAGCAATGCTTTTACCATACCAAACTTAAAATGTTTGCTCGTCCTCGAGCAAAAGAAGAAAGAAAGAAGGAGAAGAAGAAAAAAATGGAGGAGAGGGAGAAAGGTGTGTATTCGGCCAAGGGGAAGAAGAAAGGGTTGTGTTGTGTGAACATGAAGAAGGAATGACGGGTTTATATAGGAGGGAGGGGAGGTTTAGGATTCGGTCATGGGGTTGGGTTTGGGTGGGAAATGAATTTGAATATTGGAGGTAGGTGGGGTTTATGGGGAAGGGTGGATGGATGTGAGTGGTTAAGGGTATTTGGGGAAGAGGTATGGAGGTGATTGGTGAAGGGTAGGTGGGGAAGAGTGTTATGAAAAAGGTGTGAGAGAGGTGGGGTAGGTGGGGATCATGTGGGGTCCACAGATCCTGTGGGGGATCCTGTGGGGTCCACAGATCCTGAGGGGTCAAAGACTTAGCATCCTTGCTCCAATTAGGCATGCAAAACGCCCTTTGTATGCAATACTGGCGTTTAACGCCAGACTGATGCCTGTTTTTGGCGTTAAACGCCCAAATGTAGCCTGTTTCTGGCATTTAACGCCAGGTTAATGCTTGTTTTCTGGCATTTAAACGCCAGAATGCTCTTCCTCCAGGGTGTGCTGTTTTTAATGTTGTTTTTCATTCTGTTTTTGATTTTTCAGTAGTTTTTGTGACTTCACATGATCATCAACCTAAAGAAAATATAAAATAGAAATGGAAAATAATTAAATATAGTTAAATAACATTGGGTTGCCTCCCAACAAGCGCTTCTTTAATGTCAATAGCTTGACAGTGAGCTCTCATGGAGCCTCACAGATATTCAGAGCATTGTTGGGAGCTCCCAACACCAAACTTAGAGTTTGAATGTGGAGGTTCAACACCAAACTTAGAGTTTGGTTGTGGCCTCTCAACACCAAACTTAGAGTTTGACTGTGGGGGCTTTGGTTGATTCTGCAGTGAGAGAAGCTTTTCATGCTTCCTCTCCATGATTACAGAAGGAGAACCTTGAGTTTTAAATACAAGGTAGTCCTCATTCAGTTGAAGGACCAACTCTCCTCTGTCCACATCAATCACAGCTCTTGCTGTGGCTAGGAAGGGTCTTCCAAGGATGATGGATTCATCCTCATCCTTCCCAGTGTCTAGGATTATGAAATCAGCAGGGATGTAAAGGCCTTCAACCTTTACTAGCACGTCCTCTACTAGCCCATAAGCCTATTTTCTTGAGTTATCTGCCATCTCTAATGAGATTCTGGCAGCTTGTACCTCAAAGATTCCAAGTTTCTCCATTACAGAGAGTGGCTTAAGGTTAATGCCTGACCCTAGGTCACACAGAGCCTTCTCAAAGGTTATGGTGCCTATGGTACAGGGTATTAAGAATTTACCAGGATCCTGTTTCTTTTGAGGTAATTTCTGCCTATCCAATGCATTCAGTTCATTAGTGAGCAAGGAAGGTTCATCTTCCCAAGTCTCATTACCAAATAATTTGGCATTCAGCTTCATGATTGCACCAAGGTATTTAGTAACTTGCTCTTCAGTAATGTCTTCATCCTCTTCAAAGGATGAATACTCATCAGAGCTCATGAAGGGCAAAAAGAGGTTCAATGGAATCTCTATGGTCTCTAGATGAGCCTCAGATTCCTTTGGTTCCTCAAAGGAAAACTCCTTATAGGTCAATGGACGTCCCAGGAGGTCTTCCTCACTAGGATTCACGTCCTTCTCCTCCTTTCTGGGTTCGGCCACACCAAGTAAGGTAATGGCTTTGCACTCTTTTTTTGGATTCTCTTCTGTATTGCTTGGGAGAGTACTAGGAGGAGTTTCAGTGACCCTTTTACTCAGCTGGCCCACTTGTGCCTCCAGATTTCTAATGGAGGACCTTGTTTTATTCATGAAACTTAGAATGGCTTTAGATAGATCAGAGACTATATTTGCTAAGCTAGATGGACTCTGCTCAGAATTCTATGTCTGTTGCTGAGTGGATGATGGAAAAGGCTTGCTATTGCTAAACCTGTTTCTTCTACCATTATTAAAGCCTTGTTGAGCCTTTTGTTGATCCTTCCATGAGAAATTTGAATGATTTCTCCATGAGGGATTATAGGTATTTCCATAGGGTTCCCCCATGTAATTCACCTCTGCTATTGTAGGGTTCTCAGGATCATAAGCTTTTTCTTCAGAAGATGCCTCTTGAGTACTGTTGGATACAGCTTGCAATCCATTCAGACTCTGAGAAATCATATTGACTTGCTGAGTCAATATTTTATTCTGAGCCAATATGACATTCAGAGTATCAATTTCAAGAACTCCCTTCCTCTGAGGTGTCCCATTACTCACAGGATTCCTTTCAGAAGTGTACATGAACTGGTTATTTGTAATCATGTCAATGAGTTCCTGAGCTTCTGCAGGTGTTTTCTTTAGGTGAATGGATCCACCTGTAGAAAGGTCCAATAACATCTTAGATAATTCAGACAGACCATCATAGAATATATCCAGGATGGTCCATTCTGAAAGCATGTTAGAAGGACACTTTTTAGTCAGTTGCTTGTATCTCTCTCAAGCTTCATAGAGGGATTCACCTTCTTTCTGTTTGAAGGTTTGAACATCCACTCTAAGCTTGCTAAGCTTTTGAGGAGGAAAGAACTTGGCTAAGAAAGCCGTGACCAGCTTATCCCAAGAGTTCAGGCTATCTTTAGGTTGAGAGTCCAACCATATTCTAGCTCTGTCTCTTACAGCAAATGGGAAAAGTATAAGCCTGTAGACCTCGGGATTAACCCCACTGGTCTTAACAGTATCACAGATTTGCAAGAATTCAGTTAAGAACTGAAAAGGATCTTCTGATGGAAGTCCATAAAACTTGCAATTCTATTGCATCAGAGAAACTAATTGAGGCTTTAGCTCAAAATTGTTTGCTACAATGGCAGGGATTGAGATGCTCCTTCCATGTAAATTAGAATTTGGTGCAGTAAAGTCACCAAGCATCTTCCTTGCATTGTTGTTGGGTTCAGCCATGTCTCCTTCTTTTTTGAAAATTTGTGTCAGATTTTCTCCAGAGAGTTGTGCTTTAGCTTCCCTTAGCTTCCTCTTCAGAGTCCTTTCAGGTTCCGGATCAGCTTTAACAAGAATGTTCTTATCCTTGTTCCTGCTCATATGAAAAAGAAGAGAACAGAAAAGAAAATATGAAATCCTCTATGTCACAGTATAGAGATTCCTTTATATGAGTAGAAGAGGAGAAGAATAGGAGAGTAGAATGGAGAGGAGAGAAGATGAAGAATTCGAATTTCAAATTAAAAAAAACGGAAACTATTTTTGTTTTTATTAAATTAATTAATTAGAATTCAAAAATATAAAAAGAAATAAAATAAAATTGAAATTTAAAATAATTAGTTAATTAAAAAGAATTTTAAAAAAAGGTTAGTAATTTTCGAAAATTGGAAAGAGAAAAGTAGTTAGGAGTTTTAAAAAAGATATGATTGAAATAGTAAACTTTTAAAATCAAACAAAAAGTTAAGTGGTTAATTGAAAAAGATTTGAAAATCAAATTTGAAAGGGTGAGAAGTTATGAAAAATTTTGAAATTGATTTTGAAAAAGATATGATTGAAATTAAAAAGATATGATTGAAATTTAATTTGAAAAAGATATTTAAAAATATTTGATTTTGAAAATTAAAGTTGATTACTTGACTAACAAGAAACAAAAAGATATGATTTTAAAATTTAAAGATTGAACCTTTCTTATTAGGCAAGTAACAAACTAAAAATATTTGAATCAATCACATTAATTGTTAGCATTAATTTCGAAAATATGAAACAAAAATAAGAAAAAGATTTCTGAAAATCATTTTGAAAGTTTCGAAAATCATAAAAGAAAAATGAAAAAGATTTGATTTTTGAAAAAGATTTGATAAATATAGAATTTTTAAATTGAAAATTTGACTTGACTCATAAGAAACAATTAAATTTTAAAAACTTTTTGACTAAGTCAAACCAAATTTTCAAAAATTATGAGTGAAATAAGGGATAGATAATTTTTTTTATTTTTGAATTTTAATGATGAGAGAGAAAAACATCAAAAAGACTCAATGCATGAAAATTTTGGATCAAAACAAATGATGCATGCAAGAACACTATGAATGTCAAGATGAACACCAAGAACACTTTGAAGATCAAGATGAACATCAAGACTTATTTTTGAAAATTTTGTTAAGAAAAGAAAATATGCAAGACACCAAACTTAGAAATTTTCAAACTTTAGACACTAACAAATTGAAAATGCATATGAGAAACAAGAAAAGACACAAAACAAGAAAAATTAAAGATCAAACATAGAAAATCATCAAGAACAACTTGAAGATCATGAACACATGCATGAATTTTCGAAAATTTTAAGAAAATGCAATTGACACCAAACTTAAAAATTGACACAAGACTTAAACAAGAAACACAATATTTTTGGTTTTTTATGATTTTATTAATTTTTAATTTTTTTTTTAAAAATTATTTTGGGAAAAACTAAAAAGAAGAAAAATTTTTTTGTATTTTTCAAAAATAAGAAATAAAAATCTTTAAATTAGAATAAAATTACCTAATCTGAGCAACAAGAAGAACCGTCAGTTGTCCAAACTCGAACAATCCCCGGCAACGGCGCCAAAAACTTGGTGCACGAAATCGTGATCGTTCATTCCTTGGTAACGGCGCTGAAAACTTAATACGCACATTCATAATCTTAGTTCTTCTTCACAACTTCGCACAACTAACCAGCAAGTGCACTGGGTCGTCCAAGTAATAAACCTTACGTGAGTAAGGGTCGATCCCACGGAGATTGTCGACTTGAAGCAAGCTATGGTCACCTTGTAAATCTCAGTCAGGCGGATTCAAATGGTTATGGTGAATTAATAATTAAAATATAATTAAAATATAAAATAGGATAGAAATACTTATGTAATTCATTGGTGAGAATTTCAGATAAGCGTATAGAGATGCTTTTGTTCCTCCTGAACCTCTGCTTTCTTGCTGTCTTCATCCAATCATACCTACTCCGTTCCATGGCAAGCTTTATGTAGGGCATCACCGTTGTCAATGGCTACTTCCCGTCCTCTCATTGAAAATGGTCCAAGATGCGGTGTCACCGCACGGCTAATCATCTGTCGGTTCTCGATCATACTGGAATAGGATTCGGTAATCCTTTTGCGTCTGTCACTACGCCCAGCACTCGCGTGTTTGAAGCTCGTCACAGCCATCCCTTCCCAGATCCTACTCGGAATACCATATACACGGTTTAGACTTTCCGGATCTCAAGAATGGCCGTCAATAATTCTAGCCTATGCCACGAAGACTCTGATCGTAGATTAGGAGGCTAAGAGATACACATTCAAGCTTGTTTGCATGTAGAACGGGAGTGGTTGTCAGGCACGCGTTCATAGGTGAGAATGATGATGAGCGTCACATAATCATCAAATTCATCATGTTCTTGTGTGCAAATGAATATCTTAGAGAAGAAATAGGCTTGAGTTGAATAGAAAAACAATAGTACTTTGCATTAATTCATGAGGAACAGCAGAGCTCCACACCTTAATCTATGGTGTGTAGAAACTCTACCGTTGAAAATACATAGGAACAAGATCCAGGCATGGCCGGATGGCCAGCCTCCCCAAATGGCATATGAATTCGAAAATATGGAAAAAGATCCCTAGTACAATAGTAAAAGTTCTATTTATGCTAAACTAGTTACTAGGGTTTACAGAGATAAGTAAATGATGTAGAAATTCACTTCCGAGTCCACTTGGCGTGTGCTTGGGCTGAGCATTGAAGCTTTCACGTGTAGAGACTTCTTTTAGCGTTAAACGCCAGTTTGTAACCTGTTTCTGGCGTTTAACTCTGCTTTGCAACCTGTTTCTGGCGTTTAACTCCAGAATAGGGTAGAGAGCTAGCATTGAACACCCGTTTGCGTCATTTAAACTCGGGCAAAGTATTGACTATTAGAGATTGCTGGAAAGCCCTGGATGTCTACTTTCCAACGCAATTGAGAGCGTGCCATTTGGACTCTTGTAGCTCCAGAAAATTCACTTTGAATACAGAGAGGTCAGAATCCAACAACATCTGCAGTCCTTCTTCAGCCTCTGAATCTGATTTTTGCTCAAGTCCCTCAATTTCAGCCAGAAATTACCTGAAATCACAGAAAAACACACAAACTCATAGTAAAGTCCAGAAAAAATGATTTTTATTTAAAAACTAATAAAAATATACTAAAAACTAACTAAATCATACTAAAAACTATGTAAAAATAATGCCAAAAAGCATATAAATTATCCGCTCATCAGTAAGGAGGGGTATTTATAGGGTAAGAGAGACAGGGAATTTGGGTAATTGGGGTTGGGTTTGGGAGGGAAATGGTTTGAATTTGAATGGTGAGGTAGGTGGGATTTTATGATAGATGGATGTGAGTGGTGAAGAGATTATGGAGAAGAGGGTAAGATTTGATAGGTGAAGGGTATTTGGAGAAGAATGTTATGGAAAGGTGTAAAGAGGAGAGAAGAAGAGGTGGGGTAGGTGGGAATCCTGTGGGGTCCACAGATCTTGAGGTGTCAAGGAATTCTGCTCCCTGCACCTTTCTGGCGTTTAACGTCAACTCTGCTACCTTTTCTAGCGTTAATCGCCAGGCTGATGCCCCTTTCTAGCATTAAACGCCTATCAGACACCCTTTTCTGGTGTTAAACGCCAGATTGTTTGCCAATTCCGGCATTTAATGCCAGTCAGACGCCAGACACCCTTTTCTAGCGTTAAACGCCAGTCTGTCTGCCCATTCTGGCGTTTATCGCCCAGAATGCTGCCAGACTAGGCGTTAAACGCCCATTCTGCTATCCTTACTGGCGTTTAAACGCCAGTAAGCCTGTCCTCTAGGGTGTGCTATTTTTGATGTTGTTTTTGATTCTGCTTTAATTCTGCAGTTATTTTTATGACTTCACATGATCATCTACCTAAAGAAAACATAAAATAACAATGGAAAACAAATAAATATTATTAAATAACATTGGGTTGCCTCCTAATAAGCGCTTCTTTAATGTCAATAGCTTGACAGTGAGCTCTTAGAGAGCTTCACAGAGATTCAGAACTTAATGGTGGCCTCCCAACACCAAACTTAGAAGCTGAGTGTGGGGGCTCTGTTTGACTCTGTATTGAGAGAAGCTTTTTATGCTTCCTCTCCATGGTTATAGAAGAAGATCCTTGAGCCTTAAACACAAGGTAGTCCTCATTCAATTGAAGGACTAACTCTCCTCTGTCCACATCAATCACAGCTCTTGCTGTAGCTAAGAAGGGTCTTCCAAGGATAATGGATTCATCATCATCCTTTTCAGTGTCTAGGATTATGAAATTAGCAGGGATGTACAGGCCATCAACCTTCACTAAGACATCCTCTACAAGTCTATAAGCCTGTTTCCTTGATTTGTCTACCAGTTCTAGTGAGAATTTAGCAGCTTGTACCTCAAAGATCCCTAGTTTCTCCATTACAGAGAGTGGCATGAGGTTTATTCCTGACCCCAGGTCACACAGAGCCTTCTCAAAGGTCATGGTGCCTATGGTACAGGGTATTAAGAACTTTTCGGGATCTGGTTTCTTCTGAGGTAATTTCAGTTGCCCCAAAGCATTCAGTTCATTGATGAGCAATGAAGGTTCATCCTCCCAAGTCTTATTACCAAATAACTTGGCATTCAGCTTCATGATTGCTCCAAGATACTGAACAACTTGCTCTTCAATAATATCTTTATCCTCTTCAGAGGAAGAATACTCATTAGAGCTCATGAATGGCAACAGTAAGTTCAGTAGAATATTTATGGTCTCTGTATGAGTCATAGATTCCTTTGGTCCCTCATTAGAGAACTCCTTAGTGGTCAGTGGACGTCCATTGAGGTCTTCCTCACTGGAAATCACTGCCTCTTTCTCCTCTACAGGTTCAGCCATTTTGGGTATATTGATGGCCTTGCACTCTCTCTTTGGATTCTCTTCTGTATTGCTTGGGAGAGTACTAGGAGGGATTTCAGTAACTCTTTTACTCAGCTGACCCACTTGTGCCTCCAAATTTCTGATGGAGGACCTTGTTTCAGTGATGAAACTGAGAGTGGTCTTAGATAGATCAGAGATTATGGTTGCTAAGTCAAAGAGGCTCTGCTTAGAATTCTCTGTCTGTTGCTCAGAAGATGATAGAAAAGGCTTGCTATTGCCAAACCTATTTCTCCCACTATTATTATTACTGAAGCCTTGATTAGGGTTCTGCTGATCCTTCTATGAGAAATTAGGATGATTCCTCCATGAAAGATTGTAAGTGTTTCCATAGGATTCTCCCATGTAATTCACCTCTTCCATTCCAGGATTCTCAAGGTCATAAGCTTCTCCTTCAGGGGAGGCTTCTTTAGTACTGCCTGATGCAACTTGAATTTCAGTCAGACTTTGAGAAATCATATTGACTTGCTGAGTCAATATTTTGTTCTGAGCCAATATGGCATTCAGAGTATCAATCTCAAGAACTCCTTTCTTCTGAGTTGTCCCATTATTCACAGGATTTCTTTCAGAAGTGTACATGAACTGGTTATTTACAACCATTTCAATGAGTTCCTGGGCTTCTGCAAGCGTCTTCTTCAGATGAAGAGATCCACCAATAGAGTGGTCCAATGACATCTTGGACAATTCAAACAGACCATCATAGAATATACATAAGATGCTCCATTCTAAAAGCATGTCAGAAGGACACCTTCTGATCAATTGCTTTATCTTTCCCAAGTTTCATAGAGGGATTCACCTTCCTTCTGTCTGAAGGTTTGAACTTCCACTCTAAGCTTGCTCAGCTTTTGAGGTGGAAAGAATTTGGCCAAGAAAGCATTGACCAACTTTTTCCAAGAGTTCAGGCTTTCTTTAGGTTGTGAGTCCAACCATATCCTACCTCTGTCTCTTACAGTAAAAGGGAAAAGCATAAGTCTGTAGACCTCAGGATTAACCCCATTGGTCTTAACAGTGTCACAGATTTGTAAGAATTCAGCTAAGAACTGATGAGGATCTTCCAATGGAAGTCCGTAGAACTTGCAATTCTGCTGCATTAGAGAAACTAATTGAGGCTTAAGCTCAAAGTTGTTTGCTCCAATTGTAGGAATTGAGATGCTTCTTCCATAGAAGTCAGAAGTTAGTGCAGTAAATTCACCAAGCATCTTCCTTGCATCTCCACCATTGTTGTTATTTTTGGCTGCCATGTCTTCTTCTTTTTCGAAAATTTCTATAAGGTCAAAGTATTGTGCTTTAGCTTCTCTTAGCTTCCTCTTCAAAGTCCTTTCAGGTTGAAGATCAGTTTCAACAATAATATCTTTATCCCTGTTTCTGCTCATATGAAAAAGAAGAGAACAGAGAAGAAGAAGAATCCTCTATGTCACGGTATAGAGATTCTTATGTGAGTAGAAGAATAGAAGAATGAGGTAGAGAGAGAATAAGAAGAATTCGAACACAAAGAGAGAGAGAGAGAGAGGGTTCAAATTATGAGAAGAAGAGAACTGTTAGTAATTAAATATAAAATAAATAGAAAGAGATGAGAGAGAGAGTATTCGAATATTAGTTAAAAGAAAAGAAAAATATTTTTATTTTTATTTTAATTATAAGTTAGAATTCAAATTTTAAGAAGAGAAATAAAAGTAATTTGAAAACTAAATAAATTAATTAATTAAAAAGATTTTTAAAAAAGTTGTTAGTTGGTTTTCGAAAATTAGAGAGAGAGAAAAGTGGTTAGGTGGTTTTGAAAAAGATAAGAAATAGTAAACTTTTTAAAATCAAATAAACAAGTCAAGTGATTAAGTGAAAAAGATTTGAAAATCAATTTTGAAAAGATGAGAAGTTAGAAAAGTATTTTGAAATTAAATTTTGAAAAAGATATGATTGAAATTCATTTTGAAAAAGATTTGAAAAGGAAATTAAGAAGATTTGATTTTTGAAATTAAAGTTGATTACTTGACTAACAAGAAACTAAAAGATATGATTTTAGAATTTAAAGATTGAACCTTTCTTAATAAGCAAGTAACAACTTGAAATTTTTTTTTTAATCTAAACATTTAATGTTAGTAAAGATTTCGAAAATGTGAAATAAAAATTAAGAAAAAGATTTTGAAAATTTATTTTTAAGAATTTTCGAAAAACATGAGAGAAAAATGAAAAAGATTTGATTTTTGAAAAGGATTTGAAAAGATAAAATTTTTGAATTGAAATTTTGACTTGAATAATAAGAAACAACTAGAATTTAAAACTTTTGACTAAATCAACCCAAAATTTCGAAATTTATGAGTAAAATAAGGGAAAGATATTTTTTTATTTTTGAATTTTTAATAAGGAGAGAGAAAAACAACAAAATGACACATGACATAAAAATTTAAGATCAAAACAAATAATGCATGCAAGAACACTTTGAATGTCAAGATGAACACCAAGAACACTTTGAAGATTAAGATGAACATCAAGAATATATTTTTGAAAATTTTTAAGAAAAGAAAAAACATGCAAGACACCAAACTTAAAAATTTTAAACTTTAGACACTAATAATTCAAAAATGCATATGAAAAATAACAAAAAGCACAAAAAAAGAAAATGTAAAGATCAAACAAAGAAAATCATCAAGAACAACTTGAAGATCAATGAAGAACACAATGCATATATTTTTGAGAATTTGAGATTAAAACATGCAATTGACACCAAACTTAAAATTTGACACTAGACTCAAATAAGAAACACAAAATTTTTGGTTTTTATGGTTTTATCTATTTTTTTTTTGTATATTTTTCGAAAATTATTTTGGAAGAAGAAATTAAAGAAATTCAAAATTTTTAATAAGAATTCCAGGATTCCTGTAATGTTAGTCTAAAGCTTCGGTCCAAAAGATTAGACATGGCCAAAGGCCAGCCAAGCTTTAGCATAGAATTTTAATTGAGAATCCAAAGGCTCATGCAATGTTATTCTAAAGCTCCGGTCCAAAAGAATTAGACATGGCCAAATGGCCAGCCAAACTTTAACATAACACATACAAGCATGTCCTCTGTACAATGCAAAGTGGAAACCTCAGTCCAAAAGATTAGACATGGCTTAACAGCCAGCTAAGTTTCAACATATCTCATGAAGCTCTAGAATTCATTCTTAAAAATTCTGAAGAACACATTTTTTTGAATTTTTCGAAAACTATAAATATTTTATTTATTTATTTATTTATATTTTTTTTGATGAATTTTTCGAAAATAAAAATAAAAATAAAAAGCTTAAACATAAAATAAAATTATCTAATCTAAGCAACAAGATGAACCGTCAGTTATCCAAACTCAAACAATCCCCGGAAACGGCGCCAAAAACTTGGTGCACGAAATTGTGATTCACACTTTTCACAACTTTGCACAACTAACCAGCAAGTGCACTGGGTCGTCCAAGTAATACCTTACGTGAGTAAGGGTCGATCCCACGGAGATTGTCGGCTTGAAGCAAGCTATGGTCATCTTGTAAATCTTAGTCAGGCGGATTCAAATGGTTATGAGGTTTCGATAATTAAAAGATAAATAAAACATAAAATAAAATAAGATACTTATGTAATTCATTGGTGGGAATTTCAGATAAGCGTTTGGAGATGCTTTGTTGCTTCTGAACCTCCGCTTTCCTATTGTCTTCTTCCAATCATGCGTGCTCCCTTCCATGGCAAGCTGTATGATCCTTTCGGATGAAAAATACCAGGTACGATCTCTGTACGGCTAATCAACTGTCGGATTTCTCGTCTCGGATGAAAAATACCATGTACAGCTACCACACGGCTAATCATCTGTCGGTTCCCACTAGCGTCGGGATAGGACCCATATCCTTTTACACACTATCACTGCGCCCAACATTCACAGGTTTGAAGCTCTTCACAATCATCCATTCCCAGATCCTACTCGGAATACCATAGACAAGGTTTAGAATTTTCAGATCTCAGGAATGCTGCCAATGGTTCTATACCCCGAAGATACTAATCTCACAGACTCGGTCTGTGTATTAGATACCCAGGAGAATATACTCCGGCTATTGTCCAATGACTACGTTGAACATAATGTAGACCGCTTGTGGTTGTCAAGTACGTGGATCTTGGCTAAGCGAGTAACGAAGATAGTGGGTGATTGTCACAGGTCACCCCTTCATTCTGACTTAACTGAATTAAGTACAAGAGTATATCTTAGAGAAGAAGTAGGCGTGAATTGAAAGAAAAATAATAGTACTTCCATTAATTCTTGAAGAATAGCAGAGCTCCTCACCTTAATCTATGAGGTGTAGAAACTCCACCATAGAAAATACATAAGTGAAAATAGTCTAGGCATGGCCGAATGGCCAGCCTCCATTCCCTGGGTTGTCAGATGTAAAAAGTTACATAAGATATAAAATAAATCTCTAAAAGTAGTTTTTATACTAAACTAGTAACCTAGGTTTACAGAAAATGAGTAACTAAGTGCAGATAGTGCAGAAATCCACTTTCGGAGCCCACTTGGTGTGTGCTTGGGCTGAGCATTGAAGCTTTTATGTGCATAGGCTGTTCTTGGAGTTAAACGCCAGCTTGGGTACCAGTTTGGGCGTTTAACTCTAGTTTTGGTGCCAGTTCTGGCGTTTTACGCTAGAAAGTTTTAGGCTGGCATTGAACGCCAGTTTGGGCCATCAAATCTCGGACAAAGTATGGACTATTATGTATTGCTGGAAAGCCCAAGATGTCTACTTTCCAACGCAATTAAGAGTGTGCCAGTTGGGCTTTTGTAGCTCCAGAAAATCCACTTCGAGTGTAGAAGGGTCAGAATCCAACAACATTTGCAGTCCTTTTTCAGCCTCTGAATCAGATTTTTCCTCAGGTCCCTCAATTTCAGCCAGAAAATACCTGAAATTATAGAAAAATACACAAACTCATAGTAAAGTCCAAAAATGTGATTTTTGAATAAAACTAATAAAAATATAATAAAAAGTAACTAAAATATACTAAAAACTATATAAAAACAATGCCAAAAAGGGTATAAATTATCCACTCATCAAAGCTCACTAAGTGAACGCTAGGAACCAAATGCTCACCAAGGAAGCACGTGAAGAAGCATGCCTAGCAATGTGAACGGGGCGTTCACTTTCCTAACTGAACGCTCCACTGGAGCATCACCAAGCCAACCCTGAGCTATTCATTCAAAGCCAAATCCAAATCAACCCATTTCATTGAAGCCCCAAAGCAAGCAAAGCCCATTGACATAACTCAAAGGCACAAGAAAAAACTAGATTAGGAATTTTATTTAAATTGTAATTAGTTTTCAATTTCAATTTCATTTTCATTATTGTAAAGCCTATATAAAGGCATCAATTTCATTTCATTAAGGAAGGCAGGATCTGCTAGAGAGCAATAGGAGTAGGAGTAGGATAGAATAGAAAGCTCTCTTTGATACACTTTTATTTTTCTGCACTTTCTACATTTGAGTTACATTGAATTCAGTTTATGAAATTTCCATTTCTCAGCTACAATTTCCTCTTCTGCTATAATTTCCTTTTCTACAAATTTTCCTTTCTGCAATTATACACTTCAGTTTACATTGAGCTTGAATTTAAATCTTTTGTTCTATTTGCTTTGAATTTACTTTCATGCAATTTAATTCTTTCGCAATTGTTCTGTATTTTACAATTCTTGCTGTGATCTGAATTTTACTCTTCCTGCAATTTAAATTTTCCAGTCATTTGTTCTTAAGTTCTTTTCGATAGCTTGATCTACTATTTTCTTTAATTTTCCAGCAACCCATTCTCTTTACATTTGATGCAATTTACATTTCTTGCTCTTTAAGATTTTGTCAATTTATTTTCTACACTTTAAATTCCTTGCAATTTCCTTTCTGTTGCTTCAATTTCATCCAATTCACCAATGTTAGCTTGACTAAACTAATCACCTCACTAAAGTTGCTTGATCCATCAATCCCTGTGGGATTGACCTTACTCTAAGTGAGTTTTACTACTTGATGCGACCCGGTACACTTGCCGGTGAAGTTTGTGTGGAAATCTAATTTTCACCATCAGTGACAAGAGCGGAGGATCCGAATACTTCCTTTTGAGTCTCTTTTGTTTATTTGTATATGTCTCTCACTTTTGTATTTTGTTTTGCCTAGAGGCTTGTATTTGAGAGAACAAGACTTGTATAAGCTGTTTTTACTATCTGGTTTCATGCATGGTCTGTATATGGATAGCCGGCTTAAACTCCGCGAGTCGTGGCTAGTCTCTTATGATATTACACTATTATACTATTAACCTTGCTTGTATCACATCTATTTCTTGTGCTTTAAGTTAGATGCTTCCTTAGTTTGTTTTGTGCTTTTAAATCCTGTTTTTGAGCTATATACTTCATCAGACTTCTAGATAATATTATTCCTTCTATATATCATATGTATGAGCTTAGAACTGTCGTAATCCTTGATTAATCTTTGCTTTACAATGCGAGGTAAAGCTTAGGATAATTAGGGTGTTACAATTTTCAATTCCTTCTTATTATTTTTCTTTTCCTAACTAGGAGAATGATCAATTCTACTACTCACATAGGCAAAAGATGAATAGAACAATATTAATAAATCAAAATTATCATACTCATAACAAATAACAAAGTTGAAAGAAAAATAACCTTCATCAGAGTGTCCTCTAGAAGCTTCTCTGTTGCAAGATGTTTTGCAATTCTTATCAACAGCAAAAATAGAAACACACTTGGGCAATTTCTTTGCGTAGTACTTAGCAACAGACAGGGAACGATGTTGCTTCCTGCACCAGAACCTTCTTCGTTGAAGAGATTCTATACACTTTCGGTTTCAAATTAATTTGCATTAATACAGCATGATTTCAGTTCCCAAAACTCTCTCTAGAGTGTAATTGTATAGTGGCTTCAAACGTAAATACTAATAGTCTCTTGGTAATTCTTTTGTGGTGTCTTGAGAATTGGCTCTTAAGTTCTTCAAAGTGGGCATAATTCTAGCATTTCAGTGTGGGAAATAGGGAAGAATTCTGTGGAACCCCTATACTACCTAGAATGATTATGTTACAATATAATTTTGTGCTGGGAAGAGACAAATCGCTTATGGATTTTATGAAGTTTTCTTGTTCATTTTATTTGAGTTTTGTTAGTTAAAAAATTCAGATTTTTAATTGCAGGAAGAGATGTAGAAGTTTTCAAGGGACTATTAATGTACATTCGAGATGGAAGTTTTCCCCTTTAGCCTTTGCTGGATATGAAACTTGTTAAAGATGTTTCTTTTGGACCAAGGAACTTCTACAGTGGTGAACAATTTCAATGTTAACAAAACTATTGAAGGATGATTTGCAATGTACTAAGCTAATTATGTTTAAAAAGGAAAAATCCTGTCACATGAACCCTGTTGCTCTCCATGAATCTTGAATGTGAATATACCCTTTTTTTAATTGACTGTTTTATTCTAGTACAACTTGAATTATTTAAATGCAATTTGCAGTGAATTGAGTTGAACTGAATATGAATATACTTAGAGAAACATACACTGGAAGATAGCATGATAATGTTGAACATAAATAGAAGCTTTAGTGTATAAAATAGTTGTTACAGGAGTATATTTGGGTTGAACAATTTTATTGTAGAAGAACAAGGGGGTTTAGCTGCACATAAAGGCATTCTTAATGCTTTCGATCATATTGTTATAGACGTGATTCACTGCATGATATCTTTCTTGATCTTAACGTCATGATGAAATCTTTATAAGATTCTACATTTATCTTTACCATTCTTCATGAGAGATAGACGAGATTAATTAAAACCAATCAAGTCTCATTACTTAAGAGAAAAATTAACAGAGCAATTCATTCTTGCTGATCATAGACAGATGTATTATACTCTAATTTTTGTTATCTTTTAAAACATAAAATTACAATCTTCTAATTAATCATACTCAATTAGCTATCTAGCTAATCAACTCTCACGTGTTTAAAATGTTAAAGTTATGACAAAAGCAGAAAAAAGATTAGCCATCTGAGCTTGCTCATAGTGGAACAAGTCGCATGAATCAAATCCCTAACTCTAAACAGCTGCAGTTAACCCCACTTAATAGAAGATATAGACAAATACTTGTTCAGAACTCTGAACCAGTAATGAAAACCAGAAGGAAAGATTAATGTGGAAGAACAAACCAGTGAAGGGGAGAGGCCATGATAGCTCAGATTGCCGCACGGTTGAGGACGGTGTAGCAGTTTCACGCACGATCGATGAGAAGCTCAACTTCGATGCCGGTGAGAGAACCACGGATGGCAGCTGGGTAGGTTTCTGGAATTGTGGGCAAAAGCTCAAAAAATTGGGGGGTTTCTGCAAAATTGGGGGAGTCGATTAATGGTTGTAACATGGCAAGGGAGAATGAACAAATTGAATTATGATCAGATCCTCACCTGGGTGGGTTCTTCCGCTGATGAATCGGGGCTCTGCTCCTGCTCGTTTGGCGCGCTACCAAAAACAACTCGCGGGTTTCATGCACAATTGGGGGGAATCAATTGCTGGTAGTACGATAAAAGGGGGAATTAAAACAATGAATTGAAACTTACCTAACGGCATTTCTTAAAGTAGTCGTCAGGTATGTTGCGGAACGGGGGGTGGGTGTGATTCGCGCTTCTGCTCCTACTTCTATTCGCGCCAAGAAGACAGGGTAAAATGAGGAGGCGTGAAGGTATATATCCCAATTGAGCGGCAGTTTTCACTACCCAGCCGCTATCCAGGGGTGTTTTACGGCTTCTGCCAGACCACCGCTCACTTATGCTGCTATCCTTCCAATCTGCGGCGATTATGGCCATGGCCGCTATTTACCTGCCGCTACTCTCCGCCTCTGCCGTAGTGCCCTCCTAAAATGTGTTCCAACCTCTAACACTAAAAAGGTCCTAGAAGAAGTACACAACAGTATATGTGAAAAGGGAGGCAGCTGAGTTTGTCATAAAATGCCCGCTTTGCCAAAAGCATGCCAACTTTCATGTTGCGCCTCCTGAAGAGATTATTAGCGTCACTGACGATCGGATTTCCTATCGGTAAAGAAATTCACAAATATATGATCGCGTTGTAAGTATAGCTTCTAAACCAACAGAAAATCCTTTCGTACAAACGTTTGGTTGTCACAAGTAACAAACCCAATAAAATTTATAAACCGAAGTATTTAAACCTCGGGTTGTCTTCTCAAGAAACTGCAGGGAGGTATGTTCTTATTATTGGTTATGAGTCTTGTAAATTGGGGGATTTTAAAATAAGGAACAGGTAATTTAAATGACAATAAAAATAAATAAATAACTATAAAATAAACTCTTGGCAAGGTATGAAAATTCGGAAACCCTATCCTAGTTATCCTTATCGATGGTGATGAGAATCGAGTTTTAATCCCACTTAGTCAACCTTTACTAAAGCAAAGGAAAGTCAAGTGGACTAATTAGTCCGATCCTCAAGTCCTAGCCAATTCCTAAGAAAAGACTAGAGTTAGTGGAATCCAATTCAATTAGCAGAAATAACAATTATCAATCACGATGAGTTTGATAACTCAAGAGTCTCCAGTTAATCAATTAAAGCCAAGAATATCAAAAGCTAAACCAAATAAGAATCATAAATGTGAAATACCTCAATTGCATTAATAAGAGAAAATCGATCTAAACATAAAGAGTTCATGAGCCAAATCGGTAACATAAGTCAGATACGAATAAAAGCATTAGAATAAATAAAAATATAAAAGGAATATTGAACCTGATAAGGAGTTGAAATCCTAAATCCTTTAAGAGGAATCCTAATCCTCTCCTCTCTCTTTTAAAACTACATCTAAAACATGAAAAGTGAATGTATGATATATCCTCCTTTGATTCCTCCATTCTCTGGCTTATATTCTGTGTTTCTGGATTCAGAATTGGGCCAAAAAAGGGTCCAGAAATCGCTGGGGGCATTTTTTGCAGATTCTGGTGTGTGGCGTCTGTCACGCGTCCGCGTGGGTCACGCGGTCGCGTCATCTGAGAGTTTTCCTTGTCACGCGTTCGCTTCGGTCACGCGTACGCGTCATTTGCGTTCTGCTCAAGGCACGCGTCCGCGTCAGTCACGCGTTCGCGTCGATGCCTTTTTGCGCTAGGCACGCGGCCGCGTCGTCCATGCGTTCACGTCGCTGCCCTTTTCTTCAAAACTCCATTTTTGTGCTTTCCTTCCATTTTTGTATGTTTCCTTTTTGTCCTCTAAGCCATCCCTGCCTTAAGAGATCTGAAAATACTTAACACACAAATCACGGCATCGAATGGTAATAAAAAGGTAATTAAAATTAATATTTTTAAAGCACAGGAAACATGTTTTTCACATATATCACATAATAAGGAAGGGAAAGTAAAACCATGCAATTTACATGAATAAGTGGGTGAAGGATTGAATAAATCACTTAAATTGAGCACAAAATACATCATAAAATATGGGTTTATCAGTCATCTCACCATGGCCATTTGCAAAATGGGGCCTCGGCCTCCTAGGACCATTTCCTCAAGCTCTAGGGCAAGTCAAATACCTTATAGTGGGATCAACTACTTTACTAAATGGATCGAGGTAGAACCACTAGCAACCATCACTGCCCAAAGAAGTCGGGAGTTCCTTTATAAGAACTTTATCACAAGGTTTGGAGTACTCCACTGCATCACCACTGATAATAAAACTCAGTTTACCAGCTCAACCTTCTGAAATTTGGTGGCCGACTTAAGAATAAGGCACAAATTCACATCGGTTGAACACCCTCAGGCCAATGGACAAGCTAAAGCTGCTAACAAGGTTATACTGGTAGGGTTAAAATGTCGATTAAAGAGGCAAAGGGAGCATGGGCAGACAAACTCCCGTAGGTCCTATGGACATATCGGACAACCCCTCATTCCACAATAAAGGAGTCACCTTTCCGACTTGCTTACGGAATAGAAGCCATGATCCCTATAGAAATCGCCGAGGAATTATTGAGGGTTATATTCTAAAATGAAGGGACCAATGTCTGAGCACAAAAGGAAGAGCTCGACCTCCTTTCAGAAGTTTGAGAATGAGCTCAGATAAGAGAAGAGGCACTAAAACAAAGGATGGCCCTAAGGTATAACTAGAAGGTTATCAAGAGAAGCTTCATCACAAATGACTTCGTGCTGATCTGAAATGACATCGGAGTTCAGAAGCCGGCTGAAGGGAAGCTAGCAGCAAATTGGAAAGGACCCTACAAGATTGTTGAAGTCTTACGAAAAGGTTACTACAAAGTGTCCGACCTTCAAGGACGGGGGCTCCCGAGGTCGTGGCATGTGTGTAGCCTAAAGAAATATTATAGTTACGAAGTAAGCCTTGTTCCCTGGTGTACTCTTTTTCCAGCCTTAAGATTTTATTCCCTAAAAAAGGATTTTTTCTAAAGGAGGGTTTTAACGAGGCACCAAAGCAAGGGTTAAGGGTATTTAAATCCTTAATAAGTATGCTTATGTAAAGGAATTTTTCAGTTGTTAATCAAATTCCCATTCTTCTTCAAAGAAGGTTTCCTATCAAAATGCATTAATTTAAGCTCGACAAACCGCGAAAATCATTGCCCGACTGATGACTGCGCATCATGTATCCTTTTTCTTATCTAAAAGGACCATAAAAAGAGCATAATATCATTTATCAATGCAATTTCATGAACCAAATGATATATATTATGGAACATTACTTTGAAATGGGTTGTGTTGAATTTCAGGTGAATGACAAACCCCAATTTGACGGTTTGTTTTGCCTTGAATTTAGAACATTTTGATAACCTTTTGTCACATTTAGCCTAAGAATTAGCATGGTTTTGTTATCTCTTCCATGATTGTGCTTAAGTGTAAAAACATGCTTTTTAAGCCTTATCTTGGTGAATTCTAGTTTCTGTTTGATTCCATACGATGCCTTGATGTGTTTGCTAGTAACCTCAGGTTGAAACTAGGCATGGATCAAAGGAAGCAAGGAAGGAAGCATACAAGTGGAGAGAAGCATAAAAAAAAAGTCAAAGAAGCAAAGTCAGCCATGCACGCGCACGCGCACAAGGCGCTCGCGCGCACATTGCAGAATCGACCAGGGACACGCACGCGTACCATGCGCGCACGCGCCGATGATGGCACATGACCTCATTAATGCAACACGTGCCTGGCGATTTGAGAGGATTTCTGGACCCATTTTGGCACCAAATTACTAAGGGAAAGGAATAAAAGGATGAAGGATTAAGGAGAAGGGGGAGGATCATCATTGATCACTTTAGATGTTAGTTACCAATTAGTTTAGTTTTATCTTTGTAATTAGTTTCTAGAGAGAGAAGCTCTCTCTTCTCTCTAGGATTAGGATTAGGTTTAGGTTAATCTCCCTTCTTAGATCTAGGTTTAACTCATGCTTTGATTCACTTTTCATTTACTAATTCTTAATCTTCTCCTCTTCCTCTTTCTAGATGTGTGCTTTAATAATTGTAATTCTTCATTTTGTTTTGGATATATTGTTGTTCCTTGGTTTTCTTTCAATAATGCAATTTGAGGTAATTCATGATAATTGTGATTTCCTTGATTGTTGTTGTTAATTCCTTCCAATAATGGTTGTTAGATTTTATTCTTGTTGTTGATTTACTATGTTTTTCTTTTGTACCTTCCAAGTGTTTGATGAAATGCTTGGTTGGATTTTAGTGTAGATTTTGTTCCTCTTGGCTTAGGTAGAGTAATTAGTGACACTTGAGTTATCTAATCCCCTTGTTGATTGATAATTGGATAGATTGCTAATTGATTTGAAAACCTCTAAAGCTAGTCATCCCTTTAGGAGTTGATTAGGACTTGAGAAATCAAATCGATTCATCCACTTGACTTTCCTTTAATTAGTGAGGGTTAACTAAGTGGTAGCAATGAACAAGTCTCATCATAATTGAAAAGGATAACTAGGATAGGACTTCTAATTTTCATACTTTGCCAAGAGCCTTTTATAGTTGTTAGTTTATTTTCATTGCCATTTACTTTTCATGCTTCTTATCCGAAACCCCAAAAATAACTCATAACCGATAACAAGACACTTCATTGTACGTCCTAGGGAGAACGACCCGAGGTTTAAATACTTCGGTTTATAAATTTTAGGGGTTTGTACTTGTGACAAACAACTTTTTGTATGAAAGGATTAGTGATTGGTCTAGAAACTATACTTTACAACGAGATTTCATTAGTGAAATTCTAAACCATCAAAAATCCATTCGTCAAAATGGCGCCGTTGCCGGGGATGAGCAATGGTGTTATGTTATTGGTTATTGTACATATGTGAATAGTGTAAATAGTTTGTCTTTTGCTTGTATACTAGATTTTGTTAGTTTTATTTTGTTTTACCATAATGAATTCTCACTTTGGCTATGAGTTTGGCTCTAATTGTGTTGTAGGGAATGTGAACTTCAATGCTAACATGTACCAAGGATGGAACGCTCCAAGATGGGAGGAGCCTCAAGGAATTGATCACTCCTATTGGCATCAACCTCCGGACACTTATAGGTATAATTCTCATCCTAATGCATGTCAATCCAATGGCTATGGTGAATCACTTTGTGACTCCCAAGCACCGCCACCATATGCCTATGACTCTCACCCTCAACATGAACCTCAACCATTCTCACAAGCCTTTCATCACCAAGCACCACCCTATGATCCATATCCATCATATAACCAATCATCCATACCATATTTTTATGGCCATTATGAGCAAGAGCCCTTAGAACCACCACCCTATCAAGAGCACTACCAAGAACCACCTCAATACTCACAATCTCCACAACCCTACCAAAAAGAACCACCTTCCTATTATAAACTCTCTCTCCAAAACAACGAACCTTCCTACCCACCACAAGCCCCAATGGACGATTCTCTCACTTTGTTACTTCAAGGACAAGAGGCCATGAAACGGGATACACTTGAGTTTGTGACCAATTTGACCAAGGTGGTGCACACTTTCGCCCACCAATGCTTGAATACTCAAGGTACTTCCGTGACCACATGTGAAAAGTCAAAAGAAGAGCAAAGTATGAAGGAGAAATTGGAAAATTCGGTGGAGAAAGAGGAGTCAAATTTTGTATTGGAGCAACTAGAGGAACCTATAATCATTAAAGAAAAGGAAGAAGTGGTTGAAGATTCAGGAAATGTTGAAAGTCCAAGGGAATGTAGTCTCATGGAGCACTCTTCCAAGGAGCTTGATATTGAAGTTGAAGAAGGTGCGCAACCGCCAAGGCATATCATCGTTGGAGACTTGGAAGAAGTTTATCGAGAAATGGATTCAATCATGGATGAATTGCTCTCTACATTGGAATCCTCACCCGTTGGACATGGAGTTGAAATTATAGAAGAGTATGCACAACCTCACAAGGAAGATGAGAAGGGCATGGTGTATATTGAAATTGAAGAATATGAAGAGGCTGATCAAGAGATGACCTCGTTCATCAATGAATTTCTATCCAAAATTGAATCGCCTCTCATTAAACAAGATGAAGTGCTTGAAGATAACACCAAGCCACGTAACAGAGAGGATGAGGTTGAAAGTGAAGAAAATTGTGAAGAGGTGGAAATACACAAAGAAGAGCACAAGGAAGTAGACCTTGCATTGTCTAAGTGTGGGGAGGTCTCCCTTCCCAAGTTACCATCCAATATAATATTTAAGTGGGTAAAATCTCTATCTCTAGACTTTAATTTTCCACTTGAATATGGTTTGATTGAAAATAATGGACAACTTAGAGCTCTTTGTGGACTTAAGGGGAAAAGAGAATTGTGTAGTGGTTGCAAGTTAGGAATTAGGCTCATTGAGGTCAAGGCTTCAAGGCATAGGGATGATGTCGGGACAAGGATTACTTTATACAGATCTAGGAGGAAGCATTGGTGGAGTAAAGAGAATTCTATGTGTCAATCACCTTTATGTCAACCGCTCATCCGACAAAACCATGAAATTCAATTAACGGATGGGTGTGAGGACAAGATATGGGATCCCGGTTCGCTATGTGAAGACCAACTATGGGGAATCATATCTTGGGTAGAACTGTGCCCAAGCTTGACGAAAATGGTTGGGAATTCTGTCAACCAATTGAGAAGCAAGGATCCTTGGAGATTCAAGGATGAGTACAAACATAAGCCACCATGACAATAAGCTTCTCAAGAATGTCCAACTTAAGGACTTAAACTAAAAGTGCTAGGTGGGAGACACCCCACCATGGTAAACTCTTTCCATTCCCTTTTAAATTTGCCTAATAAGTGATTTGAGTTACCATTGTAGGTAGATGTTTCATATAAATTTGTTTGTACAATTTAATTGTTAGCTTAGTCACATGCATGTTGTGTTTAGTAGTAGATAAATAATATCGAAAATTGCATTTTTTTTTTGTGAATTCTATGATGGTTGAGTGAATAAGAGTGGTGAACACTAAGGGGAGCCCCAGTAAAAAAAAAAGAAAAAAAAAAGAGAGAGATAGAGATGAAGAAATGGGCATGGACGCGCGCGCGCAACGTGCGCGTACGCGTCCTAACGCGCATGCACCCCAAGCCACATTCCAGAGAGTTGGGCCTCTCCTGGGCCAGCGTTGTGCCTCCAGCCCAACTCATTCCACGCTGACGCGTGCTACGTGCGTACGCGCCCATACAGCTATGGGGAACTACACGCGCACGCGCACTTGCCGCGTCCGCGTCGATTCGCTGATGCAACTTCTGGGCCAATATCCAGAGAGTTGCGCTAAATCTGGGCCAACTTTAAGCCCCCAGCTCGACTCACCTCGCGCGGACGCGCGCAGGCCGCGTGCGCGCATATATGCTAGAAGCAGGAAAAGACGCGAGCGCACGCATCGCGCTTGCGCATTCTACGATAAACTGTCAATGCACGCGGACGCGTACTTGCCGCGTGCGCGCAGATCTAGTAGCGCGACTCCCAGGCCAGTCTCCAGAGAGTTAGGCCTGGGTTGGGCCACCTCTAAGCCCCTAGCCCAACTCCATGCACGCGTGCGCGCACGGTACGCGCACGCGCCCTTCCCTATTTCGCTCACCCTCGCCTAAGCGCATTGTACGCGCGCGCGTAGGATCCACGATTCTCTCAATGGACGCGGACGCGCAAGGTGCGCGCACGCGCCAATTCAAAAATCGGTACAGTTAGAGCCAGAGCCTATCGTTGTACCTCCCACTGATCCTCCGGTTTAGCATCGAGGACGATGCTTACTTTTAAGTGTGGGGAGGGCACCGGTAGCATTATTTGGGAACCGGTGAACTTTTTTTCGGCCTAGTTATCTCATTTTGCACATTTTTGTATATATTTTGATGCATTTCTAGTTGCTTTGGATACTTTTATTGCTTATTTTGGATTATTAGATATTTTGATGCTTCTGGATATTTTTAGATATTTTGGATGATAGATTCCATATTTTAGTTTGATTTTTCTTTATACATTTTTGCATATCTCCTTTTGTATACTCTCCTTTTAGTTTGTGGTTGTGATTAGAAATCATGTTTTAAGTAAAACTTAGTCACCCTTTTTGCATAAGAAATTGGTTTTGAGTGAAAAAGAAAAGGGTAAACTAAGGAAAATTTTTGAATTTTTCAATCACAACAATGCTTAGTCAAACATTGAGGTTTTTCAAGAAAGTTTAAATATAGGGCTTTAACCCAATTGATTGAAAGAAAAGTTTTGAAACTTGCTTGAAATTCACACCTTTTGAAGCATGTATTGAATTGAGAACACAAGCTTGTGAGACTTGAGCCTATTGATGTGGTTACATTTTATAACCACTTATTTTCCATTCTTGTGTGAAATTGTTCTCTTTCCATGATTGTGATCCTTAATTTGCTTGATTCTATATATCCGTTTATTTCTTGTGTTTGTGCATTTATATGATTGAGGCCATTATTTCATTTGCCACTTACCCAAATAGCCAACCTTTTACTCTCCATTGTTAGCCAATCTTGAGCCTATGCTTAACCAACTCATCCTTATTTTAGCTCATTACAAGCCCAAGGCGGAAAACCAATGAAAAGTCCTTGTTTGGATCCTTGATTGGCTTAGGCTAGTGAGAGTGTGTATTATTCAAGTTGGTGAGGCTTGGGAACATTGGATGGGATAAAAAGGGGCAATACACTTTTATGTTTAGGAATTGGGCACATATTCATGTATTAATCAAATGTAGAGACCTTATGCATTGATGTTCTTGTATTTAGCTTGAAAGAAGAAAAAAGAAAAAAAAAATATATATATATATAAAGAAAAAAAATAATAATGATGAAAAGAAAAATAAAATGAAAGAAAAAAAAAGAGAGAGAAAAAAATAAAAGGGGACAAAATGCCCCAAAGTGAAGTCAATAAAAAGGAATCAATGCATAAGTGTTGTGAAATGAAAAAAAAATGCATGAGTATGTAAGAAAAAGTGAAGAATGGGTAGTTAGAATAGCTCGCATTTGTATAGGTCATTAATTAGGTTAGGTGGGAAAGTCTATGCTAATCAAAGACTCAAATCCTAGCCCACTTGACCATAAATGATCCTACCTTGACCCTAACCCCATTACAACCTAAATGAAAGACCTCATGATGAATGTATGCACGCATTGAATAAGTGTTGATTGTTAAAAGAAAATAAAATTTTGGAAAACATGATTAGAAAAGAATTGAGTGAATAAACCCTTAAACACTTGAGTAAATAGAGCGGATACACATCCGGTGAGGGTTCAAAAGTTCAATTACATGCATTCACCTATATTATCTATATCCTTGCAAGTTTGAACTCCTTTTGACAATTCAATACAATTGTGGTTTGGACTTGGTCCTTATTACTTAGCTCTTGTACTTACACATGCTCTCTTGGGAATTGATTTGTTTGAACTAAGCATTTCCAATTGCTTTAGATAGTTGCATTTAGATAGGACTCATATAGTTTAGTTGCATTCAATAAATGCCATACCCCTTAGCTCCTTCTTATTTTAGCATGAGGACATGCTAAGGCTTAAGTGTGGGGAGGTTGACAAACCCCAATTTGACGGTTTGTTTTGCCTTGAATTTAGAACATTTTGATAACCTTTTGTCACATTTAGCCTAAGAATTAGCATGGTTTTGTTATCTCTTCCATGATTGTGCTTAAGTGTAAAAACATACTTTTTAAGCCTTATCTTGGTGAATTCTAGTTTCTGTTTGATTCCATACGATGCCTTGATGTGTTTGCTAGTAACCTCAGGTTGAAACTAGGCATGGATCAAAGGAAGTAAGGAAGGAAGCATACAAGTGGAGAGAAGCATAAAAAAAAAAGTCAAAGAAGCAAAGTCAGCCATGCACGCGCACGCGCACAAGGCGCTCGCGCGCACATTGCAGAATCGACCAGGGACGCGCACGCGTACCATGCGCGCACGCGCCGATGATGGCACATGACCTCATTAATGCAACACGTGCCTGGCGATTTGAGAGGATTTCTGGACCCATTTTGGCGCCAAATTACTAAGGGAAAGGAATAAAAGGATGAAGGATTAAGGAGAAGGGGGAGGATCATCATTGATCACTTTAGATGTTAGTTACCAATTAGTTTAGTTTTATCTTTGTAATTAGTTTCTAGAGAGAGAAGCTCTCTCTTCTCTCTAGGATTAGGATTAGGTTTAGGTTAATCTCCCTTCTTAGATCTAGGTTTAACTCATGCTTTGATTCACTTTTCATTTACCAATTCTTAATCTTCTCCTCTTCCTCTTTCTAGATATGTGCTTTAATAATTGTAATTCTTCATTTTGTTTTGGATATATTGTTGTTCCTTGGTTTTCTTTCAATAATGCAATTTGAGGTAATTCATGATAATTGTGATTTCCTTGATTGTTGTTGTTAATTCCTTCCAATAATGGTTGTTAGATTTCATTCTTGTTGTTGATTTACTATGTTTTTCTTTTGTGCCTTCCAAGTGTTTGATGAAATGCTTGGTTGGATTTTAGTGTAGATTTTGTTCCTCTTGGCTTAGGTAGAGTAATTAGTGACACTTGAGTTATCTAATCCCCTTGTTGATTGATAATTGGATAGATTGCTAATTGATTTGAAAACCTCTAAAGCTAGTCATCCCTTTAGGAGTTGATTAGGACTTGAGAAATCAAATCGATTCATCCACTTGACTTTCCTTTAATTAGTGAGGGTTAACTAAGTGGTAGCAATGAACAAGTCTCATCATAATTGAAAAGGATAACTAGGATAGGACTTCTAATTTTCATACTTTGCCAAGAGCCTTTTATAGTTGTTAGTTTATTTTCATTGCCATTTACTTTTCATGCTTCTTATCTGAAACCCCAAAAATAACTCATAACCGATAACAAGACACTTCATTGTACGTCCTAGGGAGAACGACCCGAGGTTTAAATACTTCGGTTTATAAATTTTAGGGGTTTGTACTTGTGACAAACAACTTTTTGTATGAAAGGATTAGTGATTGGTCTAGAAACTATACTTTACAACGAGATTTCATTAGTGAAATTCTAAACCATCAAAAATCCATTCGTCAGTGAAAAAGAGCAACAAAAGGGGAAGGAAAACAATAAATAAAAATAGGCGTGTGAAGCTGGGCGTGCCACTTGAAGCTCTGGGCATGGCACGCCAAGCTTTTGAACCAACTTTCAACAATGGGCGTGCCACTTAAAGCTCTGGGCGTGGCACGCCAGGCCAACATTCCAACAAAGAAGGTTGAAGAATTTTACATCGGCGTGCCACTTGGAGCTGTGGGCGTGGCACACCAAGTTTGTGAAGCCAAGATCTTAAAGAAGGCGTGCTACTTGGTGTTTTAGGCATGGAACGCTGGGCTTAAGTTCCAGAGGAGTGATTTTGAGCCCCACTATGGGAATGGGACGCCAAGAAGTGGGCGTGACACGCCGGGGCATATGCCAGCCTGACCTCCTTTCATTCAAATGAAAATATCTTGAGATACACAACTTAAAATGAGATGATTCTAGTGCCATTAGAAAGTATACATCCAGGGCTTTCCAACCATATTTAACACTTTATGATGGACACTGGAATTGAGGAAGATATTGACCCCGAAAACACAGGGAGCAAAACACGTTACTGCAGAGTTACCAGCCTGACCTCTTCATCTTCAAAGGAATATAACTTGAGTTGTAGAGGTTCAAATGATGTGATCATGGTGGCGTTGGAAATCTGACATCAAGAGCTTTCCAACGATATATAACACTCTAGGGTGGACATTAAAACTAGAGGTGAAAAACGCCATTGTTTCAGCGTTACAAAATCTAGGCGTGCCACTTGACATCGAAGGCGTGGCACGCCAACTTTACTTTAATAATGGGCATGCCACTTGGGGATCTGGGCGTGGCACGCTAGTTCTAATAGACAGAGAGCATCATTTAAGGTGTGGCATGCCAAAGAGTGGGCGTGGTACGCCAGTTTCATAATATATGGGCGTGGCACGCCAGAGAGTGGGCGTGGCTCGCCGGGCTACCTGACAGACTGACCTATCCACCTTCAAATGGGCATAACTTGAGGCCCAACCAACTCCATACTTTCAACGTTGCAAAGTGGGTCATACTCCAAAGGGCAAAATCAAGAGGGAGTTGCACTTGGAACCACACGCCAACTTCTTCCTGCAGCCCCCAACCTTCAATCAAGCCCACTCCAACTCTCATTCAAGCTACACTCATCAATCAATCAAGGCTATATAGAGGCATTAGTTTCATAGAATTACTCATGGCTGGATTGGGAGAAGTCTTCGGACCCTCTCTATTCACCATCAGTTTCCTTTCTTTTCTTTCTTACTTTTGTAAATATCTTTTAGTTATGAATTACTAACTTTTTCCTTTGGGAAAGAAAGCTCTATTGTTTTTCAATGGATTGATTGTTTTTATTCATCTTCTTCTCTTCATCTCTCTTTGTTTTACTAGAAAGAATTTCGTTCTTCATGATAGCATTCAATTATTTTGGAAAAGAGATTAAATGTAATTGGGTTTTATGGGAACCTTGGAAGAGGAAACATAAAACCATGCTTGAAATTCTTTCTCACACTTCAATAGGATTTGGGTTTTGGTGTTTGGATATGGTGACATATAATCCTCCCTCTACTTGGACCTAGGAAAGTGTGTGGTATAATTAGGGAACAAGCTTCATCTCTTCTCATGAGCAATTTGACCAAGGAATTGGCTATTGATCAAGATTTGAGAGATTGAGTCACCAAGGGATTGGGGCTCAATCAATCATGATTGCCAAGAGGTCAATGAGTTGCATGATTGAAGATGAGATGAAATCAATTAATCCGGAGAATGCAATATCTCTTGATCCCAATGTTTATTTTATCTTTCTTTCTTTTAGTTACTTTATGGTTATTTATTTTTCTGCACTTTACATTTCCAGCACTTTACTTTCTTGTACTTTACTTTCTTTGCCATTTACTTTCTTGCACTTTATTGCTTTCCTTTACTTTCATCTCATTTACATTTTCTTCTTGCTTATCTCTCCTTAATGAATAGTCTAACTAGGATAATCAATTAACTATTGTTTGCCTTTGTCCGTTAATCTCTGTGGATACGATCCCACACCATTGTGGGTTATTACTTAACGACAATTTGGTGCGCTTGCCAAAGAACGGATTCATCACTCATTATATGTGGGTAGTGAATTCCGGTCATCAAGTTTTATGGCGCCGTTGCCGAAGATTAATTGTGATTAACAAACTATCGATTGGTTGATTACCTACATTAGACACTTTTTTTTATTTTCGTCATTTAATTTCTTTTAATTTTCTCTTGCTAGTAAGGTGTTTGTGTTATTGTCTAACTAAGAATCCCTCATCTTTGACAATGGAGATTCCAATTTCTTTTGGTAATTATTATTTGGGACAGAGCTTTTTTCAAGTAAGAATGGAGTCTACCTCATCTTTTGATCAATCATGTCATATGGGATATTGCCCACCACCACAAAATGATTCTAGCCATTTTCCTAAGGGTGGCTGGGAATATCACCAAAGAATGATAGAGTATGAGCAACCAAATGAAATGGAATACCTCCCAGAGCCACAAAATAGTTCATATTGTTATAACAACTATAGAAATTTTGGCCTTGGAAGGAATTTTAATGCTGCATACCCCATTCTTCAAAGACTATCATCCCATAATTGTCCAACCTATGCACCTCCACAAAATCTTTTAGAATTTGCAATGGAAGAACTCTCCTAGAGATATCTCTTCATTGCCCAACTCAGTGAGTTTTTAAGGCAAAATGTAAGAGAGGTGATTGAAGATATGGAAATCTGAAGGAGATATCAAGAAGAGCAAATGAGACAATTGGCACAATATTTTGTTGATGAACCAACCAATGACTTCTCTTGGCCAGGGGAAGAATATCATGCCATCAGTCTAAGGAGTGCAGAAGTGCTTAATGAGGGTGAAAATAAGGAATTGGTAGAGCAAGAGAAAGAGATCCTTGTACCAAGTGAGCCACCATTCCAAGATATTCTTGATAAAGAGGATACTCCAACCATCTCACAACACCCAAGTTCTAAAAACAAAGAAGTGAAGGCAATCAACCAAAACACTGGAATGAAGATTGCGACCAAGATACAAAGGACAACATTCATAAAGAAGAAAAGGTCAACTGCAAACAATCCAACCCCTGCCCCAACAAGCAAAGCAAATCAAGCTAACAACAAAAGAGAGCTTGTTGGGAAGAGGCCAACATAGGGGACCTCAACTTACTCTTCTTTCCCTTGAGGTCCTTCCTCTTAACAAACTAGAAGAAGAGGAAGAAAGTTGAGAACAACATGTCAAGCTAATGACACTAAAAGAGCACTTGTTGGGAGGCAACCCAACCATAGGTAAAATTTTCATTCTTTGCTTTGTTTATTTTCAATAATTTGACATATGATTGCATTCTAAGTTTGGTGTTGCCATGCAACAATTTGAGTTTGAATCTTCACTGGGTACTTGCAACATTTTAAAATGAGGGTGTCACAGTAAGTTTGGTGTTGCCACTTATTTTTCATTCAAAGTACCATGCATACACCACTTATTAATGCAATCACATTGTCTCTGTTTTTACTTCTTGTGCCTTTATTGTATCCTTAATTTTTGCTTGCCTAAACCACATGTATTACTAACACTCTATTGTTTAAGACATTCATGAACTATCATAAACTCCATCACCACTGTTTTATTTGTTGCTTGAGGACAAGTAATCATTCTAAGTTTGGTGTGGGAAGGGGAAGAATAGGAGGAGAGTGACAACAACAATGAAGATGAACTACAAGGTGGTAAAGTTTCTTTTCCTCTTACTTATTTTCAATACATTTAAATTACATGATTGTCTTCTATTTTTTTTCTTGTATGCATGTGTGTTGTGAATAACCATTGTAACATGTGCTATGATATTATGACTACCATCTTGAGTTTTGTAAGTTCAAAAGCAATTAAGTATCATGATCATAAACAAACAAGGTCATTAAAGAAGAAGTTAGCATGAGCTTATAAGTATTGGGAAGCTAGCATGATTATTGTTGCTCAATTGCATTTGAATTTGTTTAATTGAAGTTTTCATCTAGGACATTTTATGAAATTTTTGAAATCATGAAAACCTTGAAGAAGCAAATGCAAATAAGGCAAGAAAAAGAAAAGGGAAAGAATGAGAAAGCTGAAGGCTCTGAGTACCAATGACAATTTATTTGTTAAGTACTTGTGGTGTTTATGTATCAAGCAAAAAGCTTGAAAATAAAACACTTAGAGTCAAGGCTAGGCTCAAGTGCAAAAACACTCCCTCAAAGCTCAAGGCTCTGAGAATCAATTATTAGAGAGTAAAGAAAAGAAACAAATGAGCTTAAAGAGACCTCTAATTAAATGCTTGTGGTGCTTATGTATCAAGTGGTAATACTTGAAAACAAAGCATTTAGAGTCGTAGCTTTCAACACATGGTGCAAAGCACCCAAAAAGTTAAGCTAAGAAAAGAATGAAAAGCTTGTCTCAAGGAAGGAACATAAAGAAAAAAATTTCATAAAATGAGATAGATAGAAGCATCAATCATTTGAATCTCTTTTGTGATTGTAGCATGCATAAGTAACTAGCCAACCATGAACATAAAAATTACTACTCTTTTCACCTTAGTTTGTCAAACTTTATTGCATGATTCTTTGTTTGCTTGAGGACAAGCAAAGTTTAAGTTTTGTGTTGTGATGACTGCGCATCATGTACCCTTTTTCTTATCTAAAAGGATCATAAAAAGAGCATAATCTCATTTATCAATGCATCTTCATGAACCAAATGATATATATTATGGAACATTGCTTTGAAATGGGCTTTGTTGAATTTCAGGTGAAAAAGAGCAACAAAAGGGGAAGGAAAACAATAAATAAAAATGGGCGTGTGAAGCTGGGCGTGCCACTTGAAGCTCTGGGCATGGCACGCCAAGCTTTTGAACCAACTTTCAACAATGGGCGTGCCACTTGAAGCTCTGGGCGTGGCACGCTAGGCCAACATTCTAACAAAGAAGGTTGAAGAATTTTACATGGGCGTGCCACTTGGAGCTGTGGGCGTGGCACGCCAAGTTTGTGAAGCCAAGATCTTAAAGAGGGCATGCCACTTGGTGTTTTAGGCATGGAATGCCAGACTGAAGTTCCAGAGGAGTGATTTTGAGTCCCACTATGGGCGTGGCACACCAAGAAGTGGGCGTGGCACGCCGGGGCATATGCCAGCCTGACCTCCTTTCATTTAAATGAAAATATCTTGAGATAAACAACTCCAAATATAATGATTCTAGTGCCATTAGAAAGTAGACATCCAGGGCTTTCCAACCATATATAACACTTTATGATGGACACTGGAATTGAGGAAGATATTGACCCCGAAAACACCGGGAGCAAAACACGTCACTGTAGAGTTACCAGCCTGACCTCTTCATCTTCAAAGGAACATAACTTGAGTCGTAGAGGTCCAAATGATATGATCATGGTGGCGTTGGAAATCTGACATCAAGAGCTTTCCAACGATATATAATACTCTAGGGTGAACATTAAAACTAGAGGTGAAAAATACCATTATTTCAGCGTTGCAAAATCTGGGTGTGCCACTTGACATCGAAGGCGTGGCATGCCAACTTTATTTTCATAATGGGCGTGCCACTTGGGGATCTGGGCATGGCACGCCAGTTCTAATGGCCATAGAGCATCATTTAAGGCGTGGCATGCCAAAGAGTGGGCGTGGCACGTCAGTTTCATAATATATGGGCGTGGCACACCAGAGAATGGGCGTGGCACGCCGGGCTACCTGACAGACTGACCTATCCACCTTCAAGTGGGCATAACTTGAGTTACAGAGGTCCAAATGAGTTGATTCTAAAGGCGTTGAAAAGCTAACATTCAGGGCTTTCCAACAATATATAATACTTCATAGTGGACGTTCATTTTAAGGCCCAAAAATCTCCATACTTTCAACTTTACAAAGTGGGTCAGACTCCAAAGGGCAAAATCAAGTGGGAGTGGCACTTGGAACCACATGCCAACTTCTTCCTGCAGCCCCCAACCTTCAATCAAGCCCACTCCAACTCTCATTCTAGCTACACTCATCAATAAATCAAGGCCACAAGAAGCATCTAGAATAGTTTATTTTCATTTCATTGTAATTTGCTTTTAATTTTATTTAAGTTTGTAATTTAGGAGAGCCTATATAAAGGCATTAGTTTCATAGAATTACTCATGGCTAGATAGGTGGAAGTCTTCGGACCCTCTCTATTCACCATCAGTTTTCTTTCTTTTCTTTCTTACTTTTGTAAATATCTTTTAGTTATGAATTACTAACTCATTTCATTGGGAAAGAGAGCTCTATTGTTTTTCAATGAATTGATTGTTTTTATTAATCTTCTTCTCTTCATCTCTCTTTGATTTACTAGAAATAATTTTGTTCTTCATGATAGCATTCAATTATCTTGGAAAAGAGATTGAATGTAATTGGATTTTATGGGAACTTTGGAAGAGGAAACATAAAACTATGCTTGAAATTCTTTCTCACACTTGAATAGGATTTGGGTTTTGGTGTTTGGATATGGTGTCATATAATCCTCCCTCTACTTGGACCTAGGAAAGTGTGTGGTATAATCAGGGAACAAGCTTCATCTCTTCTCATGAGCAATTAGACCAAGGAATTGGCTATTGATCAAGATTTGAGAGATTGAGTCACCAAGGGATTGGGGCTCAATCAATCATGATTTCCAAGAGGTCAATGAGTTGCATGATTGAAGATGAGATGAAATCAATCAATCCGGAGAGTGCAATATCTCTTGGTCCCAATGTTTATTTTATCTTTCTTTCTTTTATTTACTTTATGGTTATTTACTTTTCTGCACTTTACATTTCCAGCATTTTACTTTCTTGTACTTTACTTTCTTTGCCATTTACTTTCTTGCACTTTATTGCTTTCTTTTACTTTCATGTCATTTACATTTCCTTGTTGCTTATCTCTCCTTAATGAATAGTCTAACTAGGATAATCAATTAACTATTCTTTGCCTTAGTTCGTTAATCTCTGTGGATACGATCCCACTCCATTGTGGGTTATTACTTGACGACAATTTGGTGCGCTTGCCAAAGAACGGATTCATCACTCATTATATGTGGGTAGTGAATTCTGGTCATCAAGTTTTATGGCGCCGTTGCCGGAGATTAATTGTGATTAACAAACTATCGATTGGTTGATTACCTAGATTAGACACTTTTTTTTTCGTCATTTAAACTCTTTTAATTTTCTCTTGCTAGTAAGGTTTTTGTATTATTGCCTTACTAAGAATCCCTCATCTTTGACAATGGAGATTCTAATTTCTTTTGGTGATTATTGTTTGAGACAGAGCTTTTTACAAGTAAGAATGGAGTCTACCTCATCTTTTGATCAATCATGTCATATGGGATATTGCCCACCACCACAAAATGATTATAGTCATTTTCCTAATGGTGGCTAGGAATATCACCAAAGAATGATAGAGTATGAGCAACCAAATGAAATGTAATACCTCCCAGAGCCACAAAATAGTTCATATTGTTATAAAAACTATAGAAATTTTGGCCTTGAAAGGAATTTTAATGCTGCATACCCCATTCTTCAAAGACTATCATCCCATAATTGTCCAACCTATGCACCTCCACAAAATCTTTTAGAATTTGCAATGGAAGAACTCTCCTAGAGATATCTCTTCATTGCCCAACTCAGTGAGTTTTTAAGGCAAAATGTAAGAGAGGTGATTGAAGATATGGAAATCTGAAGGAGATATCAAGAAGAGCAAATGAGACAATTGGCACAATATTTTGTTGATGAACCAACCAATGACTTCTCTTGGCCAGGGGAAGAATATCATGCCATCAGTCTAAAGAGTGCAAAAGTGCTTAATGAGGGTGAAAATAAGGAATTGGTAGAGCAAGAGAAAGAGATCCTTGTACCAAGTGAGCCACCATTCCAAGATATTCTTGATAAAGAGGATACTCCAACCATCTCACAACACCCAAGTTCTAAAAACAAAGAAGTGAAGGCAATCAACCAAAACACTGGAATGAAGATTGCGACCAAGATACAAAGGACAACATTCATAAAGAAGAAAAGGTCAACTGCAAACAATCCAACCCCTGCCCCAACAAGCAAAGCAAATCAAGCTAACAACAAAAGAGAGCTTGTTGGGAAGAGGCCAACATAGGGGACCTCAACTTACTCTTCTTTCCCTTGAGGTCCTTCCTCTTAACAAACTAGAAGAAGAGGAAGAAAGTTGAGAACAACATGTCAAGCTAATGACACTAAAAGAGCACTTGTTGGGAGGCAACCCAACCATAGGTAAAATTTTCATTCTTTGCTTTGTTTATTTTCAATAATTTGACATATGATTGCATTCTAAGTTTGGTGTTGCCATGCAACAATTTGAGTTTGAATCTTCACTGGGTACTTGCAACATTTTAAAATGAGGGTGTCACAGTAAGTTTGGTGTTGCCACTTATTTTTCATTCAAAGTACCATGCATACACCACTTATTAATGCAATCACATTGTCTCTGTTTTTACTTCTTGTGCCTTTATTGTATCCTTAATTTTTGCTTGCCTAAACCACATGTATTACTAACACTCTATTGTTTAAGACATTCATGAACTATCATAAACTCCATCACCACTGTTTTATTTGTTGCTTGAGGACAAGTAATCATTCTAAGTTTGGTGTGGGAAGGGGAAGAATAGGAGGAAAGTGACAACAACAATGAAGATGAACTACAAGGTGGTAAAGTTTCTTTTCCTCTTACTTATTTCCAATACATTTAAATTGCATGATTGTCTTCTATTTTTTTTCTTGTATGCATGTGTGTTGTGAATAAGCATTGTAACATGTGCTATGATATTATGACTACCATCTTGAGTTTTGTAAGTTCAAAAGTAATTAAGTATCATGATCATAAACAAACAAGGTCATTAAAGAAGAAGTTAGCATGAGCTTATAAGTATTGGGAAGCTAGCATGATTATTGTTGCTCAATTGCATTTGAATTTGTTTAATTGAAATTTTCATCTAGGACATTTTATGAAATTTTTGAAATCATGAAAACCTTGAAGAAGCAAATGCAAATAAGGCAAGAAAAAAAAAGGGAAAGAATGAGAAAGCTGAAGGCTCTGAGTACCAATGACAATTCATTTGTTAAGTACTTGTGGTGTTTATGTATCAAGCAAAAAGCTTGAAAATAAAACACTTAGAGTCAAGGCTAGGCTCAAGTGCAAAAACACTCCCTCAAAGCTCAAGGCTCTGAGAATCAATTATTAGAGAGTAAAGAAAAGAAACAAATGAGCTTAAAGAGACCTCTAATTAAATGCTTGTGGTGCTTATGTATCAAGTGGTAATACTTGAAAACAAAGCATTTAGAGTCGTAGCTTTCAACACATGGTGCAAAGCACCCAAAAAGTTAAGCTAAGAAAAGAATGAAAAGCTTGTCTCAAGGAAGGAACATAAAGAAAAAAATTTCATAAAATGAGATAGATAGAAGCATCAATCATTTGAATCTCTTTTGTGATTGTAGCATGCATAAGTAACTAGCCAACCATGAACATAAAAATTACTACTCTTTTCACCTTAGTTTGTCAAACTTTATTGCATGATTCTTTGTTTGCTTGAGGACAAGCAAAGTTTAAGTTTTGTGTTGTGATGACTGCGCATCATGTACCCTTTTTCTTATCTAAAAGGATCATAAAAAGAGCATAATCTCATTTATCAATACAATTTCATAAACCAAATGATATATATTATGGAACATTGCTTTGAAATGGGCTGTGTTGAATTTCAGGTGAAAAAGAGCAACAAAAGGGGAAGGGAAACAATAAATAAAAATGGGCGTGTGAAGTTGGGCGTGCCCCTTGAAGCTCTGGGCGTGGCACACCAAGCTTTTGAACCAACTTTCAACAATGGGCGTGCCACTTGAAGCTCTGGGCGTGGCACGCCATGCCAACATTCCAGCAAAGAAGGTTGAAGAATTTTACATGCGCGTGCCACTTGGAGCTGTGGGCGTGGCACGCCAAGTTTGTGAAGCCAAGATCTTAAAGAGGGCGTGCCACTTGTTGTTTTAGGCATGGAATGCCAGACTTAAGTTCCAGAGGAGTGATTTTGAGCCCCACTATGGGCGTGGCACGCCTAGAAGTGGGCGTGGCACGCCGGGGCATATGCCAGCCTGACCTCCTTTCATTTAAATGAAAATATCTTGAGATAAACAACTCCAAATATAATAATTCTAGTACCATTAGAAAGTAGACATCCAGGACTTTCCAACCATATATAACACTTTATGATGGACACCGAAATTGAGGAAGATATCGACCCCGAAATCACCGGGAGCAAAACACGTCACTGTAGAGTTACCAGCTTGACCTCTTCATCTTCAAAGGGACATAACTTGAGTCGTAGAGGTCCAAATGATATGATCATGGTGGCATTGGAAAGCTGACATCAAGAGCTTTCCAACGATATATAATACTCTAGAGTGAACATTAAAACTTGAGGTGAAAAATACCATTATTTCAGCGTTGCAAAATCTGGGCGTGCCACTTGACATCGAAGGCGTGGCATGCCAACTTTATTTTCATAATGGGCGTGCCACTTGAGGATCTGGGCGTGGCACGCCAGTTCTAATGTCCAGAGAGCATCATTTAAGGCGTGGCATGCCAAAGAGTGGGCGTGGCACGTCAGTTTCATAATATATTGCTGTGGCACACCAGAGAATGGGCGTGGCACGCCGGGCTACCTGACAGAGTGACCTATCCACTTTCAAGTGGGCATAACTTGAGTTACAGAGGTCCAAATGAGTTGATTCTAAAGGCGTTGAAAAGCTAACATTCAAGGCTTTCCAACAATATATAATACTTTATAGTGGACGTTCATTTTAAGGCCCAAAAATCTCCATACTTTCAACTTTACAAAGTGGGTCATACTCCAAAGGGCAAAATCAAGTGGGAGTGGCACTTGGAACCACACGCCAACTTCTTCCTGCAGCCCCCAACCTTCAATCAAGCCCACTCCAACTCTCATTCTAGCCACACTCATCAATCAATCAAGGCCACAATAAGCATCTAGAATAGTTTATTTTCATTTCATTGTAATTTGCTTTTAATTTTATTTAAGTTTGTAATTTAGGAGAGCCTATATAAAGGCATTAGTTTCATAGAATTACTCATCGATGGATAGGAGGAAGTCTTCGGACCCCTCTCTATTCACCATCAGTTTTCTTTCTTTTCTTTCTTACTTTTGTAAATATCTTTTAGTTATGAATTACTAACTCATTTCATTGGGAAAGAGAGCTCTATTATTTTTCAATGGATTGATTGTTTTTATTCATCTTCTTCTCTTCATCTCTCTTTGATTTACTAGAAAGAATTTTGTTCTTCATGATAGCATTCAATTATCTTGGAAAAGAGATTGAATGTAATTGGGTTTTATGGGAACCTTGGAAGAGGAAACATAAAACCATGCTTGAAATTCTTTCTCACACTTGAATAGGATTTGGGTTTTGGTGTTTGGATATGGTGACATATAATCCTCCCTCTACTTGGACCTAGGAAAGTGTGTGGTATAATAAGGGAACAAGCTTCATCTCTTCTCATGAGCAATTAGACCAAGGAATTGGCTATTGATCAAGATTTGAGAGATTGAGTCACCAAGGGATTGGGGCTCAATCAATCATGATTGCCAAGAGGTCAATGAGTTGCATGATTGAAGATGAGATGAAATCAATTAATCCGGAGAATGCAATATCTCTTGGTCCCAATGTTTATTTTATCTTTCTTTCTTTTATTTACTTTATGGTTATTTACTTTTCTGCACTTTACATTTCCAGCACTTTACTTTCTTGTACTTTACTTTCTTTGCCATTTACTTTCTTGCACTTTATTGCTTTCCTTTACTTTCATGTCATTTACATTTTCTTGTTGCTTATCTCTCCTTAATGAATAGTCTAACTAGGATAATCAATTAACTATTGTTTGCCTTAGTCCGTTAATCTCTGTGGATACGATCCCACTCCATTGTGGGTTATTACTTGACGACAATTTGGTGCGCTTGCCAAAGAACGGATTCATCACTCATTATATGTGGGTAGTGAATTCCGGTCATCAAGTTTTATGTTTTTTTTTTTGAAGTCTTTTGCTTCTTGAGAGAAGGTTTCGAAGATGGAAGAGGAGGCGGGGCAGCAGAGTTCTCTTAAGGCGGGACAGCAGAGCTCTCTAGAGGAGGGTCAAGCGGGATCAGCTGACTTCTCGGGGTAGGAATGACCTTCTTTTGAGCCAAAGGGCCTAAATCCGATTTCTTAGGGGATGACTCGGAGGAGGTACTCCCGGTTCTTTGTCTTGAACACTTCAGGCCACGACTGTCTTCCGGGTTTGATGAAGATGTTTCATCGCCGTATTCTTAGGAGCCATGGTATGTGCAAGTTAAAAATAAAAGTCCATTAGTAAACAAAGTACAACTATCAAACCTTGGGAGCTAAAGGTCGGAAAGCTACCTAGCTCAGACCGAAGATGACCGGGCTCCCCTAGAAATTTCTATGTGTCCAAATAAGGGGCCCAACCCCAGCACTCTTGCAACACATTCACAAAAGATTTTTCGACCTTATCTAAGTTATCTACACTATACTTAGTTATAACAGGCTCCTCTTGCCAGTACAAGAGAAACGAGGGCTCATCATTATCATCTAGATAGCAAGGTTGGGCACCCTCTACAGAACGAATTTTAAAGAAATAGTTCTTGAAATCATGGAAAGACTCATCAAAAATGGAAAAAAAAAAAAACTTTTTCTACCGTGGACAACGCGAAAGAAAAACCAAGAAGCCTCTCCTTTCAACGTCCCGGGGTTGGTCAAAATAAACAAATAAAAGAAGACCTTAGTAGAAGGTCGAACCTCAAGTTCTTAGCAGAGAAGCTAGAATATCTTTAAGAAAGCTCAAGAATTCAGGTGAAGTTGAGAAGGAGCAACGTTATAAGCCCGAAGAATGTTTGATTTAAAATCGGTAAAGGGGAGTAAAACGCCTAACTTTAAGAAAGAGCAACCGTAGGCATAAAAGAAAGGGCGTTCCGAGCCATCTAGAGGAGGAAAACATATTCTCTCTTCGAGATCGAGCACTACTAACTCGTAATTTCTCTCATGCTCTCTATTCTCACAAATTTTATGGTGTCTATGGAACTCCTCACAATATTGCTTATCAAACTACGGGGTCACTAGAAAGAACAGAGGTATCTACCCAATTTAGGAGACTAGTAGGAACTTTGGTCTACATACTGAGAATAACATAGCGCGACATAAAATCTATACATACAAATGCAAAATAAAGAGATCGTCACTGAAAGAACTTAGACGACGTCCAAAATAGATCAGGCAAAAACAAATAAAACACATCATCGCAGTTTTAAATCCCCTCTACATACAAAAAGCATAAAAAATAATATCTCTCCTATGCTATTAGTAACGACATCGTTACATAGCAGCGGTACCATTGGGGGCAATACGATAACAAACAGCAAAACGGTTACAAATATAGTTCCATAAAAACTCAGAAATTCCCCTAGATAACCAACAGTGAGTCAATCAACAAAAGTGGATTCAAAAGAAGTTTTCAGACTAAACGGCGGTAGTCAATGACTCTCCCAAAGAAAAGTTTCAAAGAAAGCAACTAAGACTGCAGCCAAAATCCAAGAATCCACAAAACTAAGAAGCCTATTCCTAGCATTACTGTTTGAAAGCCATTCAAGACAGTTGCAAGACAAATAAAGCTACTAATAAAAGCACCAACCTTGAAAATTCGAAGAAGGAGGGGCACGTCAAATGGAAAAACCACAATCGTTTCTCTCCACAAAAACAAGCTAAAACCTTCACAAGATCTAAGACAAAGAAATCTTAGAAGTAAGAGCGATTGAAAAGCAAGAAGGGAAAAGAGGGAATCCTCACAGTAACAAAGAAAAATAGAAGGTTCTCTGCGAAGAAAAAGAGGTGAAAGACTTTCAGAAATGTGGAAAAGAAGAAGAGGGAGAGCCAAAGTGCTTTTACATGAGAAAAGGGTAAGAAAGGCCTTTTCAAACCCCTCTTAAAGACATGCGCGAATCTCACAGAAACTGCCGCGCAACGTTCGCCCCCTCATTTAAGGAGGCAACGTTCAAATTTTCAAAAATACATCGAGTGCCCGACCTCCTGAGGGTAGCATACTCGACGTAGAAACTGAAGTCACTAAATGCTCAAGCCCGACCTAACATGAAACTCGAACTAAAGCAGGGGCACTGTTTATACCTTGGCCCAACGAATAAAGTCATGCCCAATAAGGAGAAAAGGTCCGACCCAGAGAGAGGGCCTCCAACCCATACCCGACCTCTTTAAAGAGGTCGGACACCATGAAAGGAGCCTAGCACTGCTTGCTCAAGCAAGTAACTACCTCTGCGAATCTCTCCACTATCTCTATCTTCTTTAAAAGATAGGTCTCAACAACTCCCAAGATAAAGGGAACGATCATCCACCCATAAAGGTGGAACTACTCCAACAAAGGTGATTAACATTCTATTATAAATATACTGACACCCTTCAAGTATAATTTACGTTTTAATCTACTAAAAAACTTGCCTAAAGCCCTTGCTAACTTAAGTATCGGAGTCTCTTGCAGGTACTACCTCCACCTCCCTACGAGGAACTCGGATGGCAGCATCTCGAAATGAGAACAATCGGACATTGCTCCACAAGGAGTTTGGACCTCACGTCCAGGCCCAAATCAACGTTTCAGATAATTATCAGAACAGATACTATAAGAATAAGTATATATATATATATAATTAACATATTAATTTTAAGTTAATAAATTAAAAATTAAATAAAATATAAAAATATTATTAAAATTTATTGTTTATAGTTATTAATTAATTATTAATATTTAAAAATATAAATTAAAATATATTATTGTTAATTAAAGAAATAGGATTGATAACTAAAATTAATAAATTCTTGCCTTTTAATATTTTTCAATTAAATAGTCTAATTTTATGGCACGGCTTATTAAGCTTCCAAAAAATTTAAAACTAAAAAGAATGTGTCCACGTAGGAGCATTGGAAGCAACAAAAATATTGCAGAGAGAGAGAGAGAGAGAGAGAGAGAGTGTGTGTGTTTGTTCGTGTTGTGTGAGATCCAACTTTGCTTTTCCATGGCTACGGCCTTCGTGTGTTATTTTGCTACTTCAATCTCGGCAATTCGCCAATGTTGCAATCCGAAGCTCCGGATTGATCCTTGATGCGTAAGCTACGTTAACCCTTTTCCTTTTCGTCAACCTTAAACTTAACTCAATTTATATCAATTGATCCAACTCCAGTTTCTGGATTTCACATATCCGTATTGCAATTGCGTGAACAACTTGAAAATTCTTGCTTTCAGTCTTAAGTACGTTTTCTTGATATGAACAAGGGCGACAAACTTTTTTTATTATGGGAACTCTGTATTTTGATCGATACCGATGTTAAATTTTTCGCATGAACAGCTTGAAAATGCTTACTGTTTCCTTGGTTACCATCCTTTGAAATCTGGAGAATTTCGGATTTTGAGTGATTGACGATATCTGTGTTGAATTCATGTATGAACAGCTTGAGAATATTTATTGCTTAGTTTCACTCTGGAATATTTTGGCTGATAACTCTTACATTTAATTCTTCATACACAGCCTGAAATGCTGATGGAAGTGTTGCGGAAGTCAGTTCACTTCAATTATTAGTTATCACAAGTTTCGTGTCATATTGGCGGTTTTCTGACTCTCAACTCTGTTGTAAATGCCATAAATCAGTCATAGTTACTATTTGCACTTGTAAATATTCCAGGGTTAGTTTCTTTGTGCATATGTGTATGTGAAGTAGGATAGCTAGATAAAGTTGGAATTAGTTTTATGTTTTGTTCTGAGTTTGATTGCTGGTGGTCCCACTCCTCTTGAGAATTTGGGTGTCATCAGGTATGGAAATTTTGGAGATGAATTGGTGTGTCAGTGAACCGGTCACACTTCTTGCGTTATTACTATACCAGTATTTTGCAAAAAGATTTAGTAGCTTGAGCAGCTGAACTGTTGATATGGCACAAAATAAGACAGGTAACAAATTAGGTGCCAACACTGCAAAGGACCTTGGTGTGCTTCCTCAACACATCCAGCCTGAGTTAGGTTGTGGTTCAGATACAGGACAGATTGTGTATAATAATATTGTTCTAGCCACTGGAAGAGGATTTTCAGAGAATATCAGTCATGATGGAGTTTCTGCAGGAAGAGTTCCTGATTCACCTGATATATCTCGAAGTTCTGAGCATAGAATTATGTTGAGTAGGGAGAATGGCCATGTGAGATATGAAGAACTTAGTAATATTTTAGGCTTGAGGAGAATGGACTCTGAGAATGCTGCTGAGATAGCTGAAATTCCCTCTCTAAACAAGCAGGATCAGGAGATGAAAAATGGGGTTCCTGGAGTCAGTTTAAGAAAAACAGTACCTGGAGATCGTGGTACGAGGAACAGAGTTCAATCATCGACTGGTGATCATCCTGGTGCCAGACCGGTTGTATCACCCCTTCTCAGATGTGAGTCTTCACATTCTAATGGATTTTCTGTTTCAGGAACTTTGGATGATTCTTTGCCATGGAAAATGAAGCTTCTATGCAGCTCTGGTGGAAAAATATTACCCAGGCCTAGTGATGGGAAACTCAGATATGTAGGGGGAGAGACCCGCATAATATCTACAAGAAAGGATTTATCATGGGAAGAGCTTGTAAAGAAGACCTCGAGTATTTGTAGGCAACCTCACACAATCAAATACCAGCTTCCTGGGGAGGATCTGGATGCTCTAATATCTGTTTCCTCGGAGGAGGATCTTCAAAATATGACAGAGGAATACCATGGGTTTGAAAGGCGTGAAGGTTCTCAAAGACTTAGAATTTTTTTGGTTCCTTTGACTGAATCTGAAGAGACGCCGTTAACTGAAGTGAGCATGATTCAACAAAGTGATCCTGACTACCAATATGTTGTTGCCGTGAATGGCATAGCAGATCCCAGTCCAAGGAACAACAATGGTGGGATGAGTTTGACCAATGAAGCAAGTCAGTTTGCTCCAGTTTTTCAGAAAATTTCTGCAAATCCCTCTTCTGCCTTTGAGAACAGGGGTGCTATTAATTCTTTAAATGGAGATGGGGTTCTGAACAAATCAGTTTCTCCTATTCCTATTCAGGTATCAGGTTCTAGTGCAGGTTATGTTCCATTTCTTGGTAATGAACGGTTTCAGGGAAGTACCGAGAGCAATGTGTCATTTGTTACTGCTCTGCTACCCCCTGAGAACTCTGGCACTGTCATTGCTGATTGGCAATACCCTCAGCATGCAGCTGCTGGTCAGTCCAAGATACTCAATGGACAGCACTTCGGCAACTACAATCTTGGCAAGGGATTTGTGACTCATGGTTGCGAGGATAAATTATTTGGTGAAAGGCTGTTTCAAAGGGAAAAGGGAAACTACTTTGGAAATCCTCTTTCATGCTTGGAAGATCCAATTTGTCAACAAGCTGAATCTGATGGAATTTCTGGTTCCCCCTATGGGCTGCCACATGCTTTTTCTGATTCACAATTGCATGAGAGTGCTGTTAGGTCTGGTTACTGCTCACAAGAAAGAATTGGCCAATCTTTTTCCTTGAACCTTGAAAATACTCAATTATCTTCAATCCTTCTTTCTAATATCTCACAAGGGAATCCTTTGGAGCTTCAACGTGATCCTATTCTCCACCATCCCCAAATACAAAGTACGATACCAAAAGGTGACTCCACCGAGCTGTGCAAAAGGCAAGAAATGACATCTTCTTCTCCATATTCAGATTCATTAGGAATGAACTGTGATGTTTATAATGGTAGCATTTCAACTGAAAATAGGTACCCTAAAGCACAGTCCAGATTAACTGACTATAGCTTTGTAGCAAATGATATTCAAGATAACTCTGTTAAATTAGAAAAGATGAAGATAATTGAAGAGTATAATTGCTTTCCGAGTAATAATGGAAATGTTTATGTTGAGAAACCAGCCATCATTGATATGGGAAACATGAGTGAATTGCATCTTTTGGACTCCTTCCTTCCTAGTAACTCAAATTCTCAGGTTAATGTGCAAAAGAATTGGGAGGTTACATCTGAGGATAGAATTCCTGCATCATCTGGTATGGCGGAACTTTCTCCAAATAATATCGTGGACAAGATCCCATCTGATCTTCTTGATATGAGCCAAAGGACTGATGATAGCAAGAAATGTGCATTAGCTGAAGGTTTGAACGGGAAACAAGATATTGACTTTTCATTGACCAGGATATTTGATTTAAATGCCCCATTAAAAGACGAAGAAAGCTCTTCTGGCAAAAGTAATCTGGGCAATAATTTCTTTGAGCTATCCATTAACCCAGACTCTCTTAAATGTGCACCAATTCAGCTTTCTGAGAACCAACTGGCTTCAGGATTTCATGAAAATTCAACACTAAGCTCGGCTAGATTGCACCCTGCTTCACCTCCTGTTGATTATGGTCCAAAGTTCAACTTGCCAATGAATGTGAATACTGCAGGCGAGAATACTTCTTTTAGAAGGGCACCTTCTTTCCTTGATGACTCGGTGAGCAGTACAGATCAAATCATTGATCTGTCAGATCCATCAAAGAATATACAATGGTGTCACGAGGCAAGCCGGGTACAGCCATTTGTAGTAGGAGACAATGTGATTAGTGTTTCTCCTCCAAATGTTGAGTCTTCATTGGTACAGAGCTCAAATTCCGTGGATGATATAGGAAGTGATGTTGGATCCCTTGCTCATACAGAAGCAGAAAGCATCCTCCCAGAGTCTGAACTGGAGGTAGGATATACTGAACTCACATTAGAGTCTATGTTAATTTCTTTACAATTTCTCAATCTCTTATTCTCACTGATAGGATTTTAAAGACAATCAAACAGACAAGCATGACTTCCTTTCTGATGCAATGATAGCAGAAATGGAAGCCAGCATATATGGTTTGCAGGTTGACCCTCACTTATTTGTTAACTCTGTTGGTTTACATTTTTCATGATTCAAAAACTTTTAATTTGGACGTTACGATTCATTTCTTATTCAGCATCCTTAAAAAGACTGAATGTTCTAGTTTCTGATTTAAACTCATTCTTGTCAAGTATGAAAAGATTTTTTTGTCATAATTTCTTGGTGAAATGCTATGTTATAAATGTGGCAATTTAGAATTGCTTATCGCTTAATTGATTTGATAAGTGGCAACATGAAATAATTTTGGATACTCATGATGGCCTCAATTGGTTGCATTTGGAAGACCTGATCAATTATTTAAGGCTTCCAGTTTTGCTGGCAGTGGGGTTGGGGTAAGGTTTTAATCTAGGTCATGCAGCAAAATAAAAGGTACTAGAATGGTGTGGTAGAAAGATTTCCTGGTCTCCTTTATGAATTAAAGTGCATCATTATTTCCTTCTTTCTTTATTTTTTGTTACATCGTGTTCCATATTTCTAACATTTACAAGTTCTGTAGTTATTTCATGGTCATTTTAACCAGTTTGTGGCCGTATTTCTCTATATTCTATTGAACTATATGCTTTGCCAGTCAGTGCCATAATGATTAGAAGATAGTTAAATGCACAGTTAGTGCAGCTGTCTCTATCTGTTATTATTAAATTATAAATCCAAACGCCATTGTTACTTATTTGATTAAAGGGTTGTTACTTATTTGATTAAAGTGCACTCTACTGTTAAATTGCCCTGAAGGAAGCTTATTGCATTTGCTTGGCCATTTTCTTCATATTATATTTACGTTCTTTTCTGCATTTGATCATATATTATTTCATTCAGATAATAAGGAATGCTGATCTCGAAGACCTTTTGGAGTTAGGATCTGGTACTTATGGAACTGTTTATCATGGAAAATGGCGGGGAACAGATGTTGCTATAAAGAGAATTAAAAGGAGCTGCTTTGCAGGGAGATCTTCTGAGCAAGAACGGTTGGTGAGTCATTAGGGCAGTTTTGTTCTCAACAAGTTGTAGTTTATTAATAACATACATCTCTTGCATCTTGGTATACAACCACGGGTTTAACCTTTCCTCATGTAAATAAGTAGAGGGATGAAACTAAGTTGAATTAATATTTCTTCACATCTTGCATCCTGGCTTGTTCCGTCTCCCATCTATCTATGTCTTTCCCTGATCCTTTTTAAAGCAAAGATAGTAAAGCTAGGATTACTCCTAATGGGTAATTAGGGGAGGGGGAATGAGAGTTGATTACGTAATCCCAAACTCAAATGAGACATAGGAAAGGCTAACTTGTAAGCTATGTGCTCAACCGTGCCTATCCCCAAATTTTGATCAATTTAAACGTAAGGTTTTACATTTTGGCCGTAAGAAAAGGAGATGTCTTATGTACTACTGCTATGTGCTCAACCATGCCTATCCCCAAATTTCAATCAATTAAAACATAAGAAAACTATTGGCAGATTATAAAATTATGAAAATATTCTATGTATATGAACCTGGCTATGTTTTTTCACTTGATTAGGCAAAAGACTTCTGGAGAGAGGCACAAATCCTCTCAAATCTTCACCATCCAAATGTGGTGGCATTTTATGGAATAGTACCAGATGGGGTTGGCGGAACCTTAGCAACAGTAACAGAGTTCATGGTTAATGGTTCTCTTAGGCATGTCCTCATCAAGAAAGAAAGGTAGCCTTGGTCCATTTCTGTTAATACCAAATTTATTAACTCGTGTATGCATATAGTGAATCTCCTACTCTCCTACTCTTTATGCAGATTACTAGATCGTCGTAGAAAGCTGATAATTGCCATGGATGCAGCTTTTGGTATGGAATATTTGCACTCGAAAAACATTGTCCATTTTGATTTGAAATGTGACAACTTGCTTGTGAATCTAAGGGATCCACAGCGACCCGTATGCAAAGTAAGAATGGACTAGCACTTATCTTTTGAATTATCAATTTTACTCCAATTAATTTTTTACTCTTTAATTTATCCACTTACAAATTTCATTGTTTTTTAAATCCTAGAATCCTTTCTCTTCTGTTTCCTTTATCTCAATAAAAACACTATCGACTTATATTATAGCCTCTGGCCCATTCTAAATCATGAAGCCATGATTCTAGTTAATTTCTTTTGAATGCCTGTAGTTTTTATCATTCGGCCAATTCTCAAACTAAAATAGTTGTACTAGGAGTGTGTTAGATTTGAAATAATTCTATTTAATTGCCTTCGTTAATATTCTTCTAGTATTTTGGAGATGCTAAGCTCAACTCAATTCTACACTTGATGCAGATTAATGACGTATTCTCAGTTCTCAAGAATTTTTTTTCCTAGTATTCTTTTTTTCTTTCGCAACATATTTATTATTTTTGTTGAAATATGCCGAGGAATAAACTGTCATTTATACCCACAAATGTTCAAAACGCTGGCAAATCTAACGAGAAAACAAAACTGATATTGTACTCATGAAAAATGGGTTCCAATAGACAAAACTATCTAAACACTAAAAAAACTACCAGAATTCCCAAACTATCCCTCCTAACGTAAACACAACTCTAACTCTACCCCATTCCCAATCCCCAACCCTTCATCACTTCATCCCACTATTCTATGCTAAGATATATTGTTCTACACAAGAGTAATATATTATTTTACTCTTTTGTCTAGTTCCTTACTTTATTATTTCCACTGAGTAACCATGAATCTTAACAATTTTTCTTTCCCAGGTTGGAGATTTTGGATTATCAAGGATCAAACGAAATACACTTGTGTCTGGGGGTGTACGAGGAACCCTTCCATGGATGGCACCAGAGCTGTTGAATGGCAGCAGTAGCCGGGTTTCTGAAAAGGTAACTAGGACATTTCAAATGAATTTCAGCAATTTATGGGGATCTATGAATCTTTTGTCTGGTATTTAGGTTGTGGAATAATGATTTTGACAGGTTGATGTTTTCTCCTTTGGCATCTCATTGTGGGAGTTATTCACAGGGGAGGAACCATATGCAGACATGCATTGTGGTGCCATTATTGGTAAGAAAATCTCAAAGAAAAATCTCTAATTATGTCTCATTTTATCTGAGAAATAGTTACAGAAGTGAAACTTGGAATCATAACAAACAAAAGGAAAGCTAAAATCTTGCGAGTAAAGTATTAGAAAAAATTTCCTGGAAGGAATAAAACATCATAAAGAGAAATGAAACCTTACTCTAAGGAGTAGCATTTTTTCTGCATTTGGTCAGCTGTGACAGATATGTGTAAGGGGAATGAGTTTAGAGGCTTGTGCTTCTTTCTTAAGCTATCTAGTGCTTCAATTCTTTTAGATTGTAGCATTAAACATTTGTGATTGATCATTGTAGCTGAGTTGACTCACTGCTCTTAGTTTTATACCAAGAGTTTTGTTTCGATGAAAAGACAATAAAACAAACAAGTTGTTCCAAAATGCAAGTAGCATAATTGTTCAAGGTCAAATCGTTTATCATTTTGTGAATTAGAAATTAAGGATTAATGTTAGCCTGAATTTTGAACTGTTAAGCACCTAAGGAAAGTCGGAAACCAAACCTTAAAAACTAGTTATTATGGGGAAAGAACCAAATAATAATTCTCCTTAAATACGTAGCCCTCTCCATGTCGTTCACAACTGGGCTCTAATACATTGTTAAGAACGTGAGAGAAGTGGGGAACCTCAATGTATAATCTAGCTGTTTTGGGAAAAGAATCAATCTCTGTAAATATAGTTATCATCAATGTATATCATCCCATACTACTAAATTTGGAACGTGATAAAGTTATATACACAGCATTAGGATATCCTGAAATTCATTCCAGAATTCAGAATAAACACTGTACATTACTTGCCCTTAATGTGTACCAACCTTGAAGAATACCGACAGCTTAATTACATCAATTACTGACAAGCTTTCCTGATGATGAATATTGTCCATTTAGGGGGGATTGTAAAGAACACTCTTCGACCACCTATTCCGGAACGCTGTGATCCTGGATGGAGGAAGCTAATGGAAGAGTGCTGGTCAGCTGACCCCAACAGCCGACCATCATTCACGGAGATAACCAGCAGGTTACGATCCATGTCTATAGCACTTCAAGTAAAGGGAACTTCATGAGGTAAGACCTACCAGTGCTTCATGAGACCAAGACATAAATTTTGCAGTTAATTTCAATTGCCCGGGACCTTCATCTTATACACAACCTTTAAAGAAGCACTCAAGAAGACTACGACTGAGATTGGCGTGCGGGTTATCAGGATAATTTGGCTATTGTTTCTTGTTATTTTTTATAGTTGTGATATATTCATTTGTTTATTCTTTTCTGTAAAAGCTTAGGTTGAGAGCATGGTACAGTTGTTTTGATCTACCAATTTTCTGCTTGGTGCATGATTGGACATTCTGCCAGAAAACATAGAAGGGAAAAAGAGTGGCACAAAGAAAAGCTTCTTTGATGTATATAATATAAAAAGACTACAGTGTGTATGATTTTATTAATGTAATTATCCTCTCTAATCCTTCCCCTTATCTTTTTTGGACACAACGTTGTAACTTTTATATTTATATTTTTAATTTTTTTAAGTTTTAGCCTATAGTGTTAGTGTCCTTTTGCATGCCTTTTACATGGTGAACTTTAATGTTATTTACTTTTTTACTCTTTTACATGAGAGTTTAATTAGAAAATTAGCCAATATCAGTCAATTATTTTGAAATTTTATTTTTATCTTCACATTTACATTTACATTTTCTCTTACCCTCTCTTCATCTTGCATCCACTGCAATCTCACTGCTTGCTAGCGATGTAAGATCTAGAAAATTATTTAGTTAATTTCTTAATTTTAAATTGGATTGAAAGAAACTATCTGGTTTAATTTAATTGACTGAAAATTTAAAATTCACAATTAAGGAATTTGCTAATATATTTTAAATTTGATAAATTGTTTGAAACAAGAGAGTTATTTAAAAAAAAAAAAAAAGAGTTTCTATTGTAGGTAATTGAACATGCTTTGCTTTGCCTAGTTCAATACAAGCTATGACAAAATAAATAAAGATAAAATGAGTTAAAAAAGTATTTTGAGCAAAAACAAAATAGATATTTCTTAGTTAGGGCCAACGAGGTGAAATGGAAAACCTTTCTTTAACCCAAAGGACGAAGAAAAAAAAGCGAATTCATTATTTACTTTCTCTTTCAAATTCACATTTTGATCAAACTAGAACTCTTCACAAGCATATCAATTTCCAAAGCAAGAACTCGAGAAAACTTTGTTCCTTTCTCATTTTTCATTATATTCAAGTTTAAGGTTTTAAGAACCTAAATCTATGAATTTTGATTCGTGAAGGCATCTTTAGTGTGAGTTCTAGGAGCTTTCTATTGGGTTATGGTACAAGGTCAGAAAAAACCTTTTCTTTCCATTTATCAGAATTTCTAGCAAAACCCTTGGTTGAGTTTGATTGAAAATTTGGTTGTTTGATTTATTAGGGATTGGATTAAGCCAAGTTGTGAACCTACAAGGCTAAAGAGATCATCACTTGAGTTAGTGATTGGTTTGTTTGATTTGTTATCTCTACAATTTCTCATAATGTATTTTGATGATTAACAAATCTACATATACTTTAATAATCTCATTAACGTATTGTCTAACATTTGCTCATGTGCGATAATGAACTAAAGAACTTTTCCTTAAGTAATAAAAGCAAACTAGGTAATTTCTGAACATGAAAAAGTCAAAATATAAATATATGCAATCTCATAAGCTAAGTTGAGTGAATTAACTACCACAGAGGTTGTTTAGATATCTCAGAAGGGAAATTGCACAACTCAAAAACTCATAGGTCCCACTTTCACTAGCGAAACCGATGAAAGCAGGAAAATCACTTACCTTAGAAACGTGTCTTAGTTTCTAATGTTTGAAAATGAGTGTGCTTAAGAAGCCAAACTGTTTGAGAGGTTTCTACTGTCATCTGCAACGAAGTAATAGAGTTACTTTTTAGCAAAAGGCACTAACACAAGTCAAAAGTGATTTGATTTTCACCTCTCTTTTAGGAACATGGAGACGAAGACAGAAGGAGGGTTTTCAACAAAGCTATATTTTCAAGGTTCTATATTTCTTCTTTCTTTCTTCTAATTTAGAAGAAATTTCATTTCTTCAAGCTGGAATCTAAGCACATTATTGTTTTATACCTTATATATTAGACTATGTCATTGTAAATTTGAGACTAATCTATATTCATTTATAACATTTTTGAACAGTCTCAAAGAACCGAAAAAAATTCGTTACTTCAACGGTAGAAGTTAAGAATGTCTTTTTAGGTCGTTCACACCATGAGACGTTGAAATCTATAGTTTTTTCTTGTAAGTTTTTCAGTAGTGATCTTTAGTCTTGAAAATTCTTATCGTTAGAATATCTAATGTTCTTAAGTTAGGTTGTATTCTAAAGTGAGACATACTTGAAAAATTTAGGAGAATATTTAAATTACTTCTTAGTTTGACAAGATTTGAGACAAGAATATCTAAATGTCTTAGTTTTGATGGATGAGTTTAGCAAATACACCATATCGCTTCAAGTAATACCATGATAAGTGGATATCGGTCCCACAAAGATTAAAAATTGAGCAAAATAATGTTTAATTGAAAACCCTAATTAGATTCATGAAACTTTATAAAAGCAATGGATGCTGGGCACTGGTCCATGGCGCTAGAAGGCAGGATTTTGTTGTGTTTCTGGGCATGAGTGTAGAGCACTAGCCTTTGTTTTTCTTCAAAGGTCCTAGGCGCCACGGTTGGGCGCTTGGTGTTGGTGATGAGGCAAAACCGATACGTTCGTAAATTGAGAAGTGCACCAAATCACTTCAAGTAATACCACTATAAGTAAATATCATTCTCACGAGAATTATCGGATTGAAGCAAGCAACGTCTAACTACAAGAAAATAGAACATTTGTAACAAAATTTTGTGTGAAATTTAAAATTGTTACAAAAACTTATTTTTTTTCGTAACAAAAATTAATGATTGTTAAAGAATAAAAATATTTTGTAACAACAATACAATTTGTTACAAAACGTTTTGATATTTTATAACAACCTGATTTTTTTTGTTAGAAATTATATTGGCTTTTGTAATGAACCGGTATTTTGTTGCAAAATTTTATAATGATTTTAATAAAAGATGAAGTTGTTGCAAAAGTTCAAAATATTTTGTAACAAAATATCTATTTGTATCAAAAATTCTAATTATTTTGTAACAAAAAATTAATTTGTCACAAAATTTAATATTGTTTATCACAAAATACAAAGATTATTTTGTAACTAAAAAAATTATTTTAAAACATTAAAATCTTTATATGAAAAAAAATTAATTATATAATTTTTTACAAGATAATTTTACTTTTGTTTCAAAAATTTGATTTTTAAAATAATATTTGTATTAATTAATTATTTTTTATACAAAATTAAACGTTAAATGATTAATTTTAAAAATTAGAGATATTATTTTATATTTATTTTAAAAACTTAACGTATAATTTTACTAATAATTAAGTTTTAAATACCGACTAAAAATTAATTTTTTAAATTAAAAAATTTAATTATTAAACTTAAATAAAAATAATTTAAACTTAAAAATAAGAATAGGCGTGAGCCTCTTATAACATCCTGAGTTTTTAAAAAAGTAAATAATGTGTTATTTATGATTTATTATATTTGTTAAAACTTTTATTTTAAAAAATTATTTTACTAAAAATAATTAAATTAAATTTTATAATACTTTGAGTTTAAAAATAATTAAAAATTATATGTTAATTTTATAATAATTAGAGTTTAAATTAATTAAAAAATATTTTATTATAATTAAATATTTAATATAATTAAAATTAAAATTTTAATAACTAAAAAAGAATAAAATTTTTTTAATTTAATTTAAATAATAAACAATTTGTTATTCTACCCTTATCTTTTTATAAAATTTCTTAACGCTAGAATTCCTAATTATTTGCCCTAATTTTTATCCCCAAACACACACACACACTGAATAAAGGGAGTGCGAGAAGAAGGGAAGGGAGGAGCCGCTGTCGCCGGCAGGGTTGGGAGCCGCCGTCGCCGTTGCTGCTCGCAAGGAAGAGAAGGAGACCGATCAGAAGAGAGAACGACGCTAGGGGAAGAGAGAGAGAGAGACAGAGTGACGCGAAAGGGAGATGACGCCTCTTCCGCCGCTGTGCTGCTAGGGCTCGTCGCGGGTAGCGTGGCCGTCGCAGTGGAGGAAGCCCAGAAAAAGACAAACGAGGAGCCAAAGGACGCGTTGGTGGGTGTTTCTCTTGACACCGTTGCCGCCATCAGTATGGGCCGTTTCTCGTCGAACTATACGCCGTTGATGGAGCCATTCTTCGCCGATGCTGCTGTGGGAGGTCCGAAGAGGAAGCTGACCCAGCTTCACCTCTGCGTCTCGTTTCTGCAAGCTTGCCAGGCTCTTTACTGTCAAAAAACGGTGTTGTTGTCGCCGAACGTCACTGCCGGAGCCTCTGTCAGCTTGCTCTCCATTGGTTGCGCCGTTACTGGAGCTGCTGCTGCTCCATTGTTCTGTTTTTCCATAGCTGCAGTGAGTTCCTGATCTAAAATCATTATCATTATTGTTGTGTTATATGCTTCTTGAGGGTTTTGGGTGTTAATGTCTCAGGGTTGAACCACTATAACTGTGAAGATGTGTTTGATGGTGTTGTTGCTACGGGAAGTTGTCAGTGTGGCTGATGCTGCTGCTGTTTGTTCGGTTCAAGACTGTTGCTGCTGCAAGTTAGGACGAAGGGGGTCAAGCTTAATTTCTATAGATTTTGACACGTTGAGGTAGGGGATTTGTTTCCGAACTAAAGATTTTAAATCGTGAATGCTAATAAAGTTTATCGAATAATTGTGAATAATTTATGATTTTCTGGAATGACTAAATGATGAGATTGAGTTGGGTTTGTGATAGTGAAAGTGACTAAATTTGATGAATATGTGATTAATTTCCTCATTGTTTGGGAATGTTGAAAATTTTGATTGTTAGCTGATTGTAATGAGAATTCGTTGAGTTTGTGGCTATGAATGGTGATAGATTTGGAATTATTTGATAAATTGAAATATGATAAGTTAATTTTTGAAAAGTTGTTGGTGGTAATTGTTAAAAAGAATATTGGTGGATTGTTGAGATAGAGGAAACCCTTAAAGGGTGGTTAAGTCCACTTTTAGGGGATGTTATGTCTGAATTTTATAAAAATATAAGAATTTAACTAAAATGAATTATATGAACTCCGTCTTAGATGTTTGATTATAAATTTAATGTTCAATAAATAGTAGGGAATGAATATTTAAGTGCTTGATTAATGTTAATTATTGGATGTTTACAAGCTTGGAAAGAAGTTAATCTTTTAAAATGTTAAGGATAAAAGTTTTTTTAACAAAAAATGGAACTGATAAAATAAATTAGTATTTTCAACACGATGTTAGAGAGAGAGAGAAGTAGAGAGAGAGAGAGGTAGAGAGAGAGTGTGGGTGGAAAACACTGAGAGGGGTAGCTATAGGAATCAGGTTAAGGATCCTAGGGTTTGGAACAGAAAAGAGTATCGTCGATTGGAAAATGAATCGTTCTCGATTTTCTTGGACAATCTACCAGAGGACATCTCGAAGAGAGAATTGTATCAGTTGTTCAAGTGGACTGGCCGCATAAATGACATATACCTCTCACGGAAACAAAAAAGGGGTACGATCTACATGTTTGCGTTCATACGCTACACTACAAAGGGAGGAGCTTTGAAAGCTATAACAGAAATGAATCGTATGAAGTTGAGAGGAAAGGAGGTGTTTGTTGGAGAAGCAAAGTACAGGAGATCTGTGGTTACGAAAGACATGAAGAAGATACAGATAGCAGATGACAACCGAAATGACATGAGCCGCCAACCGCTGCGAGAAAGTAAGCCTGCTCAGATAATCCCATCTAGCTGCCCAAAGGAGGTATCCAAAGGGAAAAAGAACCAAGATCCACATGGAAATGGGTGGACAAAGAAACTGGAAGTGGCCGTGGTGAAAGAAAATTTAGACTGGCTACAGAAAAGTCTTATAGGTGGTACGACGAGGCTATTGACTTTAGGTCACTAGAGGGCATGGTTGAGAAGATGTTCCCTCAAGTAGTTCAAGTTCGTGAAATGTGAGCGTATAAAGCAATGTTGACCTTCGACAGTCTGCTGAACGCCGAAGAGACGTACACGTTTAAAATGAATAGCCTACTGCAGCTGTTTCATGCCGTATGGAGGTGGGATGAATAAAAAAGAAGTGAATCTCGCAGGGTGTGGTTAGAGTGCTTTGGAATCCCGCTTCATGTTTGGTCTGTGGATACCTTTAGGTCGATAGGAGGTCTGTGGGGGGAGGTGGTCGGGTGTGATAAAGCAACGGAATCATGCTCTTCGTTCAGTGTCGGACGGGTCCTAATTGATACCTGTGCTATGGATGTAATTAATGAATGGGTTCATATCACAATAGGCACCAGTGGATTCGATGTTTTGGTAAAAGAGGTGGGGAAGGAAGCTTATGGTTCACATTGTAACATGAACAACGTGGCAGATGATATACAAAGACGCGATTACTGGGATTATGTAACAACAAAGGTTGGTGATGATAAAGGTACAACGTCTGTAACGTCAACAAAGCTGATAGGTTATGATGATCAGGCTGCGGAAGTTGCTATGAAGGTGCTAAGGGAGGAGGTTGAAGATGAGGGTAGACTTGTAATTTCAGAATTAATTTTGAACGAGTGGAGTTATGACAATTTAACACGGAATCAAAGTAAAACGGTAATACACCAGCCCCTTAATGAAGTGAATAAAGGATTGGCAGATTCGGCGGGATTTGAAGATTGCAACGAAGGGGATTCTGAGGCCACCTTACCGTGGGGCTATAGTGGACCACATATTGGGCTGGGTAAGGGGGTTAGTTTGGTTAATTCCAATGCAAGGGGCTTGATGAAATTTTCGGACAGCAATGGGTTTGGCCAAGAAGGCCCAATATCACAACCAGCAAAGACAACAATTCCACAATGCAAGAAGGGCGCTGGTGGACCTCCTGGGCTGGATCCACGCTTGCTGATTCGGGTCGGTGGGCTCCAAGGAGAACGGGGCGGGTCTGGCTATGGCTATGCTTCTGTAACGCCAAGGTGTTCCTGTGTGTGGAGGGGCGAAGGCAGTTCATCGCGCCAGGAAGTCGCCGGCGATGAAGGCTGCCGAGGGGACCTGGCGGTGATTAGGGAGTCGACTCAGGCGCGCCATTGGGTGGGTGACGAACCCACGCTGAAAATCGGGAACACCAACTGCGAAGTGCAAAGTCCCGTGGAGGGGGAAGAAGCCTTCGACCGATCTGCTGCAGGGGTTCCGAGGCTGCCTGGCCCTGTCGACGGCGGGGATGAAGATAGAGGATGCCGATCGGTGATGGTGGTGGACCGCGCGAGAGAGGGGGCAGTGGATGCGATTGTGTTCGACAAAAATGAACCTGAGGAAGACACTACCTTCGGGTTTCACGGGGAAAAAACTGCTGCTGTTGGTAATGAAATTAGTGGTATTGGCTCTATAGAGGACATTAATCTCACTGATCAGAATCTTAGCAAGAGTGCCGGTGACAGACTTAACCAACCGGGGGAAGAAGGCCACGCGATTTCTGATGAGGGCAGTGGCACTGAGGCCCCAAGCCTGGATGAGCAGGAGACGGAAAATAAGAAGACCTGGGAACTAGCCAAGGAATCAGGAGCAGTGCTGTATGATGAAGAGGATGACATTATGGCTATTCTCCAAGAACAGAATAAAGATATCGCTCGGAAAAAGAGGTTGGCAAAACAGAAAGCTAAAGCAAGACGGAGCAGGCCGAAATCTCACAAAAAGGTGTGTAATTATATTGTAAAATGACTATAGGATCATGGAATGTTAGGGGGTTAAGGGGGGATGGGAAGATGAGGATGGTAAAGGACCTAAAGAGAAAATATAAATTGAACATGTTAAGCCTGGTAGAGACTAAAAGACAGATTATAACAAGATTTGATGTTTTGAAAATCTGGGGGAATGGCTGTGCAGGGTGGGAGTATGTGGGGTCTGATGGTGCGTCTGGTGGGTTACTGTTAGTGTGGGATGATATTTTTTTTTAAATTGCATAATTGCTATAAAGGAGAGAGGTGGTTGTGTGTTGAAGGGAGCTTGTTGAACAATAATGTTGATTGTGCTTTTTTCTTAGTTTATGGTGCGCATTCTAGAAATGAAAAACTTATTGTGTGGGAGGAATTGAGTTACATAACTGGTTTGTGCCAAGGCCCCTGCTGCTTCCTTGGGGACTTTAATGAGATTGTACAGGTGGAGGAAAGACAAGGCACAGATACGTTAACTCCATCGGCGGAAGATTTCAAGAATTGGATATCTGACATGGGATTAGAGGACTTGCCGATCACTGACCGTAAATTTACATGGTTCAGAGGACGATCTTGTAGCCGCGTCGATAGAGCCTTGGTCAGTTTGGAATGGCTTGAGGTGTTCCCAGAGACTCGCTTGAGAGGTGGACCACGGGGATTGTCAGATCACTGCCCTATTATAGTGGAGGTCAACAGGCAAAGGGATGGCCCGAGACCGTTCATAAGTCTAGATTCGTGGTTCACTCATAAAGGCTTTATGAGATTGGTTAAAGAAGAATGGAGAGGGCTAGGCAACTTACAATTCACTGATAAATTAAAGGCTTTGACGGGTCCTCTGGGAAGGTGGCATAGGGCGAATTTTAGTGATATGGATAAGAAAATTGCGAAGTTTGAAGAGGAGATCAAGAAGCTAGATGATATGGTGAGTGACGGGGTTTATGATGGAACGATGGAGGCTAGAAGGAGAGCCTTAGTTGTGTGCTGCGAGAAATGGTATGTGAGGAAAGAACTACATTGGAAGCAACTATCAAGGTCGAAGCACGCTAAGGACATGGATAAAAATACCAGATATTTTCACAACTTAGCTTCTGCGAGAAGGAGGAATAACAGGATTGATGAGCTGGTTATTAATGGACGATTGATAAGGAATCAAGCTAGGATTAAGGTTGCCATCAATGGTTTTTACAAAAGCTTATATCATCAAGAGAGGTCGCCTAGGATAGGTTTCAGAGATGGTCTGGTGAATGTGATCTGTGAGGAAGATGCTTTGGCATTAGAGCTACAACCAACACCTCAAGAGATTAGGGAGGCAGTGTGGGATTGTGACTCCTCCAAGGCTCCAGGATGTGATGGATACAACATGAACTTCATAAAGAAGTGCTGGGATGAAATTGGTGCTGAATTCACGGCAGCGGTATTGGACTTTTTCCAATCCTCCAAGTTACCGGCAGATGCTAATGTTACCTGGGTGGCACTGGCCCCCAAGTTTACTGGAGCCAAAGAAATCAAAGATTTGCGGCCAATCAGCATGGTGGGGTGTGTGTATAAAGTGATCTCGAAGCTGTTGGTTAGGAGAATGCGGGGAGTTATGCCAGGTCTAGTGGGCGAGACACAGACTGCTTTTGTCAAAGGCCGGAAGATCCATGATGGGGCCCTAATAGCGTGTGAAACTGTCCAGTGGTTCAAACTAAGGAAAAAGGCAGCGGCAATTGTTAAGTTAGATTTTCAGAAAGCATATGATAGGGTTAAGTGGAGCTTTGTGGATCTTGTTCTGCAAAAGATGGTGGGTTTGGAGGAAGGTGGAGGGGCTGGGTTATGGAATGCATCAGCACGTGTTCTATGTCAGTGTTGATAAATGGATCGCCTTCTAAGCCGTTCAAGATGGAAAGGGTTTTGAGACAAGGTGATCCTCTGTCCCCCTTTTTATTTGTTCTTGTTGTGGATGTCTTGCACAGGATGATTGGAGAGGCTGTTAGGAATGGTCGTATATCGCCGTTGTTGGTGGGGAGAGATCATATCGAGTTGTCACATCTTCAGTTTGCAGATGATACGGTTTTGTTTTGCCCACCTGAGGAAGAAACCATTAAAAACTACAAGAGGTTACTACGGTGCTTTGAGTTGATGTCGGGCTTAAGTATCAATTTTGATAAATCTAGCTTGATTCCTATTAACTGTAATGAGATGTGGGTACGGCGTATGTGCAGGGTGTTGGGGTGTAAGGAAGCAACTCTTCCAGTAAAATACATGGGAATCTCGCTTGGAGCAAATCCAAAGTTGGTTAAGACTTGGAAGCCAATTATAGACAAAGTGGAGGAAAAGCTTAGCCTCTGGAAAGCCAAGGTCCTCAACAAAGCTGGAAAGTTGGTGCTTATCAAATCTGTGCTGAATAGCCTCCCGGTGTATTATTTGAGCTTATATAAGATGCCTAAGGTGGTAGCGGAGAAATTGATCTCCTTATAGAGAAGATTCCTATGGAGTAAGGAGGATGGGAGGAATGGTATGGCTATGGTCAAGTGGGAGGTGGTGCAGGCTCCTAAAAGGTTAGGAGGCCTAGGAATTGGAGATGCTATGATCCGGAACACAGCTCTTCTGTTTAAGTGGTGGTGGCGCTTTTCTAAGGAGGAATGTCTATTATGGAAGAAGGTGGTCTGTTCCTGTAATAATCTGAATCCAACTGTGCCTTTGTCCACCCAAGAATTACCAGTGCAGGGGGGAGGGGGGGGGCGTGGAGGGATATTTGTCAGTTACAGTTCAAGAGTCAAGAACTGAGACAGAAGATGATTGATGGGTTGTCTATGGAGGTTGGAGACGGAAGAGATACTCGCTTCTGGGAGGATGTCTGGCTACTTGGAGGGTTGTTGAAAGATCGATTTCCTAGACTTTACTCTGTTTCAAACCAAGTAGGATCAGTGATAGGGGATTGTGGGTTTTGGGATGGGTTAGAGTGGATATGGAACTTCCAATGGCGACGACAGTTGTTCCAATGGGAGTTGGATCTTGTGAACCAGCTACTTGATGAGTTAAGGCTGGTTAGACTTGCATATGACAAACAGGACAAAATTGTTTGGAAATATGATAAACAAGGTGTTTTTACAACTAACTCATTTGTGCAGGTAATGCAGGCGGACATGGTCCCGGAGGAGATCACAAGCTATAGCTTTACAAGTACTATCTGGAAAGGACTTGTGCCACCAAGAGTGGAGGTGTTTGTTTGGTTTGCATTGACTGGCAGAATCAGTACGAAGGAGAGACTGAGTCGACTTGGAGTCATTAACCAACAAGATACCTTATGTGTATTCTGCAATAATTGTGTTGAGTCTGGTCACCACTTATTTCTAGGATGTAGCTTTTCTTGGCAGGTTTGGTGCGCATGGATATCATATGCTGGTAGATTATGGTCTTGTCCAGGTTCGTTGAAGGAACATTTCCTAAGTTGGACTGAGGTCACAGCTAGAAAGGCGAATCGTAAGGCATGGATGGTGAGCTTCTGCGTGATTATCTGGAACTTGTGGTTGGAAAGAAATAGAAGACTATTTCAGAACAAGAGTAAAGGAGTGGAGGAGATTGTTGAAATGTACTCTTTGAACTACAAGGAGTGGATAGGTGCAAATCCCTTTGGTTGTTGATGGCAATGCCGGAGATAACATAGGGATATAAGATCCTGTTGTGTTGATGCTTGTATTTTATTTTCCGTTTTGTATTGCTCCACTTCACGTGTTGAGCTTCACTTTCAAAAAAAAATGTTAAGGATAAATTTAAAGGAGAAGGGAGTTCTAATAAGAGTAAAATAAAAAACAGCAACAAAATATACATTGACACACATTTTATAGTTATTTTTTATTTTCACCTTTCATATCATACACAATATTAGTGATTAGGTTAGGTAAAATCAACATTCAATATTGGAAAATATTTGTTATCATCGTTATTTTAATATTCATTCTCTTCTGTAAAAAAAAAACTATTTTTTTGAGTTATTTATCCAAACGCTACAACTTCAAAATAAGTACTTTTATAACTAAAAATTCAAACACAAAATAACTTATTTATAAGCTGCTATTAATAAAAGTCATTATGCTTTAAGCTCTTTTTCCAAAAGAACTTATTTAAGTTATTTACCCAAACTGGGCCTAAGTACGTAATATCTACTCCTAAGCTTGAAGTACATCAAATGGCTTCTTCAATCTCAACTCATAAATCCCAATCTAGCTACTAATTGACTTAGTAGTAGATTGGTGTCAATGGGTATCAAGTTGACCATTAAAGTTCTCAAATCACCAAATCCATTAGACCCAATGACTCAAGTTTACCCAATTCTCTTAGCCTAGGCCAAGAGTAAAGAGAACTACTCCATTATCAAAGGAAACATTTCATCAAACACAAGGCATGCAATAACAAAAGACATCTTCAAATTGGAAATCAATTGGAGATTACAAAGATCCACTACAATTATCAATAGACAACAACTCAATTAACATTATCAATCATGAAGAACATCAATGCACCAATAGAAATTCAAGATCCATAATCATAAAATGAGTAGAAGAGTGAAATAGCATGAAAATCTAAATTCAACAATAGATCTAAACAATAGTATAACTAGAGAACTCAAATGAAGTAATTCAAAACGCCAGGCTTGTTGCCATTGTGGGTGTTGAACGCCCAGTGAAGTCTTCTTCACTAGCGTTCAACACCTTCCTGTTCTCCTCCAATTCAGCCTCAACATCCATGGTTATGGCCTTGCACTCTTCTCTAGGATTAATGGTGCGGAATTTACAACCACAAACTAACCGACAAGTGTACCGGGTCGTACCAAGTAGTACCTCAGGTGAATGAGGGTCGATCCCATGAGGAATGATGGATTAAGCAACAATGGTTGATTAATTTACTTAGTTAGACAAACAGAAAATGGTGTTTGAGAGTTCAAAAAGTATTAAACAGTAAATTCAGAATATCAGAAGACAGGCAATAAATAAGTTGGGAATAATATATGGAGAAACAATTAAGGCTTCAGAATTATCTATTTTTCTGACTGACTTTTCTTACTAACTATTTTAATCATGCAAGATTTAATTCATGGCAAACTATATGTGACTAAACCCTAATTCCTTAGACTTTTTTAGTCTCCTCTAAAATTCATCAACCGCCAATTCCTTGGTCAATTAATTCCAATTAGAGGGTGAAGTTTAATTCTAGTTATTATGCCACAAAAATCCTAATTATCCAAATATAAGAGGATTATATGTCACGTATCCCGTTAAATCCAGATAATTAGAAATTTAGGAGAATATGTTTTCAAGCTGTTGTTCAAGTAAAGAGATTTTCCAAGTTATACAAGAACTCAATTAGAAAGAGGGTCATACTTCCGTTCTACCCAATTTCATAAAATAAAGAACGAAAATAATTCTTGAATTATATGAATCAATACATGAATTAAAATAGAAAAAAACAAGCAATAGAATCAATCCATACAATAGACAGATCTCCTAACCTTAACAGTGGAGGTTTAGTTGCTCATGGTTCAGAGAGGAAAACTAGGATTCAGATAAACTGTAATTTACAGAATGAGATGGAATAATCCCCAGAAGAAAAGTTTCTTCTTTTTATATCTAATCCTAATTAATTTAAAATCTATTTTCTAAAATTAAAATAATACCTTTTCCTATTTTAAAATAAAATAAAATTTAAATCAGAATTAATTAAATAATCCGTGCGAGTCTTGTAAGTGTGGGGACCACTTCCTTTTAATCATGGTTGGCGCCTAACTTGAGGAGAGCTGTGCCTTACTTGAGATGGGCAGTAAGGAGTGGCATGGAGTGCTTGAGTGCTGCACCTTACTTGAGGAAAGCTGCGCCTAACTTGAAGAATCCAGACCAATGTTGCGTGTTATTGTTGTGCCTTGCACCTAACTTGAGAAATCTCAAGTTAGGCACAGCCTTGGCCGAATTGGTGGGAGAGAAGTGTGGACTATTATATATCGTTGGAAAGCTATGGAAGTTAAATTTCCAATGCCACTGAAATCACATCCATTGGACCTCTGTAGCTTGAGTTATTCAGGTTTGAGTGCAGAAAGGTTAGGGTTGACAGCATCATTCGCCTTCTTCTCTTTTTCTGCAGAAACTCCATCAAATCCAGCCAAATTCTACCTAAAATAAATAGAATTTCACACGAATCAAAGTAACATCCATAGTGGCTAAAAGATAATTAATTCTTGATTAAACTCAACAAATTAAATACAAATTCACTAGGAAAAGATAGGAAAGATTCTCATGCATCACAACACCAAACTTGAATTGTTGCTTGTCCTCAAGTAACCAAAACTAATACAAGATTAAGATGTGAATTTGCATGAGAAGTGAGAGTTCAGTTATGCTCATGTCTCTTCTTAAAGTGGGATTTATCTATTGCAATTCTGAACAGTTTTGGCATCCCACTCTCCTTTGAATCAGAGAAAAGTCAATATCATTCGGAATTAGAATCCGGATCATATTATGAATTCTCTGATCTTTTTATTTCAGTTTAATCCTTGAACACAACAAATTCCTTTTAATTCTCGTCTCTTTGGTGCTTTGCACCTTGAGCCTAGCCGTGACTTTAACTGATTTGTCTCAAGGGTTACTTGACACAAAAACACCACAAGCACTTAACTGGGGAACCCTCTTTAAGTTCTGATTTTTCTTTCAGTTACTCCCAGACAGTGGTGCTCAAAGCCTTTGGCATACTCTGTTAAATGCATTTGATCTCGACTCTTAGTGCTCTGTCTCAAGGATTACTTGACACATTCACACCACAAGCATATGACTAGGGAAACAACTCTTTGAGCTTTTAATCATGTCAGACCTCCCTAGTCATTGATGCTCAGAGCCTTGGACCTTGCTCTTATTTTTCTTTTGCTGTTTCTTTTGCTTCAAGGATTAAGCTTTTATTTACTTTAGAGAATTCATAATAGTTCTCTGAATTCCTGTTCCTTATACATCAACATCCTTTGATTCAAATTCAAATATGCACTATTCATGTCATGCATTCAAAATCATAAATAATACCACCACATTTAAGTAAATAAGATTACTCTTAAATATAAACTCAATTTCTCATGCAATACATCTCTTCTATTTCTTTTGAATTCAAGCTCAGTGAGCAATACATGAGACAAATTTTTTTTAACTGAAAGCAAGTGATAGAATGAAACTAAATCTAAGAACTGAAAGTCCTAAAGATCATGCAAGCAATCAAAGCAACAGAAAACAGAAGACAACAAAATAAGAACGAAAGAGAAATATAATGAAAGGAACTCAACCACCTCAGTTATGCTGGTAACCATCTCATTCCTCCATGAAGAACATTCATCTCCCTTTGGTGCTATTAAAATAAATAGAAAAGGCCAAAAGCGAAGCGACAACACCAAACTTAAAAGTTTGCTTGTCCTCAAGCAAAGAAAATCTGAAAATAAGGTGTCGAAAATTCTTCTTAATTGCTCCTGTTCCTGTTCTAATCATTCTCCATGACCAAAACACATGTAAAACAAGAAAAATTCTAAAAAAAATAGATAAAGTAATTTAAAACCAAAAATAAAATAACTATAATGCTAAAATAAAAATAACTATAAAATTAAAACCACAGCAACTACAAATCCAAGGATATTGGTAGTTGGGTTGCCTCCCAACAAGCGCTTCTTTAATGTCACTAGCTTGATACTTGATTGTTGAATTTTCTTCCTCTTCTTCCAGTTGGTTAAAAGAAATGACTCCAAGGGGGAGAGATGAAGATTAGTGCCCCCTGATATAAAGTCCTCCTAACAAGCTTTCTTTTATTGTGATTAGCTTGATTCACCTTGCTTGTTGGGGTAGAGGTTGGATTGTTTTTTGCTGACCTTTTTTCTTCATAGATATTTTCTTTTGTTTCTTGGTCACAATCTCCATTTCAGTACTTTCCTTGGTTTCCTTCACTTCTTTGATTTCAAAATTTTGATGTTGTGTGATGGTTAGAGTGTACCCTTCATCAAGAACTTCTTGAATTTGTGGTTCAATAAACTCACCCTCTATGCCACTCTCTGCTTCATTGGAGTGTAGATTCCCATAATTGTTTTCATCCCTTACAACGTCCTTTATTTGTGCATCTTCTTTCTTTGTTGGTGCATCTTCCTCCTTTGTTTTTGTATCTTCCTCTTTTTCCATGTGTGAGGGTGAAAAGTTCTCTAATTCACTGTAGTATGAACTCTTTTGATTGATTTCCTCATTTTTTCCATAGGATCTTGCATTATATCTCTTGGGAAGGAATTTTCTTGTTCCTCTTCCTGGGACTTGATAATCAACTGCACATATTTCTCTACATTTTTTATGCTCATCCTTATTTCACCATTTTTTGTCAATTAGGATAGTTTGCATTGCATGGCTAGCTTTTATTTTTGAACATTTTTTGCATAATAATTACCTCTTTCTAGGACTATTTGGTTAGGGTGATGAATTCTTTTCCAAGAAACTGTGTTTTTGGGGCACCCTACCAATTTTGAAATTTTTTTTGTGATAAACTTGCTTGAAGAATGTATTTTGGAACATGGTTATTATGCTAAGAACACAAGCATGTGAGTTTTGAGCCTAACTGTGTGGTTACATCTTATAACCACTTATTTTCATTCTTGTGTGCATCGTTCTCCTTCTATGATTGTAATCCTTGCTTTGTCTGATTCTATATATCCATTATTTTGTGTATGAATGCATTTACATGATTGAGGCCATCATTTCAACAGTCACTTTCCCAAAAATCCTTAACCATTTTGTCTACCATTGCTAACCAACTTTGAGCCCATGATTAACCCCCTTTGTTCTTTGATTTAGCATATCAATACCCCTAAGCGAAAAACAATAATGTCCTCGGATTTGGATCTTTGATTAGCTTAGGCGAGTGAGGGTGTGTGTCATTCAAGTGGGAGGGAAACTTGGGAATTTGGGTAGATGTAAAAGTGTGTTTTGTATTTTTAATTGAAATTTTGGAAATTGGGGACATACTCATGTTTTGAATGATTGAACCATATGCATTGGCACCATTGTACATAATCCCTCAAAGAGGAAAAGCAAAAGAAAAAGAAACCCTTCTACTTGCACATCTCAGCATGCACCGAGGACGGTACAATCTTTAAGTGTGGGGAGGTCGATACCGATCTCCATGGGTTAGTTATTCTCCTCTCAACACCAATGTCTTATTTTCTTTATTAGTTCATTGTTGCATTGCATAATAGATTGCATGTGTAGTTGATTGTTTGCATTTACGTACTACTTGGTTGAAAACAATAAGTTTCTTCTAAGACCATATTTTCTGAAAAATTTTACTAATTTAAATCAAAACTTTTGCGTAAACTTGTTTGAAGTTGTATTTGGAACATAGTTTAAAAAGTTAAGAACACACAACCTGTGAGATTTGAGCTTAATTACATGGTTACATTATTTAACCATAAAATTTTATTCTTGTGTGTTTACTTCTCTATAATTGTAATCTTATTTTGTTTCATCCTATATGTCCAATGTTTAATATGTTATATGCATGCATATGATTGAGGCCATTATTTATTTTTGCTCACTTATCCCAAATAAGCCTACCATTTCAATTACCTTTGTTAGCCACTTTGAGCCTTTTAATCCCATTTGTTCTATATTTTATCACATTACTAGCCTTTAAGCAGAAAAATAATTAAATATCCCAATTGAATCTTTGGTTAGCTTAAGATAGAAATTGTGTGTTAATTAAGGATGGGAAAATTGTGGGAACATGGGTTAATAAAGAAATGTGTTATGTTTTTACTTTGATAAAATATTGGGAATTTGGGTACCTACTCATGTGAGACTAGAAAAATTAAAAATCCATGTGCATTGATAAGTTATGTTTATTCTTCTATTTAAAAATATAAAAAAAAAAGAAAAAAAAGTTCAAAAAAAAATCCAAAAATATTCAATAAATAAGTAATAAATAAGGGGACAAAATTACCCCAATGTTAAGCTTTAATAGAAATATCAATGCACATGTGATAAAAGTAAAGAAGTGTAAAAAATTTGGTACATGAGTATGTGATACAAAATTGGGAATTATGAGTAGCTAGGCATGAATTTAAAATATATAGAGTGTGTGTATAGGTGAAGAGTTTAGGTTAATTAAAGATTCATATTATAGCTCACTTGGCCATACATATATCCTCACCCTTACCTTAGCCCCATTACAACCCTGAAAAGACCTCATGATGTTTGCATTGTGCATATACACTACCAGTGAGGGTTCAATGCTTAATTCTATGTTCCCTGCTTTCGTGAGCTATCTTCTTACAAGTTTACTTGTCTTTTATTGTATGATTTGGATTAGTAGAATCTGATTTATATTTGTCTTAGAGAACTTGTTTACTTTTAACCAAGTAGGGAGAAAAATCTTAGCATGTAATTGCATTCATATACATAGGTTGCATTTCATACATCATACCATTCTTCTTTACTCCTTTATAGCTTCTCTTGAGCTTAGCATGAGGACATGCTAATGTTTAAGTGTGGGAAGGTTGATAAACCACTATTTTATGGTTTATATTGTGCTAAATTGAGTGGTTTTTCATCCATTATTCTCACGCTTATTCATAGAAATCGCATGTTTTATGTTTTCCTTCCTATTTTGTGCTATGATTGAAAACATGTTTCTTTTATCTTAATTTAGCTAATTTTAATCCTCTCTTATTACCATTCGATGCCTTGATATGTGTGTTAAGTATTTTCAGAGATTACAGGGCAGGAATGGCTTGGAGGATGGAAAGGAAGCATGCAAAAGTGGAAGGAATACAAGAAGTTGAAGGAACTGCAAAGCTGTCAGCCTGACCCTCTCGCACTAAAACGATCATAACTTGAGCTACAGAGGTCCAAATGATGCGGTTCCAGTTGCGTTGGAAAGCTAACGTCTGCGGCTTCGATTTGATATATAATTTTCTATAGTAGCCGTACAGCTAGATGACGCGAACGCATACTCCACGTGGATGCGTCGCAGTGACAAAAATCAGCGTGGCAGATTTTACCCCCAGTGATTTCTGGGCTGTTTCTGGCCCAATTTTCGGCCCAAAAAACACAGATTAGAGGCTATAAAGTGGGAGAATCCATTCATTCATTAATGAAGCTTTCATATACACAATATTAGGATTTAGATGTAGTTTTAGAGAGAGAGAGAAGCTCTCTTCTCTCTCTTAGGATTTAGGATTTAGATTTTTAGAATTAGGATTCCTCTCAGTTTATGGTTATTTCTCAATTTCAGGTTCAATGTTATTTTTATTTATTTTTTCAATTTAATTTATGAATTTCCATGTTAGATTTGATTTCTTTTATTAATACAATTTGAGGTATTTCAGATTTATGATTTTTATTTAGCTTTTTATGTTCTTGGTTTTAATTGATGAATTGATAAATTGGAGACACTTGAATTATCAAAATCCTTGTTGATTGAAAATTGGAATTCTTTGCTGATTGATTTGAATTCCAATAACTCTAGTCTTTTCTTAGGAATTGGCTAGGACCTGAGGAATCAAATTGATTCATCCACTTAACTTACCTTCATAGTTAGAGGTTAATTAAAGTGGGAGCAAAATCCAACTCTCATCACACTTGATAAGGATAACTAGGATAGGACTTCAATTTCTCATACCTTGCCAAGAGTTTTTATTAATTATTAATTTATTTTTCTTGTTATTTAAATTACATGTTCCCTATTTCAAAAACCAAAAAAATATCTTTTTACATAACCAATAATAAATCATACCTCCCTGCAATTCCTTGAGAAGACGACCCGAGGTTTAAATACTTCAGTTATCAATTTATTTAGGGGTTTTTTACTTGTGACAACCAAAACTTTTGTAAGAAAGAAATTCTTGTCAGTCTAGAAGCTATACTTACAACGGGAATTTATTTGCGAAAATTCTAGATCGCGCGAGAGTTTCGTTCTTCAATACCCATTAGCACCAATCTACTACTAAGTCAATTAGTAGCTAGATTGGGATTTATGAGTTGAGATTGAACAAGCCATTTGACGTACTTCAAGCTTAGGAGTCGATATTATGTACTTAAAGCTTCTTGGAAGTAGACTTAATGAGCTTGGTTCCTCATAATTGTCAAGATATGGTTATTAGACAAGGATGGTGACCCCATTTCCCATGCCTAGCCAAGAGTTCCTTTTATCATTCATATTTGAAACCCAAAAATTCCAATTGTTTAGTTCTTCTTATAGTTAGATTAGTTACTTGCACTTTAAGATTTCTTGCATGTTAAGTCTAGTAGCTTAAATTCTTGAACATGACTCCCAATCCTGGAATTCTAACCAATATTGATGCACAATTTTGCCCATTCCTTGTGAGACGACCCGGAGTCTAAATACCTCGTTTACTTTTGTTGGGGTTGAACTTTGTGACAACCACTCATATTAAAATTTGATCGCGAGGATTGACTCTCGGTTTGGACTATACTATCAATGGAATCATTTTTGTGAATTTCCTAACCAGTGTAAACCGCAAGCATTAACCTCATGCCACTCTCTGTAATGGAGAAGTTGGGCATACTTGAGGTACAAGCTGCACACGTCTCTTTAGAGATGGCAGACAAGACCATGAAGAAGCCATATGGCTTAGTAGAGGATGTCTTGGTTAAAGTTGAAAACAACTACATTCCTGCAAACTTCATAGTCTTGGACATAGGAGAGGATGAGGATGACTGTGTCATTCTTGGAAGGCCTTTCCTAGCCACAGCCAATGCTATCATTAATGTGGCTAAGGGAGAACTAACCCTAAAGTTAGGGGAGGACCACATCTTATTCAAGATGTCTCATCCCAATTCTCCTTCTAAAAGAGATAACTGTACAACACCTAGTGTGCCAGCCCTCTCTTTCTATGCAGAGCTTTGCAGAGCCCCCAGACATCAATTCTAAGTTTGGTATTGGGCAGCCCTTAACAAGCTCTAAGCACAAAGGTACTAAAAAGAAAGCACCTAAAGGCTAGAGGGACAAGAAAGTCCCAACTGAAGGCCTCTCACCTGGCATGAGAATTGTCTTCACTAAGAAGCCAGCCTTACCACATACAGTGAGCCGTGTCCTATCTTTAGAGCATGTAGAGCTCATTCATGAGAGGACAGGCAGAAAATTCACTGTCAAAGGCAAAATCTGAGCCTATACTCACCTCCATAAGGAGCTAAAGGTCAAGCTAGTGAGTTTAAAAGAGCGCTTGTTGGGAGGTAACCTAACTTTACTCAACCATTTATTTTTATTTTATTTTTCCTTTCAATTGTCAGAGTCATGATCATGTGCATCAGTCAAGAGACAAAATTCACAGCAGTGAAAACAAAACACTCCAAGTGGAGTGTCAAAGTTGAACACCAGCCAGAAAGTCCTGCTGGGCATTCAACACCCCAAGAGGGAAACATTGCTGGCGTTGAACGCTAGCCAGGGAGCAGCCCCTAGGCATTCAAATGCCAGTACAGAAAGCAGGGAATCTGGAATACCTTAGGCTCTCAGGACCAGTAGGTCCCACGAAAGCTCCACCTACCCCACTTTCTTCTTTCCCATTGATCATAGTTGCTCGAGGACGAGCAAAACCCTTAATTTGGTGTTGCAAAAGCTTTGATTTGTGACTTCTACCACTCTTAAGTATAGAAGAAGAGCATGGAGCAGACTAGAAAGTATGCACATGAGCCTGTGCAGCAGCCTTAACAAAGACAAAGGAGTGACATTGAAGAGATCAAGCACTACACGAGATCCTCAAGGAGGAGCACTAGCCACCATCATTCAGGTGAATTCATTCTCTTTTACTCCTTTCCTCTTATTTTTCTGTCTGTTTATAATCTGTTTTCTTGTTCTAGTTTTCATGATCAGTTGCATTGATGTCTTTAAGTTGAAAAATGTTCCATATATATCTCACTTTGCTTAAATGAAAAAAAATTATTTGAAAAGAACTGAGAGATGCAAGAATTTCAAGGTTTAAAATAAGAGTAGTTTAATTAGTTTGATGTAGTGTCATTTACTTTTGTTTTCTAAATGTATGAAATAAATAGTGCATATTTGAAGCTGTAAATTTAGAATGTTGGCTCTTGAAAGAATAAGGAAAAAGAAAAAGTATTATTGATAATCTAAAAAATCTAAAAATTGATTCTTGAAGCAAGAAAAAGCAGCAAAAAGAAAAAGCAAAAGCTTGCATGCGAAAAAAAAAGGGCGAAAAATAAAAAGAAAGAAAAAAAATTAAAAAAGCTAGCAGAAAAAGCCAATAACCCTTTAAACCAAAAGGCAAGGGTAAAAGGACCCAAGGCTTTGAGCATCAGTGATTAGGAGGGCCCAAAGGAATAAAATCCTGGCCTAAGCGGCTAAACCAAGCTGTCCCTAACCATGTGCTTGTGGCGTGAAGGTGTCAAGTGAAAAGCTTCAGACTGAGCGGTTAAAATCGTGGTCCAAAGCAAAAAGAGTGTGCTTAAGAACTCTAGACACCTCTATCTGGGAACTCTAGAAAAGCTGAGTCACATTTTGAAAAGGTTCACCCAGTTAAAGTGTCTGTGGCATGAATGTATCCAGTGGTAATACTGGAAAACAGAGTGCTTAAAGTCACGGCCAAGACTCAAAAGGCTGTGTTCAAGAATCAAAATAAGCTTAACTAGGAAATTCAATGATATTTGATTCTAAGTTCCTAAAGATGCCAACATCTCTGAGTTTCAATGGATAGTGAGATACCAAAACTATTCAGAAGTAAAAAGCTACTAAGTCCTGCTCATCTGATTTTAACTAAGCTTCATTTGAAACTTAGAAATTTATTGTATCTTAATTTTCTTTTATCCTACTATGTTTTTAGTTTCTTGCGGACAAGCAACGGTTTAAGTTTGGTGTTATGATGAGCGGATATTTTATACGCTTTTTGACATCACTTTCATATAGTTTTTTGTATTTTTTATTTAGTTTTTATTAAGTTTTTATAGATTTTAGTGTTAAAATCACATTTTTGGATTCTACTATGATTTTTTGTGTTTTTGGATAATTTCAAGTATTTTCTGGATGAAATTGAGGAGCTGGAGCAGAAGTCTGATTCAGAGACAGAGAAAGCACTGCAGATGCTGTCCAGATCTGACCTACCTGCATTCGGAAGTGCTTTTCTGGAGCTACAGATATCAAAATGGAGCACTCTTAATGACTATGGAAAGATGACTTCCAGAGCTTTCCAGCAATATATAATAGTCCACACTTTGCTTTGGATTAGAAGGCCCAAAACTAGCGTCCAACACCAGCTTCCTGCCCCCCTTCCAGGTGTCCAGCGCCCAAAGAGAAGAGCCCAGCATCCAAAGGCCCAGAGAGGAACCCGTAGCTTGTGATTCACGCCCAAGAAGTCTCAGAGCACGTGGATATCATCAAATCTCAGCCCAAATACTCACCAAGTGGGCCCCAAAAGTGGATTTTAGCACTAGATAGATTGTTTTACCTATACTAGTCATCTGTTTAGTATTTAAGGGCTTATGTTTATGTAAATCAGATGATCTTTCACCTTTTACACCTCTCACTAGAGGGAGGTCTGCCATTATTTTGTTTTTCTATTGTTTTTACTTTCAGTATGAGTTTCTAAACCTCCTAGATTGAGAGGAGGAGCCCTGTTGAGTCCTAAGAATTAATAAAAGTACTATTTTTTCTTCTTCAATCCGTGTTTGATCCATCTCTAAGATATATATTCCGATATTCATCGTGGTGAATAGGATAATCTGACAAATTATCTCTGTTCATCACATTAAGAAGAACGTGCTTGACAAACACCCCTGTCTACTTGGGTTCGTGTGATTACTCGAAAGGAAAAGCACGAGCCAACAGCTATTGTTATACATCTCTCAGACGGCTAATCCGTGACTTCATTGGGGACTTCTCGAGACATTAGTTCATCCGATTTCTGGGGAGATTAGGGTCTCTGTGGTAGAGGCTAGAACCCAAAGATGCAGCATTCTCTGATCTGGAAGATCCGACCTTGTCTGTAGCGTTTTGAGTAGGATCATTACGGAGAATAGCCTGTAGGAACTTCACCCTCAAGTAGAGATGGATCCATACTAACCTTGGGGTTCAAATCTGGAGGAGTATTGGCAGCTGTTCAAACCAGTGTCAATCACTTACAGCCTGCCATAGAAGAAGATCATTCACAAGCAAAGAAGACAGTAGTACCAGAGTTACTTCAGAAAGACAAAGCAACTCCAACTCTCAACTCTATTCCCATCATATAATTCCTAATAGCTAACTTCTTAATATCCAACATAAAACCTTCTGATTTCGCCTGACTAAGACCTGCAAGACAACCATAGCTTGCTTTAAGCCACAATCCTCGTGGGATCGACCCTGACTCGCTTAGGTATTACTTGGACGACCCAGTGCACTTGCTGGTACTACTACTGTTGTACGAAATAGAGTGGGTTTTGCGTACACGCGTACCAAGCTACCTTAGAAGCTTCCAAATCTTGGACGCTTTCTAATTCCTTGCACCATATGCACTATGACCTTTGATAAGGCTCTCTGTAACCTAGAGTCAAGTATTAACCTCATGCCACTCTCTGTAATGGAGAAGTTGGGAATCCTTGAGGTACAAGCTGCACACATCTCATTAAAGATGGCAGACAAGACCATGAAGAAGCCATATGGCTTAGTGGAGGATGTCTTGATTAAAGTTGAAAACCACTACATTCTTACAAATTTCATTGTCTTGGACATAGGAGAGGATGAGGATGACTGTGTCATCCTTGGCAGACCTCTAAAGTTAGGGGAAGATCACATCTTATTCAAGATGCCTCATCCCAATTCTCCCTCTAATAAGAAAGGGACAACTGTGCAACACCTAGTGTGCCAATGCTCCCTTTCTGTGTAGAGCTTTATAGAGCCCCAAGACATCAATTCTAAGTTTGGTGTTGGGCAGCCATCAATAAGCTCTAATCACAAAGGTACTAAAAAGAAGCCAGCCCTACCACATACAGTGAGTCGTGTCCTATTTCTAGAGCATGTAGAGCTCATTCATGAGAGGACAGAAAGAAAATTCACTGTAAGGGGCGAAAATCTGATCCCATACTCACGTCTGTAAGGAGCTAAAGGTCAAGCTAGTGACTTTAAAAGAGCGCTTGTTGGGAGGCAACCCAACTTTACTCAACCATATTTATTTTATTTCATTTTATTTTTAGTTGTCAGAGTCATGATCATGTGTATCATTCTAGAGATAGAATTCACAGCAGTGAAAATAGAACACTCTGGAAATAGTGTCAAAGTTGAACGCCAGTGAGAAAGCCCTCACTCAACGCCCCAAGAGGGGAGCATTGCTAGCGTTGAACGCCAGCCAGGGAGCACCCATGGGCGTTCAAACGCCAGTGCAAGAAAGCAGGGAATCAGGAATTTCCTAGCCTCTCAGGACAATTAGGTCCCACAGAAGCTCCACCTACCCCCACCTTCTTCCCCAGTAATCATATTTGCTCGTGGACAAGCAAAACTCTTAAGTTTGGTGTTGCAAAAGCTTTGCTTTGTGACTCCTACCACTTTTAAGTATAGAAGAAGAGGATGGAGCAAACCAGACAAAGGAATGACATTGAAGAGATCAAGCACTACATTGGATCCTCAAGGAGGAGGACTAGCCACCATCATTCAGGTGGATTCGTTCTCTTTTACACCATTCCTGTTACTTTTCTATTTTCTGTCTATTTATTTATTTGTTCTCTTGTTCTAGTTGCATGATCATTTGCATTGATGTCTTTAAGTTGTAAAATCTTCCATATATCTCTCACCTTGCTTAAAAGAAAAATTTTATTTAAAAGAATTGAGAGATGCATGAATTTCAAGTTTTATAATAAGATTAGTTTAATTATGTTGATGTGGTGTCATTTGCTTTTGTTTTCTGAATGTATGAATAAACAGTGCATATTTCAGTACAACATTTTGGGTCTATGGCCACGGTTTTTTTGGTCACGGAAAAAAACTGTGACCATAGACCCTCAATGGTCACGGTTTTTTACCGCGACAAAAAAAAAGCTATGGTCACAATTTTTACAAAAAGGGTGACCATAGGGTACCTATGGTCACAGTTTTCCAAAAAAGGGGTGGCCGAAAAGGATCCATGGTCACGGTTTTGGGGGGTGACCTAAAGGGGTCTATGGTCATGGTTTTTTACAGTGACCAAAAGGGGTCTATGGTCACGATTTTTCAAAAAATGGTGACCTAAAAGGGTCTATGGTCACGGTTTTGGGGGGTGACCTAAAGTGGTCTATGGTCACGGTTTTGGGGGGTGGCATAAAAGGGTCTATGGCCATGGTTTTTTATGGTGACCAAAAAGGGTCTATGGTCACGGTTTTTCAAAAAAAGGTGACCTAAAGAGGTATATGGTCACGGTTTTGGGAGATAACCTAAAGTGGTCTACGGTCACGATTTTGGTGGTTGACCTAAAAGGGTCTATGGTCATGGTTTTAGGAGTGACCTAAAGGGGTCTATGGTCATGGTTTTTTACAATGACCAAAAAGGGTCTATGGTCACGGTTTTTCGAAAGGGTGACCTAAAAGGGTCTATGGTCACGGTTTTGGAAAGTGACGTAAAGGTATCTACGGTCACGGTTTTGGGAGGTGACCTAAAAGAGTCTATGGTCAGGGTTTTTTAAAAGAGGGTAACCATAGAGTATCTATGGTCACGGTTATTAGGGGTGGCCTAAGGTGGTCTATGGTCACGGTTTTTTTTTAAATTCATTTTTTATTTTTTAACTATCGCTCCCAAAATGCTGTCGTTCCCCCCCCCCCATCCCAAAATTCCCTCCTCCCTCCCAGCAAAATCCTCATTCCCTCCTAATTAATAACTTAGAACAAAAAAGAACCCTAGCTCTCACCGTTTTCCTTCCTCCCAGCCTCACCATCACCGAGCTCCTCCCAGCCCCTACCATCATCGTTTCCCTTCCTCCCGGCCCCTACCATCGTCGTTTCCCTTCGTCACAGCCCCCAAGATCGATGAAGGCAGAAACCCTAGCATCGTCGAGCTCCTCTGTCTCACCGCGAGCTTCCTGTCACCGCGAGCTTCTTGTCACTGCGAGGAAGAAGAGGAGCTGTCGTGCTCCTCCACTATCCAGCCACCGTCGAGCTAGGTTCACCGTCGTGCCTCACTACGCATCACCGTCTAACTTGGAAGAGAGAGAAAGCACATAAAGATGAGAGAGAGAGAGGGGTCCAAAACTGAGCTCATTTCTGTCACCGCCTCCACTGTCTTCACTACCACTGTTGAAGCTCTGCTGCGGCTGCTGCTGCCGTCCGAGCTGCCGCCAGGGGAAGCCGCTGCCGCCGTTACCATGGGTGGAGTCTGCCGTTGAGCTGTGCGCCGTTCAGTTTTACTGCGAGCTTCCTGTCACCGCAAGCTCACCAGCAGAAGCGTTTCTATTCGAAGAGCAAGTCTAATTATGTGAGCAAGTCTTATTCGAAGCAAAATTCTCTGGGTAACATTCAATCGCACACACTCCTTGATTGATTCTATTGATCAATTTTATATATACTTATTTAGAAATGGTGATTCATAATCATAGTATAGTGCCTTTTGATCTTGTACTTTGATGATGCTTCTACTTGTGCTTTGGAAACTTGGAAAAAATGGAGCTGAATTGGGAAAAAGGGAAAAATAAAGAATGAAGAAAAAGATTGTTTTTTTAAGTTAATTTTTCAAGTGATGAAATTTATTAAAGTTGAGTGATGAAATTAGTTTTTTCTGGGGGTTTAAAAATAGATATTTTTGTATTTGCTTTGATGTTTGAGTTTGGGAGGATGAACTTTTTCTGCCTAATTGAAACCCTGTTGAGCTGACAAAAAAAATTGTTGCCAATTTAGTTGTTGTTGCTGATGTATTTTCCGTTTAGTTTGGATTCAGAAATTGGATTGAAGAGTGTTGGTTTAGTCATTTGTAATTAAATTGAATTGAATTGCCTCCTGTAATATGTAATATAAATTGCCTTTTGATCTTGGACTTTGATGATGCTTCTGCTTGTGCTGTGAAAACTTACAAAAAATGGAGCTGATTTGGAAAAAGGGAAAAAATGAAGAATGAAAAAAAAGTTTTTTTTTCTTTTTTAAGTTAATTTTTCAAGTGATGAAATTTATTTTCATTGAGTGGAAAAAAAGGGCAACTAATTATTTTGGACGAGAAGTCACTCCTTCAAGCTAATGCATATGTATTGAACAATTGCGTTAACGTGGAGCCTTACATGAGGTAAATTTGCACTTCTCATTAGTTCTATTCCTTAGACTAATTTTTGTAGTATTACATAATAATATACATTTCTTGTAGAAAACATTGTGAGCAACAAAAGCAACACAAGCGGAAGCGGAAGTGGAACATCGTTAAAGATCAGAATAAAGACTTTATCGAGTGGTTTATGGGATGTGCCATGAAGGATGATGTTTCCGGTTGGATACGACAGCTGTCTAAGGGTCCAAATAAAGTTGCAAAATCATTTTCTGCTAATGTTGTTAATGGGTAACGATTTCATACTAAGCAACGAGAAGTGATGCGAAAAACGCAAAATGGTGGTGTTACTGTGGTGGCTGAAACTACAAGCTTTGCGAGTGTTAAGGACAAAAAACCAATCAAGGCCAATATAAGATATTATGGTAGAATCATGGATATTATTGAGTTAGACTATTATAGCCAATTTAAAGTTGTGTTATTTAAGTGTGAGTGGTTTATGGCTGAGGAAGATGATTATGGTTTGACATACGTTCATTTCAACAAAAGATGTTACCAAGACGAACCATTTGTGTTGGCAAGCCAAGCACACCAGTGCTTTTATGTGAAAGATCCATATATTCCCCGAAAGCATTATGTGATGAAAACGGTTCCCAGAGACTTGTTTAACATTGGTGTCCAATTACAGTTTGACCCTAACATAAGAGAGCCACATGAATCGGCGAATAGTCCGATACCCTTAAGTGATATTGGTGAGGTAGACTTGGTTAGACAAGGTGTGCGACCTACTATTGTTGATGTGACACCAAACAAGATCAAAGCTAAAGACAAAGAAAGTGTCTGATGATTTTGACAGTGATGCTGAATTTGAGGTAGTACACAAATTGTCCATGATGCTTTATTTTTTAACATATTTTCTAATGTATTATCATGTTTATTTTCTAATGCATTACCATGTTTGTTTACTTTATTTTCTAATGCATTATCATGTTTATTTTCTAATGTATTACCGTGTTTGTTTACTTTATTTTCTAATGCATTACCATGTTTCTTCTTTCTTTTAATTTTGGCAATGTTAGTATTGATGCTTTATTTTTATCTCTTCATGCAAATAAATTATGTTGATGCTGTATTTGACTTCTTTTTTTATACAAGATGAACAATGAAGGAAATTCCAAAAGAAAAAGGTTAAGGACCCTATCACAAATAGAGTCACAAAGAAGTCCCTTGAAAATGAGGAGTCCAGTAAAAAATTCAGGAAAAATTCAATTCACAAGTGCTTATTCATTGCTAAAACAATTTCAAATAAAAAGGGAACATGTTTTAGCTGCATGTGGGGCTAATAGTAGTAAACATGAGAAAGGAAAAAGGGCAAGATGCCGAAAAAGGTGCTGACAAGAGTTGACGATGAAGGTCAAAGCAAAATGGTAACCAAGAAGATAACAAACATTAGAGACGGTGAGGATCAAATCAAGATGCCAACAAAGAATTCCAACGAAGAAAATCATATAGTCAAGATGAAAGCCATTGAACATAAAGATCACGGTGGGAAGAAGCCGTCTAGGAAGAAGGTGCCAATGAAGAAATCAAAGGTGGAGGGTGATAAAGTCAAGATAAATACCAATGACGCTGAGGGTCAAAGCAAGAAGCTGACCAATAAGATGCCGATGAAGGAATCGAATGAAGAAGATGCCAACGAAGAAGAACATAAGATTGAGTCTCTTATCCCTACTATGACTTTAGATGAATTCTTCGAAAAATATGGGATATCATTAGATGAAAATGATGAAGAATATGAATATGATTATGATGATCTCAATCCAACCGTTGGTGATAGTAGTGACAGTCAACTCGGTAATGTCTTTATCCCTTTCTTCAATAGAAAATAGTGAAAGACACCAACGTAACTCTTGTATTTAGTAGATTACTCTTTTATTCATTAGATTAGTATTCTTGTTAATATTTTCTAGTAATGACATTGGAAATAGGTACCAAAAAGAAAAAAGTCCGTGGTCCCACCCAACTCAAGCATATTCATGCTTTGGAGACACAAATAGAGTTAACATGGTACAATGGCAAACCCATAGGCCCAACAAAGACACAGGTTCAATTGTTTAGTCGGTTCTTGGGAACACTTGCAAGAAACTCTAATTTGGTCACGTTGTTATATACTAATTGGCAAGTTGTGTCCAGTGAGACTAAAACTTCATTGTTGGATTATGCAAAGGTGAGTCGATCCTTCTCCTTTTTAAATTGTTTACAAATAGGCTTAGCATGTATGGTAAAATAACATAATTCATTGTTTTTTCATAGTCTAAATATAACATTCCTAGTGATGCTGAGCCTTGGGTGATAAATACCATTGGAGAGGCATGGAAGCAATTTAAGAAACGCATAAAGAAATATCACTATACACCCTATAACTCATTTAGAAAGATGATGAAAAATCGTCCAATGACTGTACCTGAACTGCATTTTCGAAAATTAGTTCAATTTTGGAGGCTTGATATCATCAAAGTAAGTTATTTTCACAACTCTCTTAGCTTTAATGATGGTATCATGTATTTAACTAACTCTATGTAATTTTATATTGCAACAAATTTAGGTTATTTTTGAAAAAAATCGTGAAAACAGATCCAAGCAAAAATGGAATCATCAAATGGATCTAGTTAATTTTGAATTAGTATGTGCTGAATTGGTATTTTTTTGTGCTTTTTATTTTAAGTATTTTTGCATCTTTCATGTTATGTGTGTTTACTTAGTCACATGTTGGTGGTTTCTTTGTAGCGTGCAAAGAAGAAGGACAATGAAGATCCATCACAATCTGAGATGTTTGTTGTAACTCATACGAGAAAAAAAGGAGAGACTGATTCAGGAACACAAGAGACAATTGTTAGTTTTCTGGTCTCTTAGAAAAGTACACCAAACAAGAAATGTGTTAGCTATTTTTATTTATTCTGAAGTATTTCAGTGCATGCATTTATTTTGATCCTATTTGTGTGTAATAGGAACATCTTCAAAATTTAAAAGAAACAGGATACAATGATGATGAAGCAGTTCAAACAGTTTTCCGAAAGGAAAGACATAGAAGAGTTTGTTTCTATGGTCGATCAGTCACAAAATCCTCTCTTGAAAAGGAGAAGGAAATCCGACAAATGCAATAACAACATAATGAAGTGGTTTCAACTATGGAGAAAAATCAAAATAACTTAACTTCCAAGTTGGACGGTTTAACAAACTTGATTAAAACGTTTTTGCAACAAGTCAATCCTGGTATGAGTGCAGAACAAGTGCAAGTAATGATAGAAGCCGCCCAACAATCTCCGCCTGACACGAGTAGTGCACCAAATGATACGCGGCGAAGCATTCCTCCTTCACTTGGATCGAACCATGTATCAAAGGATATGGAAGTAAGTACTGTTCAAAACTTCTAGTTAAATTAATAGTATGCTTTTGGTAAATGATATATCATGAATTTGAGTTAAAGTTAAGGTTTTAGGATTGTGAATCATTTATAATAGTGCATGGAAATTGGCTGTGTATATGTTGCTCTCTATTCTATGTTAATGAAGGAATATGTTAAAAAAAACAAAGTTCATATTATGTTGTATCTTTTCTTTTTACTCATGATGTCTCAATTGCTTGTCACTTGGTATTTTTTTGAGAACTTAATTGTCGGTTATTATAACAACTATCTATATATGAATATTTGCCAAGGTTTACTTTCTGGTGATTTGTAACATTATTTAAAAATGAATCCCACCTTTTATGTGCTAACTAATTATTAAATTAATAGTATTTAGTGAATAATGGTTGTGAATAATTCTTGAGTGTTGCTGTGGATGAATGTTTCCCTTCTTTGATGCATATGTACTGCATCATTAAAATCATTTTTGCTCTGTTCTAACATGTTTATTTCTTTTGCATGCAGGAAGACATGATGTGATGAAGAAAATATGTTCCATACAAATATCACATGGGATAGGTCTTACAATGACCTTAGTTATGTAAATGTAATATTTTGATGTGTTATGTACTTTTTGAGGTATTACATGTAATTGGAAAAATTACACTCTATTTTGATTTGTGTTGTTTAGACTAAAAATTAAATATATCTATCTTATAATGAAACTTTTATGATTTATATTTCTTGAATTTCTTATTTTTAGATTTATTTTGTGATTATTATCATTTTGGAATGTGATATAATTTAAAAAAATTGAATCTCATAAACAACAATAGGCTATAGTCACTTTTTTAAAAAATCATGACCATAGAAGCTATGGCCACGGTGAAAAATCGTGACGATAGATAAGGCTATGGTCATGGTTTTAAGGAGGGGTGACCATAGAGGCTATAGCCACGGTGAAAAACTGTGACCATAGATAAGGCTATCGTCACGATTTTAAGGATGGGTGACCATAGAAGCTATGGCCACTGTGAAAAACTGTGACCATAGATAACTCTATGGTCACGGTTTTAAGGAGGGTGACCATAGAGGCTATGGCCACGGTAAAAATCGTGACCATAGATAGGGCTATGGTCACGGTTTTAAGGAGGGGTAACCATAGAGGCTATGGTCACGGTGAAAAGGGCTATGGTCACGGTTTTAGGTGGGGTGACCATAGAGTCCATGGTCCCGGTGAAAACCGTGACCATAGATAAGGCTATGGTCACAGTTTTAAGAAAGGGTGACCATAGAGGCTATGGCCACGGTGAAAACCGTGACCATAGATAATCTATGGTCACGGTTTTCACCGTAACTATAGATTAACCTATGGTCACGGTAAAAAAACGTGGCCTAAAGTGTCAAATTTTGAAAATTGAAACCGTGACCATAGAAACCGTGATCGTAGATAAAAAAACCGTGACCATAGACCTAGGGCCACGAGAGAATAGGCCACGATAAAAAACTGTGACCATAGGTCCAAAACCGTGACCATAGATCTATGGTCACCCTTTTTACTAGCTATGGTCACGGTTTTTTACCGTGACCATAGGCCTTTTTTTTGTAGTGTTTGAAGTTGAAATTTATGAATGTTGGCTCTTGAAAGAATAAGGAAAAAGGAAAAATATTATCGATAATCTGAAAAATCTAAAAATTGATTCTTGAAGCAAGAAAAAGCAGCAAAAAGAAAAACCAAAAGCTTGCACGCGAAAAAAGAGGTGGTGAAAAATAAAAAGAAAGAAAAAAAATAAAAAGCAAGCAGAGAAAGCCAGTAACCGTTTAAACCAAAAGGCAAGGGTAAAAGGGCCCAAGGCTTTGAGCATCAGTCGTTAGGAGGGCCCAAAGGAATAAAATCCTGGCCAAAGCGGCTCAATAGAGCTGTCCTTAACCATGTGCTTGTGGCGTGAAGGTGTCAAGTGAAAAGTTTGAGACTGAGTGGTTAAAGTCGTGGTCCAAAGCAAAAGGTGTGTGCTTAAGAACTCTGGACACCTCTATCTAGGGCCTCTAGCAAAGCTGAGTCACAATCTGAAAAGGTTCACCCAATTAAAGTGTCTGTGGCATGAATGTATCTGGTGGTAATACTGGAAAATAGAGTATTTAGGGTCACGGCCAAGACTCAGAAAGCTGTGTTCAAGAATCAAAATAAGCTTAACTAGGAAAGTCAATAATATCATCTGGATTCTAAGTTCCTAAGGATGCCAACATCTCTAAGTTTCAATGGATAGTGAGATGCCAAAACTATTCAGAAGCAAAAAGCTACTAAGTCCTGCTCATCTAATTATAACTAAGCTTTATTGGAAACTTAGAAATTTATTGTATCTTAATTTTCTTTTCCATCCTATTGTGTTTTTTAGTTGCTTGGGGACAAGCAACGATTTAAGTTTGGTGTTGTGATGAGCGGATATTTTATATGTTTTTTGACATCACTTTCATATAGTTTTTAGTAGTTTTTATTGAGTTTTATTAGGTTTTAGTGTTAAAAACACATTTTTGGATTCTACTATGAGTTTTTGTGTTTTTTTACAATTTCAGATATTTTTTGGCTGAAATTGAGGAGCTGGAGGAGAAGTCTGATTCAGAGACAGAGAAAGCACTGCAGATGCTGTCCAGATCTGACTTGCCTGCATTCGGAAGAGCTTTTCTGGAGCTTCAGAAATACAAATGGAGCGCTTTCAACGAAAATGGAAAGATGACTTCCAAAATCTCAATGTATGAAATAGGTGTTGTAAATAAGGATCAATCATAACAAGCATCACCTAACAAAAAATGCATTGATAATATACTATTGCCTAATCATAATGAAATGCTTTAAATCACATGGTGGCCAAAACATGCAATTCAAAAGATTTAGAAAGCTTGAAGGCAATGTCACATGTACTTGGTATTCACAAATATTAAACATGAAAAATTCAAAATCAAGTAATAAATTGTAACCTCAACAAGGGAATCCAACAATGACAATTAACAACAATGATGTTAAAACAACATCTTATCGGTAATCAGTAGAAATAAATAGTAACGCAAATCAATAATCCAACACCTATCATGAAAAATAGAAAATTAAACAGAAATTAAACTAACTAAATAACTAACTAAAAGAAATGGTGATAGATGGTGATTGGTAGTGTTGGATGATGGTTGAAGGGGAAAATAAAAGGAGAGAAGAGAGAAGAAGGAAAGAAATGGAATGAAGAGAAGAAAAGAAATGAGTAAAAACAGGGTAGGGTCACGCGTACGCTTCATGTCACACGTACGCGTGAGTGGACGAAATGGCATGCGACGCGTAGAGGCGACACGCACGCGTGGTTGCAGAGAGAGACAGGTGATGCGTACACGTGGGTGGATTTTTGTGCTAGAGGCACAATTCCAGCCCAAAATGCGCGCAACTCTCGGGAATTTGTATGGGAGCATGGAAATTTGGATGTCAAGCGTACGCATGGGCGAAGCGTGGATGGTTGAAAAACTTGGTGTCACGCGTACGCATGGGTGACTGATGAGCGGATATTTTATACGCTTTTTGGGGTTAATTTCATATAGTTTTTAGTATGTTTTAGTTAGTTTTTAGTTTATTTCCATTAGTTTTTAGGAAAAATTCATATTTCTGGACTTTACTATGAGTTGTGTATTTTTCTGTAATTTCAGGTATTTTTCTGGCTGAAATTGAAGAAGCTGAGCAAAAATCTGATTCAGGCTGAAAAAGGACTGCTGATGCTGTTGGATTCTGACCTTCCTGCACTCAAAGCGGATTTTCTGGAGCTACAGAACTCGAAATGGCATGCTTCCAATTGCGTTGGAAAGTAGACATCCAGGGCTTTACAGCAATATATAATAGTCCATACTTTGCACAAGGATAGACGACATAAACTGGCATTCAACGCCAGTTCTTTGCCCAATTCTGGCGTCCAGCGCCAGAAAAGGATCAAAAGCTGGAGTTGAACGCCCAAACTGGCACAAAAACTGGCGTTCAACTCCACAAATGGCCTCTGCACGTGAATTGCTTAAATCTCAGCCCAGCACACACCAAGTGGGCCCCATAAGTGGATCTCTGCATCATCCATCATAGTTTACTCATTTTTTGTAAACCTAGGCTACTAGTTTAGTATTTAAACAACTTTTAGAGACTTATTTTACATCTCATGACATTTTAGATCTAAACTTTGTACTCTTTGATGGCATGAGTCTCTAAACCCCATTGTTGGGGGTGAGGAGCTCTGTTGTGTCTCAATGAATTAATGCAAGTATTTCTGTTTTCCATTCAAACATGCTTGTTCTTATCTAAGATGTTCATTCGCGCTTAACTGTGATGAAGGTGATGATCCGTAACATTCATCACCTTCCTCAAACCATGAACGTGTGCCTGACAACCACCTCTGTTCTATATCCGATTGAATGAGTATCTCTTAGATTCCTTAATCAGAATCTCCGTGGTATAAGCTAGAACTGATGGCGGCATTCATGAGAATCCAGAAAGTCTAAACCTTGTCTGTGGTATTCCGAGTAGGATTCAATGATCGAATGACTGTGACGAGCTTCAAACTCGCGAGTGCTGGGCGTTAGTGACAGACGCAAAAGGATGAAGAATTCTATTCCAGTATGATCGAGAACCGACAGATGATTAGCCGTGCTGTGACAGAGCATGTGAGCATATTCTTCACTGAGAGGATGGGATGTAGCCATTGACGACGGTGACCCCCTACATACAGCTTGCCATAGAAGGACGTGCGTGCGTGAATTAGAAGACAGAGGAAAGCAGAGATTCAGAAGACAAAGCATCTCCAAAACTCCAACATATTCTCCATTACTACATAACAAGTAACCTTTAATCCATGCTCTTTTGTTTGTTAGCAATTCAACTGATTAATATAAGTGACTTCCTGACTAAGATTTACAAGATAACCATAGATTGCTTCAAACCAACAATCTCTGTGGGATTCGACCCTTACTCACGTAAGGTATTACTTGGACGACCCAGTGCACTTGCTGGTTAGTGGTACGCGTTGTGAAAAGTGTGATTCACAATTCGTGCACCAAGTTTTTGGCGCCGTTGCCGGGGATTGTTCGTGTTTGAACAACTGACGGATTATTTTGTTGCTTAGATTAGGAAAAATTTCTCCCTTTTTTTAGAGTTTCATATTATTGTCGTGTTAAAAATTTCAGAATCCTTATTCTCTTATTAAAACCTTTTTCCAAAATAATTTTTCTATTAAATCCTATGCCAAACTTTAAGTTTGGTGTTTTCTTGTTGATTTTTCTGTGTTTTTCGAAAATTTCTTTTGGTTTTCTAAAAATTTTAAGTTTGGTGTTCCCCCCCCCCCCAAAATTTTCGAAAATAAGGAACCTCAGATCTAAAAATTTTAAATCCTGTGTTATCTTATTGTTTTTCTCTCTCCTTTAAAAAAAATTCAGATTTTTATTTCAAAATTTAAAACCTTTTTTCAAAAATCATCATATCTTTTTCAAAATCTCCTAACCACTCTCTTTCTCCTCACTTTTTCGAAAATCTTTTACTCATTTTTATTTATTTATTTTGATTTATTTTATTTTTGAAATAAATTAATAAATAAATAAATAAAAATATTTTTTCTATTTTACATCATCTCCCTTTCTCCATCATGGACCTAAGCGGAAATGAACAGTCCAAGAGGACTCTGGGGTCATATTCTAACCCCTCTACTGCTTCATATGGGAGTAGTATCTGCAAACCCTACATTGGAGTCAGTAGCTTTGAGTTGAATTCTCAGCTCATTATCATGGTGCAGCAAAGCTGCCAGTATTCCGGTCTTCCACAAGAAGAACCTACAGAGTTTCTGGCACAATTTTTACAAATTGCTGACACAGTACATGATAAGAAAATAGATCAGGATGTCTACAGACTATTACTATTTCCATTTGCTGTAAAAAATCAAGCTAAGAGGTGGTTAAATAACCAACCTAAGGCCAGCATAAGGACATGGAAACAGCTGACAGAAAAATTCCTGAATCAGTATTTTCCTCCAAAAAGGATGACACAGCTAAGGCTGGACATCCAAGGCTTTAAACAAGGAGATAATGAATCTCTTTATGATGCCTGGGAGAGATACAGAGAGATGCTACGAAAATGCCCCTCTGAAATGTTTTCAGAGTGGGTTCAGTTAGACATCTTCTACTGGGCTTGCAGAAGGAGCTCAGATGTCTCTAGATTACTCAGCTGGTGGATCTATCCACATGAGAAAGACAATTGAAGAGGCTCAAGAGCTCATTGATACAGTTGCCAGGAATCAGCATCTGTACCTAAGCAGCAACCCTTCCATGAATGAAGAGGTTAAAACAGTAACTGCTGAACTCAGTCCTGTAAAACAAGCTGCTGAATTCAATCAGCAATTGGACTTTCTAACAAAGCAGCTAGCCGAATTTAAAGATAGGTTACAAGAGACAAGGATGGCTAATATACATATGGACGAATAGTTTAAGCAAACAAAGCAGCAGCTGTCAAGGCAAATAGCAGAAGAATGCCAAGCAGTTCAACTAAGAAGTGAGAGAACATTAAATACCCCACCTCAAGGCAGCAAAAAGCTAAGAAATGAGCAAACCACCCAAAATTCACCTGAGGACAGTAAGAGCCCAGGGAAAAATAATTCTGGCGCTAAAACGCCAGAAAATTGGTGGAAGGCTAGCGCTAAACGCCCAGACCATGGCCAAAACTGGCGTTCAACGCCAGAAATAAAGCAGAACTGGCGTTCAACGCCAGAAATGGGCAAGGATCTGGCGTTGAACGCCCAAAATGGGCAGGATCTGGCGCTGAACGCCCAAAATGGGCACAATTCTGGCGTTCAAACGCCAGGAACAGACAAGGAGTTGGCTTCTCACGTCACTCCAGCTTCTAACTCTGGCACTCAATTGCCAGCGAGGGATCAGACACACACAAATGCTGATAACAACCCCTCTAAAAAGGCATCTTCAACCACTTCTGTAGGCAATAAACCTGTAGCAACTAAGGTTGAAGAATATAAAGCCAAGATACCTTATCCTAAAAAACTCCGGAAAGAGGAGCAGGATAAGCAATTTGCTCACTTTGCAGATTATCTCAGCACTCTTGAAATAAAGATTCCATTTGCAGAAGCACTTGAGCAAATACCCTCTTATGCCAAGTTCATGAAAGAGATCTTGAGTCATAAGAAGGATTGGAGAGAAACAGAAAGAGTTCTCCTCACAGAAGAATGCAGTGCAGTCATTCTGAAGAGCTTTCCTGAAAAGCTTAAAGACCCTGGGAGCTTTCTGATACCATGCATATTAGAAGGTAATTGCACCAAGACAGCTTTATGCGATCTTGGGGCAAGCATCAACCTAATACCTGCATCCACTATCAGGAAGCTTGGCTTAACTGAAGAAGTTAAACCAACCCGGATATGTCTCCAACTTGCTGATGTTTCCACTAAATACCCATCAGGCGTGATTGAAGACATGATTGTCAGAGTTGGGCCATTCGCCTTTCCCACTAACTTTGTTATGCTGGAAATGGAGGAGCACAAGAGTGCTACTCTCATTCTAGGAAGACCCTTCCTAGCAACTGGAAGATCCCTCATTGACGTCCAACAGGGGGAAATAACCCTGAGAGTCAATGATGATGAATTCAAGTTGAACGCTGTCAAAGCCATGCAGCATCCAGACACATCAAAAGACTACATGAAAGTTGATCCTATTGATTCTTTGGTAGAAGAGATCAACATGGCTGAGAGTCTTGAATCAGAGTTGGAAAACATCTTTAAAGATGTTTAGCCTGATTTAGAGGATTCAGAGGACATGAAAGAGCCTCTGAAATTTCTTCTGGAAGAAGAAAAACCTCCTAAACCCGAGCTCAAGCCATTACCACCATCCTTGAAATATGCGTTTCTGGGAGAAGGTGACACTTTTCCAGTGATCATAAGCTCTGCTTTAAATTCACAGGAAAAGGAGGCACTTATTCAAGTGCTAAGGACACACAAGACAGCTCTTGGGTGGTCCATAGGTGACCTTAAGGGCATAAGCCCAGCTAGATGCATGCACAAAATCATATTGGAGGATAATGCCAAACCAGTGGTTCAACCACAGAGGCGGCTAAATCCAGCCATGAAAGAAGTGGTGCAGAAAGAGGTCACCAAATTACTGGAGGCTAGGATTATTTATCCTATTTCTGATAGCCCCTGGGTGAGCCCTGTTCAAGTCGTCCCAAAAAAGGGAGGCATGACAGTGATTGATAATGAAAAAATGAACTGGTTCCTACAAGAACAGTTACAGGGTGGCGCATGTGTATTGACTATAGAAGGCTCAAAACAGCCACCAGAAAGGATCATTTTCCTTTACCATTCATAGACCAGATGCTAGAAAGACTAGCAGGTCATGATTATTACTGCTTTTTGGATGGCTACTCAGGCTATAACCAGATTGCAGTAGATCCCCAGGATCAAGAGAAAATAGCATTCACATGTCCATCCGGAGTGTTTGCTTATAGAAGGATGCCATTTGGGCTGTGTAATGCGCCTGCAACCTTCCAGAGATGCATGCTCTCTATTTTCTCTGATATGGTGGAAAAATTTCTGGAAGTCTTCATGGATGACTTCTCAGTATATGGAGACTCATTCAGCTCCTGTCTTGATCACTTGAAACTTGTTCTGAAAAGATGCCAAGAGACCAACCTAGTTTTAAACTGGGAAAAGTGTCACTTCATGGTGACTGAAGGAATTGTTCTTGGGCATAAAATCTCAAACAAGCAAATAGAGGTGGATCAAGCAAAAATAGAGGTAATTGAAAAATTACCACCACTTGCCAATGTTAAGGCAATCAGAAGCTTTCTGGGGCATGCAGGATTCTATAGGAGGTTTATAAAGGATTTTTCAAAAATCGCAAAACCTCTAAGCAATCTGCTAGCTGCTGACACACCATTTATGTTTAACACAGAGTGCCTGTAGGCGTTTGAAACGCTAAAAGCTAAGCTGGTCACAGCACCAGTCATTTCTGCACCAGACTGGACGTTACCATTTGAGCTAATGTGTGATGCCAGTGATCACGCCATTGGTGCAGTATTGGGACAGAGGCATGACAAGCTTCTGCATGTCATTTATTATGCTAGTCGTGTTCTAAATGATGCCCAGAAAAACTACACAACCACAGAAAAAGAATTACTTGCAGTGGTTTACGCCATTGACAAGTTCAGATCATACTTAGTAGGATCAAAAGTGATTGTGTATACTGATCATGCTGCTCTTAAATATCTACTCACAAAGCAGGATTCAAAACCCAGGCTCATCAGATGGGTATTGCTTCTGCAAGAGTTTGATATAGAAATAAGAGACAGAAAAGGGATAGAGAACCAAGTGGCTGATCATCTGTCCCGGATAGAGCCAATGGAAGGGACGTCCCCCCCTTTCCTGAGATCTCTGAGACGTTTCCTGATGAGCATTTATTTGCCATTCAGGAAGCACCATGGTTTGCCGATATTGCAAACTATAAAGCTGCAAGGTTCATACCCAAAGAGTACAACAGGATACAAAAGAAGAAATTAATTACTGATGCAAAGTATTACTTGTGGGATGAACCTTATCTCTTTAAGAGATGTGCAGACGGAATAATCCGTAGGTGCGTGCCTAGAGAAGAAGCACAGAGGATCCTGTGGCATTGCCATGAATCTCAATATGGAGGCCATTTCGGAGGTGAGCGAACAGCCACTAAGGTCCTCCAATGTGGCTTCTATTGGCCCACACTCTATAAAGATTCCTGAGAATTTGTACGTAACTGTGACAGTTGCCAAAGAGCTGGCAATCTGCCTCATGGTTACGCCATGCCTCAACAAGGAATCTTGGAGATTGAGTTGTTTGACGTATGGAGAATTGACTTCATGGGACCTTTCCCACCATCATACTCAAACACTTATATTCTGGTGGCAGTTGATTATGTATCAAAATGGGTTGAGGCCATTGCCACACCCACCAATGATACTAAGACAGTGCTGAAATTCTTCCAGAAACATATCTTTAGCACATTTGGTGTCCCTAGAGTACTAATCAGTGATGGGGGCACTCACTTCTACAATAAACAGCTTTACTCTGCCATGGTTCGGTATGGAATTCGCCACAAGGTGGCCACTCCATATCATCCACAAACCAATGGGCAAGCTGAAGTCTCTAATAGAGAATTAAAGAGTATCCTGGAACGGACAGTAAATACCCGTAGAAAGGATTGGGCACGGAGCTTGGATGATGCTCTGTGGGCTTACAGGACAGCATTTAAGACCCCCATAGGGACATCTCCATACCAACTCGTGTATGGTAAGGCATGTCACCTGCCTGTGGAACTGGAACATAAGGCCTACTGGGCAACCAGATTCCTAAACTTTGATGCCAAATTAGCAGGAGAAAAATGATTGCTCCAGCTAAATGAGCTAGAGGAATTCAAATTCACAGCTTTCGAAAATGCCAAGCTTTATAAAGAAAAATAAAAAAAATGGCATGACAGAAAGCTGTCATCTAGAATCTTTGAACCAGGACAGAAGGTCCTGTTGTTTAACTCTAGACTCAGGCTATTCCCCGGGAAACTGAAATCCCGGTGGAGGGGACCATACGTGATTACAAGTGTATCACCATATGGTTATGTGGAGCTTCAAGATATTGATTCTGATAAGAAGTTCATTGTCAATGGATAGAGAATCAAGCATTATCTTGAAGGCAACATTGAGCAAGAATGCTCAAGGCTGAAGCTAGATTTAAAGCTCAGCAAGGTCCAGCTAAAGACAATAAAGAAGCGCTTGCTGGGAGGCAACCGAGCCATGGGGCAACAATCCTCTAAGCATTTTGCCCTATTTCTATTTTTATTTTTATTTGTTTATATAGAGTTCATTGACAACAAGGTAAATAATCATTTACAGAAGACCTCGGCACACAAAACAGAGAAAAAGAGCTCACTGGCAAGAAAACGCCAGTAAAAGTATATTTTGGGCGTTCAACGCTCAAAATGGGCATCCACTGGGCGTTGAACGCCAGTAATGGTAGCAATATGGGCGTTCAACACCAGAAAGGGGCACCCACTGGGCGTTGAACGCCAGTAATGGCAGCAGCTGGGCGTTGAACGCCCAGGAGAGCAGCATTTGGGCGCTGAACGCCCAAAATAGGCAGTGTTTGGGCGTTCAAACGCCAGGATAGCAAGGAGGAGCCAAACTCATTTTTCTACACGTATTTCCATTCTAATTTCAAATTTTATGTTTCAATGCATGATTTTTACATGAACATGTTAAGAACCCTGATTTCTAAAATCCTCAATTTCTAAAAAAATCCCTCTTTCCAAATTCAATCCAACTCTTTTCAAATCTTTTCTGAAAACAAATCTATCTTTTTCACTCTAAAATCTTTTCAACTAATCCATATCTTTTTCAAATCTCCATATTATCTTTTTCAAAATTCAGATTTATCTTTTTCAAAAATCTATCATATCTCTTCAAAATTAAACTATATCTTCTATCTTATCTTTTTCAACTCAATCTTTCTATCTTATCTTTTCCAATTTTTTGAAAACCCACCCCCCCATCCCTTTAAATTTGGGTTCGGCCTCCCTCCTCCTCCATCAACAATTGCACCTAGCTCTCCTTCTATCCCTCTCCTTTCTTTTCTTTTGCTTGAGGACAAGCAAACCTCTAAGTTTGGTGTGTTTATCCGAGATCACTAAGATCATGGCTCCTAAAGGAAAACAACCCACTCCAAGAGGCAAGAAAGAGAGCATTCCAAAACCACTTTGGAATCAAGGGAAGTTCTTATCTAAAGAACATTCAGACCATTATCTTAAAATAATGGGTCTGAGATCAGTGATCCCGGAAGTTAGATTCGATCTGAAAGAAGATGAATATCCGGAGATCCAGGAGCAAATTCGAATCAGGAACTGGGAAGTCCTAGCTAATCCTGAAACGAAAGTAGGAAGGAACATGGTCCAGGAGTTCTATGCTAATATGTGGCAGACTGACAAGCAAAAACTATCTGGAACTGCCTTCTATGAATTTCGGACCATGGTCAGAGGAAAGATTATTCATACCACCCCTGACAAGATCAGAGAGATCTTAAAGCTACCTCAGCTAAAGGACGATCCAGACTCCTTCAACAGGAGGATGATGAGAGCAGACATTGACCTGGATAAGATTCTAGAGGATATATGTATCCCTGGAGCCAGGTGGACCACCAACACAAAGGGTGTCCCAAATCAACTCAAGAGAGAGGATCTCAAACCAGTCGCCAGAGGATGGCTAGACTTCATTGGGCATTCTCTGTTGCCTACTAGCAACCGTTCTGAAGTCACAGTTAAAAGAGTAGTGATGATACATTGCATCATGATGGGAAAGGAAGTGGAGGTTCATCAGTTGATTTCAGCTGAACTTTACAAAATCGCTAACAAAAATTCTAAAGAGGCCAGGTTGGCTTATCCAAGCGTGATTTCTCTGCTCTGCAAGGACGCTGGAGTGAGGATGAGAATAACTGAGTATATCTCAATTGAGAAGCCAATCACCAAAGCATCAATGGAAAAACAACAAGCACAGGATGATCCCATCAAGAAGAGAGCACAGGAATTCCTCCCAGAGATCCCTCAATCTGAATACTGGGAGTATCTTGAGACGTCTGTTACTAAGATACGGGAAGCTATGGAGCAAATAATAAAAGAACAGAAGGAACACAGTCAAATGCTGACCTATATATTTAAAGAACAAGAGGAGCAAGGGCGTGACTTAAGGGAATTGAAGCGCCAAAAGTCTTCTCTTGTAGGACCGAGCACCCCAAGGATCAGAGGAACCCCCGTTCCCCCAGAATAAAGGTTGTTAATTTCCAATTTCTACCTTAACTCTGTGACAGTGTCCTTATAGAAGTTTACCTTAGGAGTCATATAGTAGTAATTAGTATCTATTTTGATTTTATCTCCAATTAAGCTATAGTTTATTTTTCTCATCATCAGCAAACATGAATAAAGTAGTAGATCTTTTGAATAAGGGGCAATAAAATTTTGAGTTTTAATAAGAGAAATTCTAATTAGTTAAATGTGGTGGCAATGCTTTCTGTCTTCTGAATGAATGCTTGAACAATGCATATGTCTTTTGAATTTGTTGTTTAAGACTGTTAAATATGTTGGCTCTTGAAAGAATGATGAACATGAGACATGTTATTGATAATCTGAAAAATCATAAAAATGATTCTTGAAGCAAGAAAAAGCAGCAAAGAACAAAGCTTGCAGAAAAAATATATATATATATAATAAAATAGGCGAAAAAAAAAAGGGAGAGAAAAAGCAAGCAGAAAAAGCCAATAACCCTTAAAACCAAAAGGCAAGGGCAAATAAAAGGGATCCCAAGGCTTTGAGCATCAGTGGATAGGAGGGCCTAAAGGAATAAAATCCTGGTCTAAGCGGCTAAACCAAGCTGTCCCTAACCATGTGCTTGTGGCATGAAGGTGTCAAGTGAAAACTTGAGACTGAGCGGTTAAAGTCAAGGTCCAAGGCAAAAAGAAGAGTGTGCTTAAGAACTCTGGACACCTCTAATTGGGGACTTTAGCAAAGCTGAGTCACAATCTAAAAGGTTCACCCAATTATGTGTCTGTGGCATTTATGTATCCGGTGGTAATACTGGAAAACAAAGTGCTTAGGGCCACGGCCAAGACTCATAAAATAGCTGTGTTCAAGAATCATCACACTGAAATAGGAGAATCAATAACACTATCTGAATTCTAAGCTCCTATAGATGCCAATCACTCTGAGCTTCAATGGATAAAGTGAGATGCCAAAACTGTTCAGAAGCAAAAAGCTACTAGTCCCGCTCATCTAATTAGAATCTGAGCTTCACTCAAAAACTCTGAGATATTATTGCTTCTCAACTTATTAGTCTTCTATTTTATTTGTCTAGTTGCTTGAGGACAAGCAACAGTTTAAGTTTGGTGTTGTGATGAGCGGATATTTTATACGCTTTTTGGGGTTAATTTCATATAGTTTTTAGTATGTTTTAGTTAGTTTTTAGTTTATTTCCATTAGTTTTTAGGAAAAATTCATATTTCTGGACATTACTATGAGTTGTGTATTTTTCTGTAATTTCAGGTATTTTTCTGGCTGAAATTGAAGAAGCTGAGCAAAAATCTGATTCAGGCTGAAAAAGGACTGCTGATGCTGTTGGATTCTGACCTCCCTGCACTCAAAGTGGATTTTCTGGAGCTACAGAACTCGAAATGGCATGCTTTCAATTGCGTTGGAAAGAAGACATCCAGGGCTTTCCAGAAATATATAATAGTCTATTCTTTGCACAAGGATAGACGACGTAAACTGGCGTTCAACGCCAGTTCTCTGCCCAATTCTGGCGTCCAGCGCTAGAAAAGGATCAAAAGCTGGAGTTGAACGCCCAAACTGGCACAAAAACTGGCGTTCAACTCCACAAATGGCCTCTGCACGTGAATTGCTTAAATCTCAGCCCAGCACACACCAAGTGGGCCCTAGAAGTGGATCTCTGCATCATCCATCATAGTTTACTCATTTTTTGTAAACCTAGGCTACTAGTTTAGTATTTAAACAACTTTTAAAGACTTATTTTACATCTCATGACATTTTAGATCTAAACTTTGTACTCTTTGATGGCATGAGTCTCTAAACCCCATTGTTGGGGGTGAGGAGCTCTGCTGTGTCTCGATGAATTAATGCAAGTATTTCTATTTTCCATTCAAACATGCTTGTTCCTATCTAAGATGTTCATTCGCGCTTAACTGTGATGAAGGTGATGATCCATGACATTCATCACCTTCCTCAAACCATGAACGTGTGCCTGACAACCACCTCCGTTCTATATCTGATTGAATGAGTATCTCTTAGATTCCTTAATCAGAATCTCCGTGGTATAAGCTAGAACTGATGGCGGCATTCATGAGAATTCGGAAAGTCTAAACCTTGTCTGTGGTATTCCTAGTAGGATTCAATGATCGAATGACTGTGACGAGCTTCAAACTCGCGAGTGCTGGGCGTTAGTGACAGACGCAAAAGGATGAAGAATTCTATTCCAGTATGATCGAGAACCGACAGATGATTAGCCGTGCTGTGACAGAGCATGTGAGCATATTCTTCACTGAGAGGATGGGATGTAGCCATTGACGACGGTGACCCCCTACATACAGCTTGCCATAGAAGGACGTGCGTGCGTGAATTAGAAGACAGAGGAAAGCAGAGATTCAGAAGACAAAGCATCTCCAAAACTCCAACATATTCTCCATTACTACATAACAAGTAACCTTTAATCCATGATCTTTTGTTTGTTAGCAATTCAACTGATTAATATAAGTGACTTCCTGACTAAGATTTACAAGATAACCATAGATTGCTTCAAACCAACAATCTCTGTGGGATTCGACCCTTACTCACGTAAGGTATTACTTGGACGACCCAGTGCACTTGCTGGTTAGTGGTACGCGTTGTGAAAAGTGTGATTCACAATTCGTGCACCAGTGACGCGTACGCGTAGAATGGTGCTCTATTTTTCAAAATTTTTCCAAGTTCTTGCACCAAACCAAGCCTTCCAAACCTCCAAACCACTACCAAAACACCATAAAACCTTATTTAACCTGCTAGACTTCCAAATAAACTCAACAAACCAAATCAAAAAATTAAACTAATTTTACTAATATATACAAAAAGGAAAAATAAAAAGAGTTTACCATGGTGGGGTGTCTCCCACCTAGCACTTTTGTTTATTATCCATATGTTGGACTTATGGGGAGCACTTCATCAAGGTGGCTTGTGCTTGAATCCATCCTTGAACATCCACCAATGCTTGGACTTCCAATAAGCTCCATCATTCAAGATTAATAGCTCTAAGCTTCGATGGAGTTCTTCACAAACCATGAGCTCCCAAAATTGATCCTCTTCTTGTAATCCGGGATCCCATACTTTGTTTTCACACCCGTCTTCAAGTTGATCATAGTAAATTCCTCTGGGTGGTAAGAAAGTCGAATTCTCATTTGAGCATCCAAACATCCTCCTAGATCCATACAATTTAGCGTTCCTCCAACCATGGGACTTATTCCTTGAGGATTCAACCTTAATGAGCCTAACATCATTTTGCCAACAACTACACAATTCTCCCTTATTCTTCAATCCACAAAGAGCTCTAAGTTCACTATCCGTTTCAAGAAAACCATATTCAAGTGGGATAATAAAGCTTAGAGATAAGAGATTTACCCACTTGAATGGAAGGATGGATGGTAGCTTAGGAAGGGGGACCTCCCCACACTTAGCCAATGCGAGATCCACTTCCTTGTGCTCTTTCTTTACAACTTCCACCTCCTTGCAAGCTTCTTCAATTTCAACCTCCTCTTCTTGGTAGCTTTCTTCCAATTCAATCTTTTTTTAATTCCTTACCAAGGGAATGGGAGGTCGTGTATCTTCTTCTTTAATCTCTATTTCAAGTCTAATGGGGAGGATTCAATTGTGGATAGAAACTCATCAATGATTGAATCCATCTCTTGATCAACCTCTTCAAAGTCTTCAACTATAATATGCTTTGGAGGTTGTACACCCTCCTCAACATCAATATCAAGCTTCTTGGAAGAGGGCTATATACTTCTACATTCCCATGGACTTCCAACATCTCCTAAATCTTCAACCATTCTTTTCGGCTCAATTGTCTCAACTTCCTCCTCTTGTTGCACTTCTTGCTTCAACTCCTCTTTTCTATCTTGAAGCTCCAAATTCTCTTTCTCATTGTGCTCCTCAACTAATCCTCCACATTTAGTAATAAAGGTATCTTGGATAGTTGAGCACAACGACGCCAATTGGCTCATCACTTCAGTTAAACTAGCCACGGCTTCCCCTTGCTTTTGGCAACGAATTAGAAGTTCTTGTTGTTCTTACATTAGGGATTGGAGAGATTGGTCCAATCAAAGAGTGAGTGGAAGAAAGACATCTTGGTAAGGTATGGAGATGGTGTATATCGAGGTGGTTCTTGGGAGTAATTGTGTTGGAATAGTTATGATTCTACGTATGGTTCATATGGCTCATAAGTTGGTTGGAATGGTGGATAAGGGTTAGGGTCATATGGAGGTGTTTGGTGGTAGGAGGCTTGTGAGTATGGTGGTTCAAAATTAGGTTGAGGAGGTGGTTCAAAGGCATATGGTGGTGGTTGTTGACAACCACAATGAGGGTCACCACATCCATTAGGTTGATATGAATTAGGAGTTGAATTATACCTATAAGAAACCGGAGGAGGTTATTGCCAAGAAGAGTGATCAATTCCTCTAGGCTCCTCCCATCTTAGGTTGTTCTATCGTTGATGCATGTTGTCATTGTAGCTCCCATTTTCTACAACATAATTTGAACCAAACTCATAGCCAAATGGTTGAGAATTCATAGTAGCAAGAGCAAATGAAAACAAAACTAACAAGAGATAAAGAAAATCGAATCCTAAAATTAGCAAAAACTAACAAGGAAACAAAAAGGTTATGTTTGCTTACAGAGGTTATGTTTGCATACATCGGCTCAAGAGAGTCGCACCTGTAAGACAGAGGTTGCTTACAGAGGTTACGGCACTGGAAACTAAACTCAGACAAAAGTTGCTAAGTTAGGTCAGGAGTGGGTCGAAACTGACAGATGAGCTCATTACCTGCACTAGGAATAGACGTGCATCATACTTGTTTGCACACATTTGCTTGTGAGTGTATTTTCTGTGATTGTGGATGTGCTAAATGACTATTTGAATTCTGTGTTTGTTAATTATTGAATTAGATGGTACCTTGTTAACTGTTATTGCTGACCAAGTATATATAGAATGAACTTAACTCCTAACCCCGACCCTACTAAGAACTCCCCAGTTCTTACCCCTTATTTCCACCCCTTTCAGCTAGAAGTGCGAAGGCTTATTGGGAAGTTGCAGAAGCATAGAGGAATATGTTTACGAGTTGAGTTGTTAGAATTTATTTTTCCCTTGCCTTGTTAGTAGAGTTTTATTCAGAGGGGTAAGTTCTGTAATTGCTTTTTTATGTAATACTACAATGTATTATTAATATTAAGTATATGAATATGTGTTGTTTGTTCTTGTTGAAAAAGTTATATGTTCTAGTAAAACTATCGATAGATTTATGCGTAAAGGCTCAATATTAAATAGATACTTGATGTTGAGCAAAACAGTCGGTTAGGAATTTCGCACAAAATAATTCCATTGATAGTATAGTTCCCAACCGACAAACAATGCTCAAATCAAAGTTTAATTTTTGGTTGTCACAAGTCCAACCCAATAAAAGTAACTGAAGTATTTAAACCTCGGATCGTCTTTCCAAGGAATTGCAGTCAGGTATGCACATTATTGGTTATGGTATCCAAGGGGTGGGTTGGTAAAAGTGTAAGAAAATAAATGGCAAGAAAATAAAAGTAACAACTAAAAAAAACAAGTAATAAAGAGAGACATTCATGGCAAGGGTTGAGAATATAGACTTTCTATCCTAGTCATTAATTATCATGCAATGATTAACAAGAATTTATCCTATTAAGTCATCTCCAACATTGGAAGAAGGTACAATGTTATCTTCACATGAGAGAAAGTCTAATAAGACTAGTTAACCTCAATCCAAAAGTCCTAATCAACTTACTAATTGAATTAGCAAAAGATTAGCATCAATGAAAATAATATTAACTAACAACTCTAGATCACCGACATAAGTTGGGTGTTAATGACTCAAGATTGCCTAATTTCTATTTTCAAGCCGAGAATGCTCAAAAAGCTACTCTAACATCCAACAAAGCATTTTGTTAAACACTTGAAAGGCATAAAAGGAAAGCATAGTAAATTGCAATAATAATAAAATCTACAACTACCCAATGCAAGAAATTAACAACAACAACTCAAATCAACAATAAAAGAACATCAAACATCAAATTGTATTAAAAGGAAATCCAAATCCAACAAGAGTTCATCAATATAAAAGAGGCATAAAAAGGGAAATTAACAAAAACTAAGAAGAATAAAGATGCAAGAACAAGAAATTGTAAAGAAAACTGGATGAGAACAAGAAATTAAACCTATATCTAAGATGAGCATTAACCTAAGAACCCTAATTCTAGAGAGAAGAGGGAGCTTCTCTCTCTAGAAAACTAACCTACATGATGCAAACCTAAAACTAATGGCTCCCCCTTTGTCCCATCTTCAATTTTGCATGAAATAACCTCATAAACGAGTTGAATTTAGGTCTAGGAAGCTCAAAAATTGCCCCCCAGCGAATTCACTTTAATGAGGTCATGTACTTGTTGTGACGCGTAAGCATGGGCCACGCATATGTGTCATTTGGCATTTTCTTCTCAAGCGTACGCGTCGCCTTCGACGATGTACCTCTTTACGTGTACGCATCTGTCACGCGTGCGTGTCGCTTTAAGCACTCCAAATCCTTGTTTCCATGAATTCTCTATCTTGCATGCTTTTCTCTTCACTTCTTCCATCCAATACTTGCCTTATAAATCTGAAATCACTCAACAAACATATCGAGACATCGAATGGAATTAAAGTGAATTAAAATTAGCAATTTAAGGGCCTAAAAAGCATGTTTTCACTCTTAAGCACAAAATTAGGGAGAATTAAAAAACCATGCTATTTTATTGAATAAATGTGAGATAAGTTGATAAAGTCTCCCAAATTAAACACAAGATAAACCACAAAATTGGGGTTTATCAATAATAAAAGCAATTAGGTTAGTAACTGATGGGATTTTTGGAAAACAAATTCCAAAACACCTAAAACTCACCGGCAAGTATACCGGGTCGCATCGAGTAGTAATAACTCACTTAGAGTGAGGTCGATCCCACAGGGATTGATGGATCAAGCAACTTTAGTGGGTGATTAGTTTAGTCAAGCTAACATTGAGTGAATTGTGTGAAATGTAGCCAACAGAAAGTAAATTGCAAGTAATTTAAAGAACAAGAAAGTAAAATAGCTAAAACTTAAATTGCAAGAAAAGTAAATTGCATGAAATGTAAAAGGGGCTGGGGTGCTGGAAATTGAAGAAAGCAATAGATCAAGCAACTAGAAATTTAAATTGCAAGAAGAATAAATTGGGAGCAATGTAAACAGAGAAGCAAAATTTCAGTGAATAAGAACTTAGAGCAACTGCAAGAATTGTAAATTGCAGGAAAATAAATCAAGATCACAGCAAGCTCAAATGGAAAGTGTAGGAAAATAAATTGAGAGCATTAGGAACAGAAAGTAAAATTTGCAGAGAAGGAAATTGTAGCAGAAAAGTAAACCAGCAAGAAAACTCAATTCAATTGTGAAATCTAAAAAGACAAGTGAAGATCTCAGGGGATCAATGAGACTAGAAAACAAGTCTAGATCTCAACCCCTTCCTTGATCCAACAGAAAATAAGATGCAGGAAATTAAAGATTAAAGCAATGAAGAGAACTTTGATTCAAATCACAATTCACTTTGAAAGTTGCAGAAGAAGAACAAGAGAAGTTGCAGATAGAGAATGAAAACAGAATTCCTTCCAATCTCAATCCAAGATTTAAAATAGAAATGAAAACTAATAGAGAGAGCTCTCAAATGGAGCCAGCCCCTATACTCTCTAATGGAACTGACCTCCTATTCTTTCTAATGGAGCTTTCCTTTATATAGGCTTTTGCAAAATAAAAATGAAAAATAAAATTACAATTAAATGAAAATCCTAATTCTAGCTTGTTCTTGTGCCTTTGAGTTAATGGGCCTTGCTTGCTTTTTATTTGAAGAGTAGTGGATCCGGATGTTGGCTTTTTAATTTGGTAAAGAATTGAATTAAATTGGATTTTTGGTTGAATTTTCAGCCCATGGGTCACACTCCCAGGGCAAAGCTTGGCTCTTGGCAAGAGCTTTGGCCAAGAGCTTTGGTTCCCTTCCTTGCCAAAGTGTGCGCACATTCTTTCCTTGTGACAAGAGAACAAAGCTCTTTGCAAGAGCTTAAAAGCTCTTGGCAAGAGCTTTACTTGTCCTTGAGGTCCATGGCTCAAGTCTTGGGTGAAGCACTTTCTGGCCATTTTCCTTGGCACAAGAGTAGCGCCTAGTGTCTTCCCTTGGTATCCCTCTTTGAATCCTGGTGGAAGCACTTTAATTCATTTTTTGCTTGTTTTTTGTCCTTAAAGATGCCTTTCACTCGTGCCTCAATTCTATGCCAAATATAGATTGCCATATATCTTTGGAAAGCTCTAAATGTCAGCTTTCCAATGCAACTAGAAGCACATCAATCGGATATCTGTAGCTCAAGTTATAGCCCTTTGAAGGAGGCATGGTCATGCTGTAAACGCCCAGATTTTAACTTAGCGAAAATTCTTGCCTCCCTCCCCCTTGGTCTTGGGTTCAAGCCTTGGTGAGTGCATTGTTGAGCTCTTTTTCCCTTGATTTTTCCTTGAAGCAGCCCAAAAAAGCTCTTGGGCAAAGCTCTTGGCAAGAGCTTTATATGTGAGCTTGCATTGCTTCCTTCTTCCATGTGCTTTGATAAAGCTCTTGGCAAGAGCTTGGCTTTTGATTATTTGAAGTAAAGCTCTCCACAAGAGCTCTAAGCTCTTGGCAAGAGCTTTGTGCTCTTGCTCCTTGTTTTGAGCCACGCTTTTCTTCCTTTGAGCCACACTTCTCTTCCTTGATTTGGTCATGGGCCACGCTTTTAAAAGCGTGGCCTAAGCCTCCAAAGTGTGCTCCAACTTCAAAGTGTGTCCAAAATTCCTCTTTTCTTCTTTTTAGCTTATTTTGTACTCTTTTTGCTTCTTTTTCTTCTTATTTCCTACAAAGTTTATCAAATCAAAAGATCAAAGAAATATACCATTTAAGCACCAAAGAATGCAATATTTAAGCACTAATAAAAAATTCTTGTATAAAAAAGCATAGAAAAACATGACATGGTGACATGTCATCAGTAACGCCTTACTTTTGGTACGATCATGAGGTGCTAAAAGTTAGGGTGTTACATTTAGTGCCACAGAAACCTCAATTACCCAAAACTAACGAGGTTATATGTCACATATCCCAATTAGCCCAGATAATTGTGATTTGGGAGGAGTGTTTTCAAGTTGTAGCTCAAGTGACCTTGCTCCGAATATCACACAAACTCTTGTAGAAAAAAGGAAATACCCAGTCTCATTAGGATGAAGAACGAAAACACAACTTAGAACTGAATCAAACATATATTAAAATAGAATAGTAATGATATTAATCATAGAGATAAGCAGAGCTCCTAACCTTAACAAGGAGGTTCAGTTGCTCATGATTTACAAAAGTAAAACTAAGATTTGAAAATAATATTCTCTATGTGTTCTAAACCTCAGTGATCTCCTCTTTTTATAGGAGATGCTAACCCTAAAAGATGTTAATTTAACTTTAAAAAGTACAAAGATAAGACTAGATAAACTAAAGAGTGCTAAAATCCACTTTGGGGCCCACTTTGGTGTTTGCTTCAGTCAAGGCTTGGCGTCCAACTTGGGAAGTGGGCGTTGAATGCCCACTAGGGGGTGAGTTCGCTGCCTTTTGCTCCCTGGCTAGCATTGAATGCTAGTCTTGGGCGTTCAATGTTGGAGGCTGGTCCTTCTTGGGTGTTGAACTCCAGATGTGGACGTTCAACGCCAATTTTGGGCAGTGATTCTGGAAGAGAAGTATAAACTATTATATATTGCTGGAAAGATATGAAAGTTACCTTTCCAATGTTGTTGGACCTTTATAGCTCAAGATATGCTCTTTGGAATGCACGGAGGTCAGGATTGACAGCATCTGCTATCCTTTCTTCGTCTTTGAACAAGATTCTGCCAAATTTGCCTGAAATTCACCTAAAATCATAGGAAAAATACAAAAACTCAAAGTAGCATCCAAAAGATGAATTTTGCAATAAAACACACTAAAACTTAGTAAAATATAACTAAAAACACTATGAAAATGCTATGAAAAGGGGTATAAGATATTCACTTATCAGTACACCATTCTGATTTTGCCAAACGTATAGTCATTATTTCATCAACGCCCTTTGCGATTGTACTTGTTTTTATCCAATATTTCTTCATATTGTGTAACAACCTACCATTTATTGCCTTATGCTTAAGTCATAATTCAATTATGTTTTGTTGCTATGGCACAAGGTTAAGATATAAGTACATATATATACAAAGGAATATTATACTAGAAGCCTTTGAAAAGACTTAAAACTCGACGAAAAGACAATTCATTGATCGCTCACACTCAATCATGTATTTATATAAGTGCATCGGAAGGAAGGCGGATAATTAAAAGCTCAAGGAAAGAATAAGAGTAAAGAGACATATATAAGTATCAACTAGTCTTGGTCCACGAAGATTAGGCCGACTAGAGTTATAACAGAAACACAGTTGGATAGACATACCTATCTCTCTAAAATACATCATAAGCCTTGGCGCACGGTCAGATTTTTGGGTGTCACACGTACGCATGGTCAAGCGTACGCGTGACTTCTCTCTCTCTCTTTTTTAAACATAAAAGAAGAGCATCTATAGTAGTAATCTAAACACCTTAAAAGTTACCAAAACATCACCAATCCTTATTTAAACATGCTAACAACCAAACAAACTTAACAAAACTAAAAGAACATAGAATTTAAACTTATTTACCAATATATACAAAAGAGAGAATCATTCATGTGCATCATTAGTGGTTTTTAGTTATTATTTTAGTTACAGCTTGTGCGTACGCATAGAAAGGTGTGCGTACACACACTGGAGTGTGTTCTTTCCCTGCTTTCCCTGCGGGGCTATTACCCCCTCCCATATTGACCGGATTCCCTCCGGGGATTAACGCCAATATCGCTCTTTCTAATCGTTCCAAATTTGCTGCAGGTGAGAAAGGGCAGTCAAGTGAGGGTGGGGTTCCCAAGCAATAGAGGTTCAGTCCTTTTCCTTTTCTACTAAGTGATTGCTTAGGGACCTTAGCGCTTTGTTCTCTTAATGAAATCTCCCATTTGCATACTTTTCTTCCACTTTTCCCAAGCCATTCTTGCCTATTGAACCTAAAATCACTCAACAAAATATATCAAGGCATCAAACGGAATAAAAGTGGAATTAAATTGATCAATTAAGGCACAAAAAGCATGTTTTCATATTTAGGTGCAATTTAGAGAGAAATTACAAAAGTATGCTATTTAAGTGAATAAATGTGAGTTTATATGATGAAATCCACTCAATTCAATCTAAAATTTACCATCAAATATGAAATCATCAGGAGGAATTGGCCAAAGTATAGTTTTGGTTTCTCGTAGCTAATGTTTAATGTCACATGAAAACTTAGGTTAGAAAACTTTAAGATAGGATAAACCGAACAAATTTGTTGATTAAATTGAGTATGTGGTATATGAATTGTGAATGAAGGATGAAGGAGTTTGTATGTGTTTTGGGTATGATTGTGATGAGTATAAAATGATAATAATTATTGGTGTTGTTTGATTTTGAGTGATAGATTTTGGAGTGCAAAGTGTGGAATGAATTGGTTGAGAAGTTTTGTTCATATTGAATGGTGTAGTAAATAGAAGAGTGTGTAAAAATAAAATTATGTATGTGTATGTATGTAGTGAGTATGATGTTGAATTTGATGGTGAAATGGTTGGAGATGAGGTATTTATTGTACATATGTATGTATGTAATGAAAATGATGTTAAATTAGTGGTAGGTCTTTTGTATTTTGATTAATTAAGTGATTGATAATCTGTGGTTTAGCATTTGGAGATGAGGTATTTTGGTTTTTAATTTGAAAAGTTTGGAAAACTTGAGGTTTTGAGTTTCATAAAAACATGATTTTTAACCAACTTCGGCGATGTATAACTTGAGCCTGAGACTTTGGATTTTAATGGATTTTGTATCAAAATAAAGATAATTCCAAGAGCTTTAAAACTGTTTAAAGTTTGTGGAAATTGAAGTTTTGTAGAAGAAGTTACGGACGTCAGACGTTGGGTGCCAAAAACTAAATTTTTCTAAGTTGCAGCATTTCTGGTGTGCGTGCGTACGCACGCTATCGTGCGCACAAACGGACCAGAGCATGTGGTTGAGCTCATGCGTACACATGAGGGGGTGTACGTATGCACACTCTGAGGATTTTTCAAGTGTACGTACACACTAGCTGGGAAGTTCTTCTGGTGCGTGCGTATGAACAGCAATGATGCATACGTACAAGCCCTGTTTTTCACACAAAATTCTATTTTTTCCTGTTTGACCTTCTCAACAAGCCTGTAAACCTCCGAAACCACTATTTTGATGGAAATTCACTATTTTTGAACTATTAACCATTCTTTTAAGTTTTCCAAACCTCTCAAAACTTTGTTTAAGATCTGATATGAAGGTTTTAGGTTACAGAATAGGGGTAAGAATGTTGATGGAGATAGTTTTTGTATCAAAGAAGATTTGAGAAGAAAATGATTGATTCGATGAGATGTTGAAAGTGATGAATGAGATATGATGAGAATGATTGTGATTGAGATCACGATGACCAATTGTGATTAAGATATATGTGACCGGGTAAGAGGCAGTGGCGGTGTCCACTTGCTCTGGGTAAGAGGTGAGGATAATGATTATATTTATGATTGTGAAATGTGATAGTGTGTTCTATTCTATTCTTGTTGCATCACTTTCTCTCTATTTGTAAAGTGTGTCAGGCACTATATCCCATGAGTGTGACGGACACTATATCCCAAGAGCGTGGCGGGCGCTATATCCCATGAGTGTGGGAACACTTTACTCTGGAAAGTGTGTCAGCCACTATATCCCATGAGTTTGGCGAGCACTATATCCCAAGAGCATGGCGGGTGCTATATCCCAGGAGTGTGGGAACACTTTATCCAGGAAAATGCTGTGGGCACTATATCCCATGAGTGTGGCAAGCACTATATCCCAAGAGTGTGGATGCATGTCAGAAAGACGATATCTGGGTTAGTTACCGGGTGAGTCGGGTTCTGGTAAAGTAACTGATATGTGAGCTCATGGCCAGTAGAAAAGCATTCATCATATGCATTTGTATGATTTGTTTGAGTGTGCATTGTTTTGGTTTTCCTAATTGCTTATCTATGATTAATTGTTATCTGAGCTACTTGCTGTAACTGTTATCCATACTTGTGTTTTCCTTGATTGTATTGTTTATCTTTGCAACTGAGAAATCCCTCATGTTGGCAGAGGTGATGCTAAGGGTTGTTCCATCGGTGATTCAGAGGGTTGGAGGAGACAAAAAGAGAAATGTTGGGCTAGAATTCGAATCCCTTAGATAGAGTACTATTGTACCAAATTTTTGGTTTAGTATAAACTTTAAGTTCGATCTTTAAGTTCAAAAAATGCCTCTGGATTTTTTGGGGACTTTTATATTAAGTATGCAGGCACCTTTACCATACTGAGAACCCCCGATTTTTATTCCATACATATCCTGTTGTTTTCAGATGCAGGACGTGAAATGCCATAATGAGCTTGCTGAAGACTCTTTGGGAGCGAAGAACTTACTTTGTAAAATATGGTATTTGTGTTTTTAGTTTGTTTATAGATGTATATTCTCCATTGTTATATTTGTATTTGTATTTTCTCCTTCTTAGAGGTTGACTAGGGAGAACTAGGATTTGTAGTTTTTGTCTTCTGGTTCACTGTTGGATTGTATATACATATTATATTCTAGCTGGCCTTGGCTTCGTAGGTCGAGTCTAGAGCTTGATTATATTTATCCGTTGGAACTATATATATATCTGTCTTTTGGTCTTCTGTATAAGCTTTCCGTAATATTGATGCGTGAGCATTCTATACCCATTTTCTGCTTATTTTTTAGTTAAATTTAGTTAGAATTTAGTAAGTTTTGTTATATTTTAGTGTTAAAATCCTCTTTGGATGCTACTTTGAGTTGTTTTGGTATTTTAATTATTTCAGGTAAAATTCGGATCAATTTGGTAGAGTTTCATGCAAGAAAGAGAAGAATTGAAGCTGGCGTTTAGCGCCAGCAACCCAGCAAAAGCAGAGGCGTTCTACCCCCCCTTTGGACGCTAAACGCCAAGCTGGCATTTAACACCAGGCAATCCGAATTCAAATCCCATCAAAGGAGCATCTTTAGTGGATTTAGCTTTTAATGACTATCTTATCTTTTATTTTTGTAATTTTAATTTACAAACAAAATCTTTTAAGTCAAGAATTTATTATATTATTTTAATTTTAAATCAAATGAGGTTAGATATAAAAGGAAAAAGATTCATCCTTAGGGGGATCTTCGCACTTCCGCACGTTTCACTTTTGAGAACCCTTGTATTTCTTTGTAAGTTATGAGCCACTAAACCTCCTCGGTTAAGGTTAGGAGCTCTGTTTATTTCTATGAATTGAGATTATTATTTTACTATTTTAATTAATGCATTGATTCAATTTCAAGCATTGCTTTCGTTCTTCATCTTATGAATCTGGGTAGAACGACAGTATAACCCTTATTCTATATGTGTTCTTGTGATTCTTGAAAGAGTTATCTCACTTGAACAACAGCTTGAAAGAAAATTCTTCTTAAGTTGCTAATTACCTGAACTACTCGGGAAACGTGAGATATAATCTGCTTGGGTGACTTACAAGCATGCACAAGGCATGAACCTGGACCTGAAAAACTAGTGCACTATGGTCCGAGGGGAGATTATGGAGATTAGTCCTGAGAGTGTGAGAGAAATACTGCTGCTACCACCATTCAGTGTTGACCCTCAGTCTTACACTCAGAGGGACAACACTAACCAGAGACTAGTCCAGATCCTCACAGACATATGCCTCCCCAGAGCACAGTGGAGGAGGGACGCCAGAGGTCAGCCACACTAGCTGGGTAGGCATGACCTGAAGCCGGTTGCTAGAGGATGGTTGGAGTTTATTCAGCACTCCGTCATCCCTACAAGCAACCAGTCGAGGTTACTATTGACCAAGCCATAATGATACACTGCATCATGTTTGGCAATAAGGTGGAGGTGTGTCAGGTGATCCCTTATGAGTTTTACTGCATAGCAGCGAAGGCCTCCACCTCGACTAGATTGGCCTTCCCTCACCTCATCTTCCGCCTGTATGAGGTAGCCCGAGTTCGCATTGATAGAGATACCCCTATTGAATTCGATAGACCTATTACTAGAAGGGGTATGGAGCATGCTAGGGAGCTTGGACATGCACCACCACAGTAGCCAGTTTCTCCTCCTCAGCAGGAGTAGCCTGAGATGCCTTAGGGATTCTATTTGCCTCTTCATTACTACTGGAATCAGTTAACTACATCTATTGGGGAGCTGACATCTTCTATTTATCAGTTGAGGATTGCGCATCAGGACCACTCTGCCCTCCTTCATCAGCTAGAAGAGGAGCAACAGAGGCAGAGGCGCGACTTGAATGAGCTGAGGCACCAGAAAGGATTCCCGGGAGGGAGCAGCAGCCACCATGACTAAGGTGATTAAGTTTCATTATCATCTGCTTATCTCATTTCCTGTTTTTCGGTATTATATCTGTTTCCTATTATTTATTTCAAAAGTCTTTTGCATGATCATTAGTTGTATTTTATTGCTTTCTAGTTTAGTTATTTATTTTGCTATTTTATATTTATTTTGAAAAAGGTCTCCTGTATTGCTCACTGAGTTTGAAAAATCAAAAGAAAAAGAAAAGAAGTTGTCAAATGCATGAGGCTTGAGTTATATATTATGATTTCTTCTGATAACTTTGATGTGGTGGTATTGTCTATAATTCTGAATGTATGAACTGAACAGTGCATCTTTGATCTTGAAGTTTACAATGTTGATTCCTGAGGTACAAGAACTTAGAGACATATTATGAATTCTCTAAAGTAAGTAAGAAGTTTATTCTTGGAGCAAAACAAACAGCAAAAAGAGAAAAAAAAGAAAAATAAAGAACAAGGTCTAAGGCTCTGAGCATCAATGGTTAGGGGGGTCTAAAATGATTAAAAGCTCAAATGAGTTATTTTCCTAACTATATTCTTGTAGTGTGAATGTGTCAAGTAAGCCTTGAGATAGAGCACTAAGAGTCGAGACTAAGTGCAATTACAGAGTATGCCAAAGGCTCTGAGCACTACTGTCTAGGAGAAATAAAAAGAAAAATTAGAACTCAAAAGAGTTCCCCAGTTAAGTACTTCTGGTGTTGTTGTATCAAGTTAATCTTGAGGACAAAACACTTAGAGTCACGGCTAGGCTCAAGGTGCAAAGCACCAAAGGAAAAGAAAAAAAAAGCTGTGTTCAAGGACCAATTAGAGCCTAAAAAAGAGAATCCATAATATCATCCGAGTTCTAGTTCTCAAGGATATCAACATCTCTGAGCTTCAAAGGATAGTGAGATGCCAAACCTATTCAGAATTATAGTGTCATTAGCCCCACTCAATGATTGGACATGAGCTTAAATGAACACTCAAGTCTTAGGCGTTTTCTCTTCTAGTTCCTGTTCAAGTTTGGTGTTGTGATGCGTGAGCATCTTTTACCTATTTTCTGTTTATTTTTTAGTTAAATTTAGTTAGAATTTAGTAAGTTTTATTATATTTTAGTGTTAAAATCCTCTTTGGATGCTATTTTGATTTGTTTTGGTGTTTTTATTCTTTTAGGTTAAATTCGGATCAACTTCACAGAGTTTCGAGCAAGAAAGAGAAGAATTGAAGCTGCCCCTTTGGGCGCTGGCATTTAGCGCCAGCAACCCAGCAAAAGCAGAGGTGTTCTGCCCCCTTTAGGCGCTAAACGCTAAGATGGCGTTTAGCGCCAGGCAATCCGAATTCAAATCCCATCAAAGGAGCATCTTTAGTGGATTTAGCTTTTAATGACTATCTTATCTTTTATTTTTGTAATTTTTATTTACAAACAAAATCTTTTAGGTCTAGATTTTATTATTTTATTTTAGTTTTAAATCAAATGAGGTTAGATATAAAAGGGAAAAGACTCACCCTTAAGAGGATCTTCGCACTTCTGCACGTTTCACTTTTGAGAACCCTTGTTTTTCTATGTAAGTCTGAGCCACTAAACCTCCTCGATTAAGGTTAGGAGCTCTGTTTATTTTTATGGATTAAGATTATTATTTTTCTATTTTAATTAATGCATTAATTCAATTTCAAGGATTGCTTTCGTTCTTCATCTTATGAATCTAGCTAGAACGATAGTATAACCCTTATTCTAAATGTGTTCTTGTGATTCTTGAAAGAGTTATCTCGCTTGAACAATACCTTGAAAACAAATTCCTCCCAAGTTGCTAATTACCTGAACTACTCGGGATATGTGACATATAATCCTCTTAGTTTTGGGTAATTAGAGTTTCTATGGCCATAAACAAGAATTTCTCTTAACCCTCTAATCTATATTAAGTGACCAAGACATTGGTGGTTGATTGGGTTAGAAGGAGACTAAATCACTAAGACATTAAGGTTTAGTCAATTACAGTTTGCTATGAAACGAATCTTGCATGATTAAAATAGTTAGTAAGAAAACTTAATCCGGATGAATAAACAACTCTAAAACCTTAACTGTTTTCTCTCATATATTTCACAACACTTTTATTGCTTGCTCTCCAATTCTCTGAATTTATTGTTTAATGCATTTTACAACACTCAAAACACAACTTTCTACTTGCCTGACTAAGTGATTCACACGACCATTGTTGCTCATTCTATCAATCATCATAGGATTGACCCTCACTCACCTGGGGTATTACTTGGTACGACCCAGTGCACTTGTCGGTTAGTTTGTGGGTATCCGAAATCCCGCACCAATTATTGTTTTGATCTTAGCTTTTTTTTTCTTCAAGGCTCCTAGCTATATTATCCTTGTTATATATGTACGTATTTTTATTTTTAGAGGTCGTAGCGCCTCGCCATCTTTAATTTATTTCCTAGGCATAAAGCTCCGTGTGGTAGGGTGTTACAGTTGAGCTTGTTGATTTTGGTTTGGAAGATTTGAAAGCATGTGGAAGAGGCTTTTTGGTGTTTTGTGCTTGGGAGAAAATCGGCTAAGGTATGGTTTTAGTTTCCTTTAGATAAATATGTAATGTTGTGTGAAACATAGGCTAGTTTTCTTAAGATAGGTTTGAATGGTATGCATTGGTTGATTAAATATGTGTGATATGTGAGTAATTGAATGAAGTTTGGATATGATATGAGAATGAAATGTGATGTATGATGATTGTGATGATGAGTATTGGTGAAATTTGGACTGGAGATCGTGATCGGGTAAATGTGGTGGATTTGAATGATGAATTTTGATTTTGATGATGATTGATGATGATTGATGATAATTATTTATTGTGATGATGATAAATGGGAATGTGGGTTTGGTAATCAATCTTGGTGAAATATTGTTGGATTATGAATTTGTGAATTGAAATAATTTGGAATGAGTGATTAGACTTGGATTGAATGGATTGATGAATTGAGATGTTAAATTGTTAAACATTGAAGGATTGAGATTGATATAGTTTGGATTTTTGAAGTTGAAAGAGAGTTTTGGAAAATAGGAAAGTTTGATAAATTTTGGTAAAAACATATTTTTAACGAACTTTGACGAGCCATAACTTAGTTTTCGGATCCCCAAATTGTATAAAACTTATCTTAAATGAACGTTGGATCTGAGTTTATAACTTTTAAGGAACGAATGAAATTTATTTTTAACGAAAAAATTATGCGCGTTTGAAGTTTAGGGTTAAAAATTGAATTCTGCAGAAGTTGCAGAATTTTCAGGTCATGCGTACGCATGGCATGATGGGCGTTACAGGAATGAAAGAGGCTTGTGCGAGTGTTGTGAGCATACCATGTGTATGTACAAAAGCAAGGTCATGCGTATGCACGACTTGCATTTTCAGAATCAAACTTTTTCGTGCGCGTACCATGTGCACGCACAGAAAGGGACTCACGCGTACGCACGAGGCATGCATACGCACGAATATCCTGTTTTGCTAAAATTGTTTATTTTAATTGTTTTTTCCTATCCACTCCACTTTTTCACCTTTATAACCCCTGTTTAAGATCCCCTAATTAGTGTCTAGGCTTCAGGACGAGTGATAATGTACTAGGCAAATTTAAAGGGACATTTTGTTATGATTTTTCGAGACGGTTACTTAAGTTTGCAATGTACTGTGGATGGAATAGCTAGAGTGAATTGGCAAAGTTGCATTGAAAATAAATTGAGAAAAATGGAAGATTGATGTTGTTGAAACTGATGAAATGAAAGTTAATGACCTTGTGATATATGAGAAGTGATCACTGAACTGGGTACATAGTCTGTTATGCTATGATTGGTAAGTCGCTATGTGCCTGGCAAGGACGGTGGTTAATCGCGCTTGTCGAAGTTGCAGAGCCAGTGTAAGGACGGTGGTTAATCCTGCTTACGTTGAGATGTGGAGTTTGAGGCTGTCTCCTGCCCGTATCCTTTCTGGTCACAAGAGCGTGCTCGGATACTATATCCCATAACAGTGTCCTAGGTGATGACCGGATTTTACTCCCTATATAAAATGAATCCTTTCTTTGGCAAGCGCACCAAATTATCGTCAAGTAATAACCCACAATGGAGTGGGGTCAAATCCATAAAGATTAACGGATTAAGCAAGCAATAGTTGATTAATTATTCTAGTTAGACAATCATTAAGGAGAGATAATCAACAAGAAAATGTAAATAACATGAAAATAAAGGAAAACAATAAAGTGCAAGAAAGTAAATGGCATAAATGTAAAGTACAAGAAAGTAAAGAGCTGGAAATGTAAAGTGCAGAAAATGTAAATAACCATAAAGTAAATAAAAGAAAGAAAGATAAAATCAGCATTGGATCAAGAGATATTGCATTCTCCGGATTAATTGATTTCATCTCATCTTCCATCATGCAACTCATTGACCTCTTGGCAATCATGAGTGATTGAGTTCCATTTCCTTGGTAACTCAATCTCCCCAATATTGATCAACAGTCAATTCCTTGGTCTAATTACTCATGAGAAGAGATGAAGATGGTCCCTGATTATACCACACATCATCATAAATCCAAGTAGTGGGTGGATTAAATGTCACAATATCCAACCCAAAACCCAAATCTACTGAAGTGTGAGAAGGATTTTCAAGCATGGTTTTATGATTCCTCTTCCAAGGTTCACATAAAACCCAAATACATTCAATCTCTTTTCCAAGATAATTAAATGCTAACATGAAGAATGAAAATCCTTCAAGTAAATCAAAGAGAGATGAAGAGAAGAAGAATAATAAAAACAATTTAATCCATTGAAAAACAATAGAGCTCTCTTTCCCAACGGAAAGAGTTAGTGATTCATAACTAAAATATTTACAAGTAAGAAAGTGGAAGATGAGAAAAGCATGGGTGAGAAGAGGGAGTTCGAAGACCCCTCTCTAGCAGAATTATTGATCTCCTATTCTATGAAACTAAGGCCTTTATATAGGCTCTCCTAAATTACAAACTTAAATGAAATTGAAAGCAAATTACAATGAAATAAAAATAAACTATTCTAGATGATTCTTGTGGCCTTGATTGTTTGACAATTGTGGCTTGAATGAGAGTTGGAGTGGGCTTGGTTGAAGGTTGGGGGCCGCAGAAAGAAGTTGGCGTGTGGGTTCAAGTGCCACGCCCCATAGAATTTGCTTTTTGGATTGTGACCCACTTTGCAATGTTGAAATTATGGAGTTTTTTGGGCCTCAAATTGAATGTCCACTATAAATTATTATATATTGTTGAAAATTCCTGGGTGTTAGCTTTCCGACGCCACTGGAATCAACTCATTTGGACCTCTGTAGTTCAAGTTATGCCCAGTTGAAGGTGAAGAGGTTAGTCTGTCAAGTACCCCGGCGTGCCACGCCCACTCTTTGGTGTGCCACGCCTTCAATAATGCACAAAATCTTCCTCTCTGGCCATAAGAACCTGGCATGCCATTCCCATTTTGAAAATAGAGCTGGCGTACCACACCTTCAATATCAAGTGGCACGCCTAGATTTTGCAACGCTAAAATAATGGCCTTTTTCACCTTCATTTTTAATGTCCACTATAAAGTGTTATATATCGTTGGAAAGCTCCTGATGTCAACTTTTCGACGACACCAAAATCACACCATTTGGATTTCTAAAACTCAAGTTATGTGCCTTTGAATATGAAGAGGTCAGGCTAGTAACTCTGCAGGGACGTGTTTTGCTCCTTGTGCTTTCGGGGTTAATATCTTCCTCAATTCCAGTGTCCATTATAAATTTTAATATATTTTTAGAAAGCCCTGGATATCTACTTTCTAATGGCACTAAATTCACTTCATTTGGAGTTGGGTAGCTCAAGATATCTTCATTTGAATGGGAGGAGGTCAGGCTGGCATATGCCCCGGCGTGCCACGCGAATGCTTGGCCTGCCACGCCCATAGTGGGGCTTAAAATCACTCCTCTGGAACTTAATCCTGGCGTGCCACACCCAAAACACCAAGTGGCATGCCCTCTTTGAGATCTTGGCTTCACAAACTTGGCATGCCACGCCCAAAGCACCAAGTGGCACGCCCATTGTAGAGAGTTGACTTCAAAAGCTTGGCGTGCCACGCCCAGAGCTCCAAGTGGCACACCCATTGTGATGTGTTAAGCAACCCTTCTCTATTTCATTGGCCTGACGTGCCATGCCCAAAGCTCCAAGTGGCACGCCAGCTTCCTTTGCTTCTTTTGTACTTTTTGCTTCTTTTTCCACCATTTTCTACAAAGTTAAACAATTCAAAGAAATCAAAGTAATATACAACTTAAGCACAAAAATACTCAATAATTAAGCATAATGAATTAAATTTTGATATGAAAAAGCATAGAAAAACATGACATGATGCGCAGTCATCACAACACCAAACTTAAACTTTGCTTGTCCTCAAGCAAACAAAGAATCATGCAATAGATTTTGACAAACCAAGGTGAGAAGAGTAGCAATTTTTTTATGTTCATGGTTGGCTAGTTTCTTATGCATGCTACAATTACAAAAGAAATTCAAATGATTGATGCTTCTATCTAGTTATTTTATGAAATCTTTTTCTTTGTGTTCCTTCCTTGAAATAAGCTTTTCATCTTTTTCTTAGCTTAGCGTCTTGGGTGCTTTGCACCATTTGTTGAAAGCTACGACTCTAAATGCTTTGTTTTCAAGTATTACCACTTGATACATAAGCACCATAAGCATTTAATTAGAGGACTCTTTTAGCTCATTTGTTTCTTCTTTTTAATCTCTAATCATTGATGCTCAGAGCCTTGAGCTTTAAGGGAGTACTTTTGCACTTGAGCCTAGCCTTGACTCTAAGTGTTTTATTTTCAAGCTTTTTGCTTGATACCTAAATACCACAAGTACTTGACAAATGAATTGTCATTGGTACTCAAAGCCCTCACCTTTCTCATTCTTTCCCTTTTCTTTTCTTGCCTTATTTGCATTCGCTTCTTCAAAGTTTTTATGATTTCAAAAATTTCATAAAATTTTCTAGATGAAAACTTCAATTAAACAAATTCAAATGCAATTGAGCAACAATAGTCATGCTAGCTTCCCAATACTTATATGCTCATGCTAGATTCTTCTTGAATTACCTTGTTTGTTTATGATCATGATATTTAGTCACTTTGAACTCACAAAACTCAAGATGGTTGTCATAATATCATAGCACATGTTACAATTCAGCAACCAAGCTATGTTTATTCACAACGCACATGTATACAAAGGAAATAGAAGACAACCATGCAATTTAAAGTATTAGAAACAAATAAGAGGAAAAAGAACTTTACCATCTTGTAGTTCATCTTCATTATTGTTGTCATCTTTCTCCTATTCTTTCCCTTCCCACACCAAACTTAGAATGATTGCTTGTCCTCAAGCAACAAATAAAACAGTGGTGATGGGGTTTATGATGGTTCATGAATATCTTAGAACAATAAAATGTGAGTAATACATGTGGTTAGGCAAGCAAAATTAAGGATACAATAAAGGCACAAGAAAGAAACAGAGGCAATGTGATTGCATTAATAAGTGGTGTATGCATGGTACTTAACATGAAGAATAGGTGGCAACACCAAACTTAGTTTGACACTTTCATTTTAGAATGATGCAAGTACCCAGTGAAGATTGAAAATAAAATTGTTGCATGGCAACACCAAACTTAGAATGCAATCATATGCCAAATTATTGAAAATAAACATAACAAAGAAAGGAAATGTTATCTACAGTTGGGTTGCCTTCCAACAAACGCTCTTTTAATGTCATTAGCTTGACATGTTGTTCTCAACTTTCTTCCTCTTCTTCCAGTTTGTTAAGAAGAATGACCTCACGAAGAAAGAGGAGCCAGTTAATGCCTGCTGTTTTGAGTGCCTCTTCCTAGCAAGCTTTCTTTTGTTGTTAGCTTGATTAAACTTGCTTGTTGGGGCAGAGGTGGGATTGCTTTTGGTTGACCTTTTCTTCTTCATGGATATTGTCCTTCTTTTCTTGGTCACCATCCTCTTTTTATTGCTTTTGTTAATTTTCTTCACTTCTTTGATTTCAAGCCTTGGTTGTTGTGTGATGGTTGGAGTGTCTTCTTAATCAAGATTTTCTTAAATTGGTGGTTCAATGAACTCACCCTTTATGTAACTCTCTGTTTCATTGGAGTGTGAACTCCCTTAATTGACTTCCTCCCTTTCTTCTGCATGATTTTGTATTACTTCCTTTGGGAGTGAGTTTGCATGTTTGTTTGTCACCTTTAGTAGCCTCTGTGGGTATGGAGCCCTAGGCTTATATACTCTCACAACCTCCTCCTTCTTCATTGGGGTTTCACTTGGTATAGCGGCCTCTTTTTTCTTACTTTTCCAATTCCTCCTTCATTTGGTCTAAATGCATTCCAATGTTCTTGAGAGAGATTTCTTGTTCTTTAAAAGAATTCCTATACCATTAGGTGAAATCCTCTATACGTTCCATACACTTCTCTTCCTTCTCTCTAATGATTTTTATATTCTCTCCAAGGCTTTCAAGGAAGGCTTCAATCCTGGAGAATATTTGGGTGTCTAAGGAAGGTTGTGTAGGTTATGGTGATTGGCTTGGGTTTTGGAATGAATTTTGTGAGTGGTAAAATGAATTTTGTGAATTTTGAAATGAGTTTTGTGAATAGTGAAATGAATTGTATGGATGTGGGAAGGAATTTTGTGCTGAGGCATACTCAAGTGATGAAGAATTTGGACATGTAAAACTAGGAGGCGAGGTTGGATAATTAAGAGGTGATGGCTCTTGATGAATGGGGTATGAATGAGTGAAATCTCTTTGATTTTGATTTTCCCAGCCACAACATGAGTAGTGATTACACTCATCAAAATATGGACCATTTTGTGGCCTTGGGAAGCACCCCATTTTATGTTTTTAATACTCCCACCCACCATGAGCATAATAACATGAATCATTCTGTGGTGGTGGAAAGTTTTCCATAAAATTTGATTGACCAAAATATGATGGATACTCCATTCTTTCTTACAAATTTTGTGGAACTAACACAATCACCAAGATAAAAGAGATTAGAATTTTCCTTGTCACAATTGAGAAAATTCCCAGTGAGGCAACAGCACAAATAGTTGGTTAGCAAAAGAAAATAAAGAAACAAAAGAAATCAAAGACAAAAGAAAAATGTCTAATCTAGTAAATCAATCAACTGGTAGTTTGTTAATCACAATTAATCCCTGGCAACGGCGCTATAAAACTTGATGACCAGATTTCACTTCCCATATAAAATGAATCCGTTCTTTGGCAAGCGCACCAAATTATCGTCAAGTAATAACCCACAATGGAGTGGGGTCGAATCCACAGAGATTAACGGATTAAGCAAGCAATAGTTGATTAATTATTCTAGTTAGACAATCATTAAGGAGAGATAATCAACAAGAAAATGTAAATAACATGAAAATAAAGGAAAACAATAAAGTGTAAGAAAGTAAATGGCATAAATGTAAAGTACAAGAAAGTAAAGTGCTGGAAATGTAAACTGCAAAAAATGTAAATAACCATAAAGTAAATAAAAGAAAGAAAGATAAAATAAGAATTTGGATCAAGAGATATTGCATTCTCTGGGTTAATTGATTTCATCTCATCTTCAATCATGCAACTCATTGACCTCTTGGCAATCATGAGTGATTGAGTCCCAATTCCTTGGTAACTCAATCTCCCCAATCTTGATCAATAGCCAATTCCTTGGTCTAATTGCTCATGAGAAGAGATGAATAATGGTCCCTGATTATACCACACATCCTCATAAATCTAAGTAGTGGGTGGATTAAATGTTACAATATCCAACCCAAAATCCAAATCTACTCAAGTGTGAAAAGGATTTTCAAGCATGGTTTTATGATTCATCTTCCAAGGTTCACATAAAACCTAAATACATTCAATCTCTTTTCCATGATAATTGAATGCTAACATAAAGAACAAAAATCCTTCAAGTAAATCAAACAGAGATAAAGAGAAGAAGAAGAATAAAAACAATTTAATCCATTGAAAAATAATAGAGCTCTCTTTCCCAATGGAAAGAGTTAGTGATTCATAACTAAAATATTTCAAGTAAGAAAGTGGAAGAAGAGAAGTGTGGGTGAGAAGAGGGAGTTCGAAGACCCCTCTCTAGCAGAATTATTGATCTCCTATTCTATGAAACTAAGGCCTTTATATAGGCTCTCCTAAATTACAAACTTAAATGAAATTGAAAGCAAATTACATTGAAATGAAAATAAACTATTCTAGATGCTTCTTGTGGCCTTGATTGGTTGACAATTGTGTCTTGAATGAGAGTTGGAGTGGGCTTGGTTGAAGATTGGGGGCTGCAGGAAGAAGTTGGCGTGTGGGTTCAAGTGCCACGCCCCATAGAATTTGCTCTTTGGATTGTGACCCACTTTGCAACGTTGAAAGTATGGAGTTGTTTGTGCTTCAACTTCAATATCCACTATGAAGTATTATATATTGTTGGAAAGTCCTAGATGTTAGATTTTGAACACCACTAGAATCAACTCATTTAGACCTCTATAGCTCAAGTTATGCCCAGTTGAAGGTGAAGAGGTAAGTCTGTCAAGTACCCCGGCGTGCCACGCCCACTCTTTGGCGTGCCACGCCCCTTGTGTTATGAAACTGGGGAGGCACGCCCACTCTTTGGCATGCCACACCTTCAATGATGCACAAAATCTTCCTCTCTGGCCATTAGAACTGGCGTGCCACTCCCAGAACCTGGCATGCCACGCCCATTATGAAAATAGAGCTGGCGTGCCATGCCTTCGATATCAAGTGGCACACCCAGATTTTGCAAAGCTGAAATAATGGCCTTTTTCACCTTCAGTTTTAACGTCCACTATAGAGTGTTATATATCTTTGGAAAGATCCTAATGTCAACTTTCCGACGACACCAAAATCCCATCATTTGAACTTCTACAACTCATGTTATGTGCCTTTGAAAATGAAGAGGTCAGGCTGGTAACTCTACAGTGACGTGTTTTGCTCCTTGTGTTTTCGGGGTCGATATCTTCCTCAATTCCGGTGTCTATTATAAATTGTTATATATTGTTGGAAAGATCTGGATGTCTACTTTCTAATGGCACTAGAATCACTTCATTTTGGAGTTGTGTAGCTCAAGATATTATCATTTGAATGGGAGGAGGTCAGGCTGGCATATGCCCCGGCGTGCCACGCGAATGCTTGGCATGTCACACCCATAGTGGGGCTCAAAATCACTCCTTTGGAACTTAAGCCTGGCGTGCCACGCCCAAAACACCAAGTGGCATACCCTCTTTGAGATCTTGGCTTCACAAACTTGGCGTGTCACGCCCATAGCACCAAGTGGCATGCCCATTGTTGAGAGTTGACTTCAAAAGCTTGGCGTGCCACACCCAGAGCTCCAAGTCGCACACCCATCATGTTGTGTTATGCAACCCTTCTCTGTTTCATTGGCCTGGCGTGCCACGCCCAAAGCTCCAAGTGGCACGCCCATTTGATGAGAATTGAGTTCACAAGCTTGGCGTGCCACGCCCAGAGCACCAAGTGGCACGCCAGCTTCTTTGCTTCTTTTGTGCTTTTTGCTTCTTTTTCCACCATTTTCTACAAAGTTAAACAATTCAAAGAAATTAAAGCAATATACAACTTAAGCACAAAACTCCTCAATAATTAAGCATAATGAATTAAATTTTGATATGAAAAAGCATAGAAAAACATGACATGATGCGCAGTCATCACTAGGGCACTATATCTCAGGGTGCAATTTATATACATGACAGAAAGGCGACATCCCGAGATGATGTGTCGGGTTGGCAGTTGAACTGACAAGTGATATCATAGCCAATAGGACAGGCATTCACCATATGCATTCTTACATGTTTGTTTGCTTTGTTTAATTGCATTGTACCAAATTGTATAACATGTTTACTTGCTAATTGGATTACTTGCGGTTTATGTTATTACTTGTCTTTTACTTGTTTGCATCTATTTGTGTTTTCTGCTGGGATTGAGGAGGCTCGGTAGGCGGTGGCGATGGAATTGCTTGGAGGATAGGTTGGCGAAAGCTGTGGAATAGCGGTGTTCTGTAGAATAGAAAATCCTTAAGTTAGATAACCATTTATGGTTTAAGATTTTATTATAAGTTGAATTTTATATCGGTTTGAAGTTCTAGGATTGCCTTTGGCTTCCCGGAACCTTATATCTTATCTATTGGGCACTGTTACCATATTGAAAATCCCCGGTTCTCATACCATATGTTGTTACTTTTCAGATGCAGGTCGCAACTCACCTTAGTGAGTTGGCGGATGGTGATAGAGCAGAGGATGGCTCAACTTTAGTTTTGTTTTATTTTGTTGTATTCTCTCACTTTTGTAAACTTTATGCCTTGGAGGCTTTATTTCTGAAAACTTTGAGAGATAGGACGTGGCTATTTTATTATCAAAACTCTGTTGTATTTTGTTTAACTAGTGGCCTTAAACTCTGCGGGCTGCGGTTAGTTCTCTTTTGGATATTGTATATATATAACTTGATTATCTTATATCTATTACCTTGTATCTTGCAGCTTTGCAAGGTATTATGTATTTTTTTTATATCTCGTGCTTTTTAGGCTTTTAGTTGTCGTGTGACTGCTTTGCGCTTTTATCCGTCTTTGATCTTATGTTCTTTTCATCAGGCTTTTAGTTTTATTATTTCTTGACTATATATTATATTTTTGAGCTTTAGAACTGTCGTGACGCATTATCGTCCTTTGCTTTACGGTTAAAGGTAAAGTTTATGGTGATAGGATGTTACTAACACTAAGCTTAGAGATTTACACTAAGCTTAAAGATTGATAAAATAATGAATGTAAATCATGCACGAGCATATGTGCATGAATAGAATAAAATAAATCCTATATAATTTTAAATTGAAGAAAAATATGTATGCAACAGAAAAGAAAAAAGAAGATAATGATAATAACGAAGACGTCCTAAACAAAAGAAATAGGAATAGAAAAGAAAGACTAACATCATGGACTTGTTTTATAAAATAATATACTTTGTTTCTTATATTATTTTGCATTATTTGAATCACATCATGGTCTTGTAGAGCTAAGTTAATAGAATCACAAATAAATAAATTTTTTTTTTTTATCGAAAATATGGAGACTCGAACCCACAACCTCTTAATTAAGTACGGGAAGACTATGCCATTTGAGTTATTACTTCTTGACCACAAATAAATAATTATGTCATCATTAAATATATTAGTTAAATAAACAAAGCTATACTACTAAAATTACTTCTTAGATTAAGTTTCAAGCCCGTTTATTTCTAGACTACCAAACAGTCCGACTTCCTTCCAACTATTTATAAACGTCATGGCAAAATGATAAGTTAAACACGTTAACCGCATCCGTCCATCTTTGGTGTTAAAGCTCGTTTATTTATAAGTACAGAACACCAAAATAGGAACATAAAAATACAAAATCTTATTTAAGATAGAAGAATACTGAATTATTATATGAAGAATGTTAGGGCCAGCAACTTTTGTGCTTTGTAGCCATCAAATAGCCATCAATGATGGTTTTAATGGTGTGAGATTGGTATGAGATTTCATCCAATGGTTCACTCTTCTTTGCTGGTTATATGCTGGCCAGAATTTAACAAAATTGCTGGCCCCCTAGACTTTTCCTTATTATATTTATATCTATCCTAAAAAAAAGACACAAAAATATTAACATAAAGACACAATTTAATTTTTCTTTCATTATTATTAGTTTTTTATCATTATATTTTATATTATATATTTTTTTAAATTTTTTGAATAAAAAAAATTGAGAATAAATTAAACTTCCATAATCTTTATAGTAATATAAATAGAGAGCTCTTATACTGACGTGGCGCTCATACGTTGAGCTTGAGAATTTATTTGTTTAGATATTGTCACTAGAAATTTTTAAAATTTTATTTATAAATTATAAATTATAGTTTGTTTAGATTATTACTCTTTAAATTTTTAAAAGCACTTTTTTAAGTGGTTAGGTATTTATTTTTTAATATTGTTAAATTATTTATTTGCTTAGATTATTGAACTAATTATATATAAATTATAAATTATTTGTTTAAGTTGTTACTTTTTATACTTTTTAATTATAGTTACATTTTATTTATAAAATCTATTTTATTGACAATATTACTCTTTTAAAAAAACGACTAATAATAAGTTTATATTTATTTTATCTGCAAATTTAATCATAAGAATTTTTTCAAATTTTATTTTTAACTTTAAGTTATTTACTTAGATTATTTTGCTTAGGTTAAGTTATTTGCTTAGGTTATTTTGAAAACTAAATTTGAAAAGCATTTTAAATAGTTAGTTATTTGAAATAAAACTCAATTAGATTTTAAAAAATTTCGATTATGAGTCCCACTATAAAAATACAGATAAGAGATACATAATACAACAACTCCTTTTTCAATACAATCAATTATTTAAAATTTTTCTATCCTTTTTCCATGGAAGTTCATGTTCACAAATTGATGAGATCAATTCTACAATTAAGAATTTGTGTGTACGTATATAAGTGATAATGTTATGGACACTATCAAGATACAAAAAATTTTCCGTTGTCATATTCAATTGAGATAGTTTGGCTCGATAAAAACGTGAGTTTCTTACCAATTTTTTAAACAATATTAAATTTATATTATTCATATTTTAAATATGTTTGTTTATCCCCATTTAATTGTTCTTTGATTTTGTTTATCAATTTTAGGAAGGAAAAAATATGCCTCAGTTAAGAAGATTCTTGTGTCTCGAGTTGTAAATTTGCTAAGAGAATTAATATCTTATCAAATAAGATATTTTGGTGTTGGACTCAATGCGAGTAACTTCAAGACTAAACATCATGAGTATGTGGTTAATTTAAACCAATGTACTGATGTGCACATACTTTCAGAATCGTCAAGTATCCCACGGTATAGATTTAACTTTGTGAATTTTGACACTCTCAATGCTCTTGGGTTCGATTACACATATTTAGTTGCTAAGTTTATTGTTTTAGAAAACGTATAATTTATTGATAAATTTATTTATTTCATTGATAATTTTGGTTATATTTTTTTAACAAACTTATTGGCAACAAATTTTTTTATTTTAATCTATTTTAGATATTATTGGATATGTTGTTGGAATTGAAAATGAGAGAACTCTTAGAAAGAATGACAAGTCTAGTAAATACAATATTGTTGAATTAGAGAACGATAGGTAATCATATATTTGTTTATATAAATATAAAATTTTGATATTAACTTCATTATAAATTTATGTATTTGAATTTATACAGAGCAAACTAAAGATATTAAACATAACAAATAGTTTGTTCTTTAAAATTTGTATAATCTTTATTTATTGTCAAATTTTTTATTGTATATTTTTGTACATATAAAATATATATTCTAATATATTAATAAAATATAATATTAAAATTATTAAAATAGAAAATATTATTTTTTATGAATATATATAATATTTTATATATTAAATTATGAATATATTTAATAAAATTAAATAAAATAAATATATTAAATAGATAATATATATAATAATAATTAAAATTAAAAAAAATTAAATACAACTTCCAAAATCCTTTATTCTCATCTTTTTAAATTGTTATTTCAACTTATTTTATTATTAATATTTTTGTAATATTAAACTTTTTTTTTTTGCTTGAAGGATTTTAATTTGTTGAAAAATTTTGTTATCGGTGAAGAGATATTTTTTCTATCATTTTACCTAAAATGTTATTATTGACATGTTAATATTAAAAATATAAATAATAAGCATAATTTACAAAAAAAAAGGCATTCTTTACGTCATTTGATTTTTATGAATTTAAAATGATTAATTAATTAATTATTAATTTTTTTAAATTGTGTTTGAAATTTTAACTTAATTATTAATTTTTAAATTTTAAAAATATAAAATATGTATATGATTTGATACTATTTTATTGTTGGTTAGTTTCTAAGTTGTAATGTCATGTTAATATTAAAAATATAAATAATAAGCATAATTTACAAAAAAAATATTCTTTACGTCATTTGATTTTTATGAATTTAAAATGATTAATTAAATAATTATTAATTTTTTTAAATTGTGTTTGAAATTTTAACTTGATGATTAGTTTTTAAATGTTAAAAATATAAAATATATATAGTTTGATATTATTTTATTGGTGGTTAATTTTTAAGTTGTAATTAATTTTTGTTTATTTTGTTATAAAAAATATATTTAATATTAAACATTCTATTTGACATAGAAAAATAATGAATTGTGCCCTTTTTGGCAACAACGCACACGAGTTAAATGCTTGTTTGGGTTCCGGCAACAAGAATGAAGCTATTGTCGTCTTACAATTTACCAGAATGAAGTTATTTAACGGTAATATTCATCAATAAATTTTTCAAAATATATTTTTTATGTGAATTTTTACTCATTTTGTATTAAATTAAATTTTTCAGAGAAGATTCTTTTACAAAATTTCACATATGGCACAAAGATGTTCTTCAACCTTAAAGATGAAAATGTCATCCAATTTAAAAATAGGTGTGTATGTTATCTTTTTAATTCTTGAGTTTAATATTATGTGCATTATATCTAACGTAATTATTATTTATAATCCACACTTTTCACCTTCTTATCAAATTAGGAAGATGACTGATGATGTGGACCTCATAAATAAATTTAAAGAGCCCCATCCTATTCAAATTGTGGGTACAGTTATAAGTGTAATTTCTATTTAAAATCAATTCACTTTTTGCTTATTTGGTCATTAGTAGTATCTAATTTATAAATAATAATTAATAACTAATTGTAATCTCAGGATGTTAACTATACCGGTAGTTTGTTTCCAACTGATAAACCACAATTTTATAGTTTATCTTGTATTGAATTTGGTGGATTTTATTAACTTTTTCCATAATTATTCAATGAAATAGCATGATTTTGTAATTTCTCCTAATTTGCACTTAAGAGTAAAAATATACTTTTTAGACCTTTAAATTTCAAAATTTAGTTCACTTTAATTTCATTCGATGTTTTGATATGTTTGTTGAGCGATTTTAGGTTTAGAAGGTAAAGATTGGATTGAAGAAATGAAGAAAAAGCATGCAAAAGTGGAGAAAGCATGAAGAAATGAAGTTTTGGAAATCTGCCATGCGAGGCGTACGCGTGACCCACGCGTACACGTTATCAGAAATTCGCCAAGCGACGCGTACGCGTGACAAGCAGCACGTGACCTCATTAAAGAAACAGGCTGGGGGAGATTTCCGGGGCTGCAGAAGTCCAATCCAACTCATTTCTGAAACTATTTGATGCAAAATTCAAGAGGAAACAAAGGGAGAGCAATTAGGAGTAGAATAGTAACATGCTTTAGGTTATAGTCTAGAGAGAGAAGTTATCTCTTCTCTCTAGAATTAGGGTAGAATTAGGTTAGATTTTCCTTAGATTTAGGTTTAGTTCTTGTTTTCATTTACTTTTTCTTGCAATTTATTGTTCTTGCATCTTTGTTCCTTTAGTTCTACTTGTTATTTCCTTTTATTTGTTGCCTTTATGTTCATGCACTCTTGTTGATTTTAATTTCATTTAATGCAATTTATGTTTTCATGTTTCTTATTGTTTAATTGAGTTGTTATTGTTATTTTTTTGCATTGGGTAGTTGTAGAATTTATATTTCTTGCCAATTTACTTTGCTTTTCTTTTATGCCTTCCAAGTGTTTGATAAAATGTTTGGTTAGATTTTAGAGTAAATTTTTGTATTCTTGGCTTGAAATGGTAACTTGGGTGACCTTGAGTTACCAATGTCTAAGTGATTGATAATTTGTTTCCATTGACTCTAGTCTTTCACTAAATTAATTAGTGAGTGGCTAGGACTTATGGACTATGATCAATTAGGTCCACTTGACTTTTCTCTAATTTTGGGGATGACAACGTAGGAATGATCCTTGTAATTATAATGTTGTGGTTAGTAACAAGGACAGTAATTCTTAACCACCAACCCTTGCCAAGACCTTTTTATCATTTGAGTTGCCATTTACTTTCTTGTTATTTACTTTCTTGTTCATCATTTCAAAATCCCGAAAATATTTTCCCATAATGAATAATATGCCCACTTCCCTGCAATTCTTTGAGAGACGACCAGAGGTTTAAATACTCTCGGTTTTTATTGGGTTTGCACTTGTGACAAACAAATTAAACTTTGATTGAGGGTTGATTTTTGGTTTGGATTTATACTTCGACGGAATTATTTTGTGAAAATTTCTAACCGACATTTATCCCTCATCACCAACCTCAAGGCATCCTCAATCATTAAAGGGGAGGAAGTAGAAGGTGTCAAGGTATTTGTTCAAAAAATAAATTCTTTGTTTGTTTGTTTTCTTAAAAGTTAAAGCCAAATTTTATTCAAAAAAATATTATTGAGTTAAAATCAAAGGTGAAGGATGTTTTTTAATCTAACATAGTATTTTGTACAGAATTTACTACTTGAATTCTCCAATGAGATTGCAGACAATGGTGATTCCGAAGTGTTAGAAAATGCTATTACACCAACCAAGCGACTATCCTTGAAGTCGGAAGATTCAGGGTGAAAAGAGATACCTCAACTTGGAAGAAGATCAAGATTGAGAATGAAAATTGAGAATCCCTTTTTAGAATAATGCTAAACATATGTTTGTTTTGGTGGAAACATTATTTTTTCTTGAGTTTTTTTTTTTTTTTTGTTCTTTTCGATTTTTATCTTTGGAATTTAAATTTTTTTAATATAAGTTGAAGTTATTTGATTATTACTTATAGTTTTACATTCCAATTCAATTCACACCATTGATATTTTATTAATTTTTAATTTAGTATTTAGTATCATAAAGTTATAAATTTCTCATATAAATTATTGTTGATACAATTAAGTTAGTTATTAATTTTTAATGTGTACTTATTTTAAAAAAATCTAATTCTAAGTTCTAATTAAAGTATATATTAAAATTTTAAATTTAAAATATAATTTTTTTCTTGAATTTTTAAGCAAGCAAAATGGGTTTAAGAATATTTTTTTAAAAATTTATATAATTTATAAGAAAATATGCTAACTACAAAAAATTATATTAAATTAAATGGAATTACCATTTTTTTTAAAATGTGAGGTTATTTATGCTATTTAAAAGGAAATTTTAATTTGACATTCCTCGATACAAAATTGAATTAATTTAGTATTTCGAAAAAATTTAAAATATTTTTTCTAAATTTATGTAATTTATAAGGTTATTAATTTCTAAAATAAATTTAATTTATAAGGTTTTTTAACTTTATTTTATTATAGCTAATGAGTTATAGTTCAAATGACATAGTCTCTCCATACTCATCTAAGAGGTTACGGGTTTGAGTTTCCCTATCTTTGGTTAAAAAAAAAAAAACTTTATTTTGTTAAAAATATTTTTGTAATATTAAACTTTTCTTGTGCTTGAAGGATTTAATTTGTTAAAAAAAATTTTAGTGAATAAATATTTTTCTATCTTTTTATTTAAAATGTTATTATTGGTATATTAATTTTAAAAATATACGAGATATAAGCATACTTTAAAAAAAACGTATTATGAGATCAAATAATTTTATGATTATAGGTATTTATCTACACGGGAGGCTGTGTGGAGAACTTTGACTTATGATATTCATCAGAGATGGTTTTCAGTAATGAGATTAACCTTTTATTTTCCTGAAAAGCAAAATATCATATTTAAAGACGATGACAATCTTGAGAAAATCATGGATTAAGAGAAAGGGAAAGGTACGATGTTCTTAGCATGGATGGATGCCAACAAAAAATTTGAAACAGGTCAAATTTTAACATATGCTGAGTTTTCAAATCAATTTGTTTATGATAGAGAAAAAAGAGAATGACATCCACACAAGAGAGAATATTCTATCGGGTGGTTAAACTATGTTCCACCAGGTATAGATGATATTTACTATATGAGAATTTTGTTAACTGTTCAAAAAAGTTGCACGACATGAGTCTATTAGAACAGTTAATGGGATTACATATCCTAGCTTTCAGGATGCTTTCTATTTTATGGGACTACTGTGTGACGATAGAAAATTCATTGCAGTTATTAATGAGGTCTAGTCATCAATTGAAAAAGCTGTTTGTGATGTTATTGATATCTAATAGTATTAGCAAACCAAATCGTATTTGGAATGCAACTTGGACATTATTGGACAACGGGATACTACATATGAGGAGAGAAAAAGTATTTCATTATGTGGTAAATCATTATCACCTGTAGGACTTTACTTGCCAAAATCAGTATTCACTCATGGGCAACTTTATGTTGCTTTGTCAAGAGTTAAGAGTCGCAATGGTATGAACATTCTAATTTTAGATGAAGACAGTAATCCAAAGGCCTAAACAACAAATGTCGTATTCAAAGAAATTTTTAATAATATTTAGGTAAGAAAAATAGTATTTTCATTTTAGTAACATGTTATGATTTACACTTTTGTACAAATATTTGTCGTAGATATAACTAATTTATTAATTATACTTTCTGACTTGAAATAAAGTGTGTAACATAGAGCACATCATATGCCAATTGCTTTTCTAATGAGGTTAGTAAAATATTAGATTGTCGATAAATTTTCATTAGCTTTATGATATAAAGTTTGTAAAATTGACATGTATATATTCTTGTTTTTCTAGGTCTCTTATGATTCAAAATTATAGAATTCAAACTGTTCCATTGTATTTTACTTTGTATAAAGATAAAACAAGAGTAAGTTTATTATATAATAACAATGATAATGTTATACTAAACTTGAGAGATTTATGATTATAAAATATTATTTTTGATTTACCATATCAAATTAAAATATAAATTCGTGCATCGCATACAAGAAATAACGTTAAAATCGACGGCCAAATCGACGGTAAAATTAACGATTTTAGCCGTCGTTTTAAAGCGTATCGATTTTTCAAAAAACTAATAAAATCGACGTCTTGTTGGGTTGTCGATAAACTTTTAATCAAATCGATAGCTACCTTGTCGATAATATAGGTTTTAAAATTTTACATATTTAATAAAAGCGACACCTTGATTGTCGATAATATTATCTAAAATCGACGGCGCTTGTGTCGATATTTGATTTATTAAAATTGACAAATTAGCTGTCGTTAATTATTAAATAACCGACATATTTTTCATTAAAAATCGACAACATTACCGTCGATTTTAATAGCCATATAGTTTTTTCCCTATCTTGTTTCTCATTTTACAAGATCTCCAATATATTTTAAAGATTCAGGTACAAGCAAACAAACGAAAAACAAATGTTAAGAAAGAAAGAAAAACCCAAACCACATATCTATTTAATTAACAACGATGAAACAAAAATGCCAATGAAAAAAATTTATGAAAATGGAACCCACTTATTCCAGCTCACAAAAAAACACCCACACCATATGCTCTCTTATGAAATAGTGCACCCTACAGCATAGCATAAAATAAGCAAACACAAAAGGACAAAATATAGTAATAATACAGAATACAAAGTTGCACATACCATGACACAAATCCATTGTCAAATATATATATATATATATATATATATATATATATATATATATATATATATATATATATAATTACTCTTAGCTATTTACCAATGCACATTGCTTCCTGGTTTCACCTTGTGTCCCGGTCTTGACATTAATTCTTTCCATTTTCTCCATAGGCATTGCAATTTGAGCATAGAATTTCCGAAGCGACCCTTGAAGCAATTGGTTCACCAGACTTTGTAACACTGTTGACCAACAACTGAGAATCTGAAGTGAATAGGCCTCTTCTCTTAACAACTTGGTTATAGTAACCAAGATCAAAGGTCTTGCGGCTACCAGGGTGCATCTCAATCAAAGTGGTGTTGTCATTGATGCTCTTGCACTTGAATTTCTTCAGATTTTGTGCATACTCTCACTGTCTAGTGCAGGGTCTTGATCTAACTTCCCAGTAAAGTTGTACAAACAGTTGCTGATTGTTGAGCAGTGAGACACTCCAATTGTGTGTGCACCTTTACAAAACCACAAAGTTACATATACCAGATAAAACAAAATAAAGGGGTCTACAAAAAACTGTGATTAAATAATGTAAATATCAGATAGGATGACTAAGTCATTGAGATCAAGTCCAGCATTGTTAAACTTAGTTTGCAGGATGGTGAAGTTATCAAATGGAGCAGGAATGTTTCAAATTGCAATATTGACATTGTCCACACTTACTCGAATCAGTTCCCAAGGTTTTTATGATAGATACGACATCCTCAATCACATAGTGAAAGCTTATATGGAAAAACTGCCAAAAAGAATATGCACCTTCAAAAACTCCTTCAAACAAGACAACCAAGAAAAATGGCCAGCAGTAGAGAGCAACTTAGTAATTAAATTGGAATGGCTAAATGAATCCCTTGAGATCATCTCAGCTATACTTCTATGTCTATACGGCCATCATAACAAAACTAACAACTATGACAATTGAGTGAATTGAGTACTCCTATTAAATGATGAATGATCAACAATAACAAACGATGACAATTACAACAATAACAAGATACTTAGGCCTAGACAGCTAGAAATACAAGATGCAAGTAATGAGAACAGCAAGAAAACACAGCATAGCCAAACAACTCTCATAGAATAGGCTCCCTAGCTCTCAAACTAGTTGCCCATAATATAGCAACAATAACTAAGCTCTCCCTGGCCTTGACTCCATGGATAGCGGCATAAATCATACTTAAATCTAAACTACTCTCTTTGTTCCTTTTTATTTGTCACTCTGTCACTTAAACTTATCAAACGGGTATATATAAATTTCCATAACAATTTCAACTATGGTCTTTTGAGCCCTCCTTTGCCTCTAGCACAAAAACATGACACTGGCATTTATCTCAAAGACTAATAAGAAGGAAATAATAGCCAAATCATATTAAATGAATCACAATAAAAAAATGCAGCATGAACTATTGAATATGCATACCATGTTCCTAAGTAGGAGCACCCTAGTAGGAACCGATGGAAGTTAACACTCTTCACCGTCTTCTCAGGCTTATTACTACTGTTCTCACTGGCATTCACAATACCTAACTAGTAATTACTTAAGTTATTTTGAAAGACAAGTTAATTAATAATTACTTAAATAATAACTAACTAATTACCCTGACAAAACAATTAGAAACCCAAGCCAGTAGCATCGTCTATTACACAATTTTCTCTTAAGCAAACCCACATTGCGTCCAAATCATCAGCATTCAGTAAAAGATCATATTGTTTCTGTTCAGTAAACAAGGAGAATGTCACTAACTGAGAAAAGTATCACAAGTTTAAGCAGATATAATCAATGAATAGGTTAGCCAGACCTTTAAAAATCTGTACTTTGCCAATCGCTGTACTCTATGACTGATTGATCCTTCTTCAGGTTTCTGCATGAAGGCACATAAATTTTCAAGAATCATATTGAGGCTTTAAACAAATGCCAAGTAATCAAACTCCAGAGTTGAAACATCTATGCCTATCTAGCTATCCTATATAATCTGTTAATGAAGATAAAATGACCTATGATTATATGATGAGATACAACGTGTAAGAGCTACTCTACATACCAGGGTACGAGTATTATATATAAATTTTAAATTCATCAACAAAAAATACTATTATACTAGATCGAAGTATGAAAAAGTAACGATTTCATATGCCTTCTTGTAGAAACTTGAAATTGTACCAGCTTCCGCGCTTTTCTTCTGCTTTTCATTTGAAAATTTTGAGCAAAATCCTCTTCGTTTCAAGCTCTGAAAAAGAGCAAGTTAGGGTTACATACTAAGTGAAACCATAGTTCCAAATTCCAATACAATTCGAATCAATTGCTGGATCGAACAAAGAGGTTGAGATAACAGAATGAAATTCTTCATATAGGGAGTAAAACCAAAGCAGCTGCAGGGAAGAATCAGAAAATATGAGATATAGAGCAAGCAGAGACTTTACAAAAATCGCAAAGTCTTTAAAAAAAAAAATAAAGAAATCAACAATTTGCAGAACAGAAAAGAAGAACTCCATTCGAAAATCGAAAATTTGGAATCACAATTCACAAAACAAGGAAAACAACATTGAAAAGTAAAGAGAAAAGAAAAACCGAACCTTATTCGATGTTGCAAGACTAATGGAACTGTGAAATCGTTTGTTGCAAATTAAAGTAGCACTCGTAATAGTTCATGTGCCAAATTGCCGGAGATTCATACGGAGAAAGAGGTGTTACGACGTGTTTTCGATTTGAAACAGGGGACGGGGGGACGATGGGTGCGGGAGCAGCAGAGCAACAACACGGTGGCAGCGGAGCGAAGAGGCGCGGCGACATCGGAGAGAGGAGGGTTGGTGAAATGGCAGAGGTGAAATGGAGAATGAGCGAATTGGGGTTAACTTCTGAGGTAAATTGAGGTGAATTGGGGCGAAAGGAAGGACGCGGGGAGTAACTGTGGAAGGAAATTTTGTTTTGATAAAAATCGACACCAATATCGATTTTATTTGGGAAAAAAAAATCAACACCATAGCAGACTCGGTCTATTTTATATAATAAATCTAAATCATCCACTTAATTTTAAAAAGATCTTCATCTTTTAAATTTATCTATAATAAATATTAAAATCGATAATATTTTTGTCGATTTTAAAGAGAAAAAAATATCTCAACACATCCTCCGTCGTAATGCAAAACCGTGAGAGAGTTCTAAGTTTCTAAAATATCAGACGACCATGTCGCCGATTTTAATATTTTATTTTTAATTTTTATTTTTTGATTTTAATATTTTATTTTTAATTTTTATTTTTTTATGCTATCAACGACAAACCGTCGTATCGACAGTCAATTTTTAGCATCGATAATTACCCTTTTTCAATACTAGTTTAATCTAATTTATTACCAAATAAAATATAAAAAAACTAATTTTTGCCTCTGTCCTTTGTCTTATTTTCAATATCCTCTGCCTTATTTTCAATGTCATGTCTTCTCAGAACTAAATACAACCTTAGAAACATTAACATTCGCCGAGATTAGTGTAATACAATGGAACCTTTGGACATGAACAAACCCATAAACATTATCGTAACCAGTTTCGCCCCTCAACGGTTCAGATTCTGATTGAAGAAAACATGCTGTGTAAAAGTATTTTGATCTAAACCGTGCACTCTGCTGATCTACACAACACGGATTAATTTTAACAGCTGCAACTAAGACATTTAAAAATGGTTAGGAACCAGCTTGTTAGAATACCAAGGGAGATATGGCAGCGCCGTTGGCTGGTGCATACATCAGAAATCTTCTATTCACAAAACGTTGAATTGGCTTTTGCTCATAAAAATGATTGCTATCCCAATCAACTGGGCAATAATACAGTCACTAATCTAGTAGAACAAAAAGAGGATGTTCCTCTGCTCAATAGCAGAAGAACAAATGAGAAGAGGGGAAACTACAAGGGAAAAGAAGAGACGATCCTGTACACAAACCTCTATATTCGTCTCTTTCCAAAACAAAACCAAAAAAAAAAAAAAAGAAAAATAAAATGAGGAACCCTCTAAGCAGTGGTAATATACAAGACTTTTGGAACAATAATAACGTATGGAATGACGCCTGCAAAAGTAGTTTTGGTTGAGTCTTTAACAGGACCTGCAAAAAACAATGGATCTGTCTCCATAATCCAAAGCCCTTGTGATTAACCAGCATCATCTGCACAAAAACCATTACATAAGTAGTCATTTCTATTATATTTCTAGTTCAATCCAACATGATAAAATAGAACTTTAGAGGGAAAAAAATAAAAAGGAGAACAAGATTCAGAGAGTTTTCATGCCTGTTTTACCACTACCTCAACATTTAACAAAAAATTATATCCCCGCCATACTGAAATGAAATAAAATAAATACACCAAAACCAAAAATAAACTTAACTTTCGGAAAATGACTGTACAACTTAATATAAATGTAACCACCAAACTCTGCCTAAAATCTGACGAGAATTATTACAACCATTACAGAAAAAATAGAGTGAAAGGTCGCGTCTATAGATCTAGAAAATATATCTAGAAAACATAGAAGAAAACAGGATTAACACTCTGCTCCTAGCATATAAGTCAGTTGTTCCTTGAAAATTATTATCTATCAATCTTAATGATTATGAACTGCAAACAATTATAATTGAGAGTTAGTGTTACATCCCCTGATGAGGTAAGGCTATCAGGAGAGAGAGGAATAGAAGCTTCTAATCCACTCCAAGTCCTAAAAGTTAGGGGCTTGGGTATTATGTTATGCCCAAAGTCCACCATCGAGTAGTATGAAATGTTTAATGTATTTAAAGAGAATGGTTCTTCCCTCTTAATAGCTAGCTTTTAAGGTCTAGTTTTTGACTTTCCTTAGGAACTTGGCAATTGTATCAAAGCTTTGATTGTCCGCTCCATGGAAAAGACTACCTATAGGCTAGATTAAGGTAACTACCAAATAGTGATAACCGGTAGTGAAGTGGCCACTGCCAGGTCAGTATCAATAAAGCAAACCCGCCATGGATGTCAGGTCTCCAGGGGCGGTGTATTGTTAAGAACTTGGATATTATGGACTAACTAAAGTATTAAATTGGATAGTAAAGGATGCTTGATGTTGTATTTAAAGAGAGTGGTTCTTGCCCCTTAACAGCTAGCTTTAAAGTTTGGTTTTCCACTTTCCTTAGATATTTAACATTGCAACATACACAAGAATTTTTAGTCGTCTTTAAAACATCATTAATCAGCACAAACAATGGGAAATCTATAGTTAAATATATATTATATTATTCCAAGATTCCCAGGAAAGTTCTAGATTGGCCACTAGAATGAAAACGAGTCTCCCTCCCACTTCTATTCCTTCGTTAACCACTAACATACCATCAAGGAAGAAACTTCAAATAACATTAGCACCAACTCAAAATCCTGAAATATAAATTCTTCAGATACCTCCAGAGCACAATTCAATGACCAAGCCACATAACTCTAGGTAAACCATATCTGCAATTCAATGTTCACTATATTTTCATATACAGAGTGTAAACAGGAATCTATGTATATATACCTACCTGTACACTGCTGACAAAAGAGCATACAGATCCCAATCCTGAAAGAACCAAGCACAATTGGAGCAGCTATATCCATTTGAAATCATTCCACTTCAGAATTAGGTGAACGGATAAGCAAACTGCTCTGCCCTGGTTGTAAATGTTGCACTTGCTGCTGGGGTTGATGTTGCAAAGCCACATCTTTGGGAGAATGTCGCTCCTTATCTTGCTGCTGCTGTGGATGCTGATGTATTTCTGCTGGCTGATATGGCTGTTTTGACAGGACAGACTGTGTTGAAGACTTCTGTTGAGAAGGCAATGGCTGCTGCTGCCACTGTACCACAGCATTGTGTGGCTGAGAAGGCAAGCTGGTTGACAACGATCTTGATACCACCCCTTGACTAATATTTGGTGGCTCACTTCCAGCTGAATTTCCACCAACAGGTGTGCCCCCAAAAGAGTTCACCTGTGTAACTAGATTGGAAATACCGGAATCAAATGGAGGTTCGGATGTTTTACATTGAGATGCCGTGGGAACAGCTGTTAGCTCACCAGCAGAATCCATACAACCCTGAGACATTGCAGTGTTAGTATTAAACTGTGAAGCACCGTTTGCAGGCTGCCGGTTGACTCTAGGGGAATCAGATTGAGATATATTTGATGATTCAGAATGCACCTGATTGTTTTGTTGCAGCATTTTCTGAACATTTGATTGATTCTGATTAATTTGCTTAGACTCTGGCTGAGACTGTAGCTTCAGTTGATGATGGTTAGAAGCAATAACAGAGGGCTGTGTAGGTGACGTTATATGAGATGATGGTGTTGGTGAAACTTGCCCTTGAATGCTACTATCAGAAGTAGATAATATTGGCTGCAATTGCTTTGATGAAGTGTTTGCTGGTCCAGATTGTTGTAGCTTTTGCTGCAACTGGGAATGATTTGAAGGAGCAGTACCCAATGGCTTCGAGGGTGGATTTGAATTCAAACCAGATCCAGAATAGTGGTTTTGGCCTTGCATCATCTGCATGACCTGGTCCCCTTTCTCAACAGTTTGACTTCCTGGAGGTACGGAGAGACCATTTAGATGTGTAGGATCAACAGAGCGATTCTGGTGGGCCACCATGTTTCCTCTTCCAATTCCTTTCGGAACTTTACCTTGCTGTTGAGACTGTACATGCTGGGGCTGACTAGGATGCTGCCTACTAGGCTGTTGATACTGCCGCTGCTGTGGCTGACGTTGCCGTTGCTTCCCCGTTTGATTAGTCAACCCGCCAGCACCAGGATTCCTGCTGAATCCATGTTGTGCAAGGTGATGTTTCTGTTGTTGGTGCTGGGATGATATGGGAGTCAAAGGAGGTGACGGTGTTACAGGGCAAAGAGATACTTGTTGAGATGAATTTTGTGGTTGCGCTTGGGGACTGTTTTGCATAGGTGATGATGATATGGGTGTCTGAGTTTGTGACTGAACATGTGGAATCAGTGAATTTGATGAGCCAAACTGCTGCTGCTGCTGCTGCAGATAACGCTGCTGTTGCTGTAGTTGCCTTTCTTTTGCCAATCGGAATGCATAAGCTTGTTGCTGTGAATTCGTAGCATGATTAGGACCTTGAAGATGAGGATGAGAATTGCTGAGATGGGTCTGTTGCTGGGACAACTGATGCTGCTGCTGGGCATGAGCAGGGTATGCTTGAACAGGTGGTGGATTTGTCTGATTATTAAAAGCAGAACTCATCCCACTAAAAGCTGGAACACCTTGACTGTTCCCTTGGCTGACCTGCATTGGTAGTTCTGGAACCATCATTTGCCTTTGATGTTCTTGATTGTGCCCAGGCTAACGAGAAGGAAGAATAAATTAGCTAATGAAAAAGTGAAAATAGAAGACCAACTTGTCTTATACAACTGGATAATTAAGTTGAAAGAGGCTATCAAAAACCAACTAGGATGCCTGTTGCACATAAATGTCATGTTTTCCAAAACTGTTATATCAGCACTGGAACCAATTAAAGCCTATATGGAACAATAACACTCCTTACCCTCATCATATGCAGAGCCTCACGAGGTCTAAGCATTGAGTTGCCTGGTCCGGCACCAACTCCAGTGTGCACATTTACAGGGCTTGGCAACCCCACCATACTGGAAGAAATCATGCCCCCAGAGCTGAGCATCGATGATGATCCCATCCCTTGAAACCCCTGCCTTGGCATTGCAATGCTTCTATTCACCCCACCCATCATGCCCATACCATTTCCACCAGCCAACATGCGAACACCACGATCACTTCCGGAATGAGTTCCAGGAACTGACATGCTAGATTGCTGCATGTTTCTGCCAGACATCATCTGATTATATTGTTGTATTCTCTGCTGTTCTTCTGCTGATAAAGGTGAGGTTCTTGGAACTCCATATCTGCTATCCCTGAAAAATGAAGCCCTAAGCTGTTGAATAACTTAAGATGATATGCATATATAATTCGACAGCAAGAGTTGGGCAATATAATGTGCATACCTGACAGAGGCAGTCAACGGACCAGATAGTGAAGACAAGTTATTTCCAAGACCCATACCAGAAGACGGTGTAATAGGAGAGTTCAACCCAGAAGTTGTAAGGGCTGATGGTACAGAACCATGATTTGGTAATGGTAAACCGCCAGCATGAGAACCTTGATACCCAATGGATAGGAGCTCTGGGCTTGTTGCATTTGAATCACAGAGATCAAGCGGCCTTCAACCAAAAAAAATTAAAATTCTTGGGAAACCGAAATAAAAATTTGAAATGAAAACATTACAACGTAATCCTTTGATACCACAAAAGACAAAATGGCTTAGTTATGAAACATATACACTACTAAAAAATACAAAAATAAAAACCAACAGAACTTACGTTAAAACACCTCCATTCAAGTTGTTTGGGCAGACTTGAGAAAGAGCAATCATATGTGAATTATGGACAGGTGCTAATTGTTTTATATCCTGGTTATCATTCTGCATTTAAGTGAAAAATACTTGATCAGTTATGTCTAAGAGAGAGAAAGAAAAAGGGAACGCACAACTTAGTTACTTTTAAATTGCTACCAGCTTCCTATAATTATAATCCACAATGTTATTAAGAAATAAACAGACGAAGCATAATTTATTAATGCATCTCCCACATCAATAACCACCATGGGAAATCATGGGTGTGTCACAAAATAATAGCTTTACAAGTGGTACTGTTAGGTAGGCAGCAAATCCACACTCAAAAAGCAGTATGAAGATATACCACAAAATAATGACTAAACACAATTCCCGACATATTATTAACCAACTACAAGTATGGAAACATTCAGGAGTTAAACCAGTAGATACAGCAGAGGTGAAATTCAGAAGGTAACAAAGAAAAAATAAACAAATAGATAAAGAATAAACTGCTAAAGATTTGAATGTTAGGAATTCTACCTATGAAAGATGTAAACAAGCCCAATTGTTTGATGGGTATTGAATTAGGTTATATTTTTCATGGTTAGAATTGTGAATGCTTAAATCTTTACAGTAAAAAGTGGTTAGTTTATTCTCTAGTTAAAAACAAGGTTGCAAAATTACGAAGAATCAAACATGAAAGACAAACAAATTAAAAGATGTTAACATTGAAAAAGGAACAAGAGATGTATAAGATTGGAGCAACAAACGAGTTAGTTCCTTTAGAATATTATTATAAGGCTGATTATAATTCTAGTGGTAATAATACCACTCCTAGCATCACTACAAGTAACTGAATTAACTGGATTTTCATTAACCACAATAAAGTGGAAAACTTATATCAAAAGCAACTGCTTACAAGAATGAAGTAATGAACCACTCATCACCAAAGTTTGGCCACGTTTAAGTAATTAGCTTATTTAACTTTTATTGCAGGGAAGTTCCAGAACATAGCTTACAAATAGGTTGATGTGTCTATACTTTAGTGGTACTTTTAGAAATGGTTCTTGGGACATTAAATATCTTAACATCCCTAAAGGAACCAAAAATAGCATTGGATGTCCCAAAATGTTAACGGGGGATGCTTGTGTACTGAGCTACCCTTTATATCCAAAAGAGCTAAAAATGTGACTTCAATTATCCACGCAAGCCCTTAATAACTTAAAAGTGTTTGCAAAAATTAACTACCATTTTTTTAATTTCATTTGCACCTTAGACTGTCTAATCAAATTCTTTTGATTCAAACCTGATTCCTACGGTAATCATTCCTCTGCCCAATCTTTATGATTTTATCAAAATGAGATTTCAGGGTATCCTCCTCCATTGGCTCTCGCAAACGTTGGAACAACTGTCTGGCACTACCCTGCTAAGCATTGAAGCAAATCCACACAGTCAACGCTATGATTAAATTGACAGGGATGATTCAGAAACACGAGGAAAAATAAAAAAACAAGAAATGATACGAGGAATAGTGCCTTTGGAATTCCTGGGAGTGTAGATGGATAAGACTGAGAAGATCCCGAGTCTTCAGCACTATCAGCACCATCGCCAGCAGTTCTGTCCATTAAAATCTTGTGGCGCTCCTTGCATTCTTTTGGCTTCCGAAAGATACACTGGAATTTTTGCAAAATTTAATTTCGTAAGTGACAATTCAAATAAGACATAAATAATTCGCCAAGTAAATTAATACAAAAAAGAGAACAGGGAAAATTCTCGGATTCATGACAAATATGGCGAAGAAGTTCATAGAGTATTTCTTTCATGGATAAAATACAGTTCCAAAATACATAGTAGTTTTCTTCCTTTGAACCAAGAGGAAAATACCACCACTACTATTGTAAAAATTTCCACTCTTAAATACTAAACATATAGTTTTCCGATAATGCTGCAGATGCCACGTGGAGCCAACAAAATTTTTTCAGACATAATTTTTGGCATTATTGCACGCATAATTCAAGTGGTCATATTATAATAAATGAATAAAGCATATTTATAAATCATTACCTTGAATTGAAGAGCACTGTTGATAGCATCACTTACAAGCTCCCAATTTGGACCCATATCATGCACCAAGACAACAAGTGCCTGAAATAGAGCAGAATAGAGATAAGCCTTTCATTCATGTTATCGTGATATATATATATATACACTAAGCCTTGCCCCACTGGGTGAGATTGGCTACATGGACCATAAGTTGAACACTCTGCTCACAAACAGCATAATGTAAAAGATAAAGATAGTGAATCAACCACAAACCTGGTCTTCAAATAGTGACCATGGGGTTCCAGAACCAGGCTGTCCAGCAGAGACCTATAATAATAATAATAATAATAATAATAATAATAATAATAATAATAATAAGCTAAGTAAGATAATAGAACAAATTCTTTACCACAAGACCAAAATTCAGACGAAAGTTACCTTCAGTGCTTTGGATTTCCTGCCCCTGTCACGTCCGCTAATTATCCTAATAAATTTACTTGGGTTGGACATGTTGCTCATTTGTGAAGCAGCTGGGGAAGGAATAGAATTAGTCACTGGAGCACTATTGTCAAAATTGTTATCAAGTGATTGCTTCATCGTCTTTGGCTTCTTCACATTATGTTGCCCATATAAACCTTCAGAACATGAAGTTGAATATGCAAAGCATGAAAACATAAAATACACGTGTAAGCAATACATTAAAATATATTCAGATAACAAGCTGTTTTACCACTACTACCATTGGATTCAAAGTGATGGCTATCCAATCTCTTCTTTGAATGATCCCTCTGCAGTGTAGAGCAAAAGAGTTATTCTATTAGTAACTAGTGATTCTATCAATCCACATTTTTTTCACTATTTTATTGGAAAATTAACTTTGATTTTATCTCTTTATGGTAATATACAGAAATTGAAACAAAGGTATTTTGAGAAAAGCTTAATATTTGATACGAACTTTACTAAATAAAAAACAAATAACCTTCCCACGATCATCTCCCTACTCAACCTCTCCTACCCCCTTTTCATTACACCATTTCAGCAGCGATACGTCCCCTTTCTAAAAGGAATTAAGGAAACCAGCATATCAAAAGCTATGAATTATAGGTGCAGAACAACGTTTCCCGATAGAATCAGAGACATTATGTTACCATTTAGAATAAACAAAGTAAAATATATTAGAAAATTTGCATCGTTGATTATGACCAAAAATTGAATAACTGGGAGCATACTAGATTACTCTGCCCAATTACACTTCTGTAACAATCTATATTACAAATTTGTACAATTACTCTCCCCTCTCCCATACTAGATTTTAGAATGAGGAAGCTTTCATCTTTTTCACCCAATATTAGCATCCATTAGATAGTTATCCTATTAATATTTGTTGCATATGCTTTGATGCATGCCTGAATATCACCATTTTAAAAAAAATAAAAACCTGTGAAATATAACATTTACCAATAATGGAGGATCAATAGTATTCCATATTGATAATGATAACTATATTTTAAGTTCTATTTTAGTTTTCCTGCTTTGATTTGCTCATATTAAATTGACCCAAAAATATTATTTTCAGCATGTAGAACAATCGGAATGGAATCAAATTAAAATAGAATTACCTGTTCATTTAGAGCAACAGAATCCAATTGCCATGCCGGATCATATGTAGAACCCTGAGAAATAATTATTAAGCAAATACAGCTTAAGTATAGCTTTAAAAAATAAAGTGAAACAAGCTGCACATGTCGTCCAGCATGAAGTACTATACAGACTTTGAATTAATTAAACAAAAATAAAGGTTTTTATTACCGAATTTTTTAGCTTTTTCTTCTTTGTTTTAACAGATGTTTCTGCACAATCAAAAGGCAATGGCTTCTCAAATTCTCCAGCTGACTCCACCTCCACACTTTTCTGGATTTGTGATCCATGTAAAGTACTCTGTTCATCCTGAAAGGAACTGGTATCTCCACTCGAAGCATCTGTCTTAGCTTGAGCCTGTGCTGTCCCGCTGACCCCCGAGAAAGGACTCACAACTCTCTGCCTAGAAGCTGTACGCATGCGTTTTATTGGTATTGGGCCAACATGTAAACTACCAGGCCTTTTTCCAAACAGCGTGGATGGCTGAGTTCCAGTTGTATAGCGTGCATAAGGCAAATCAGCTCCAACTTCACTGGACCTATTAGTGTAAGACTTTATCCTGTTTTTATGCCGTTTCTGTAAAGATTTCGGTGGTCTGCTACCATCATAAGCAGCGGCCAAATAGTAAGTACTGGTTTCTGCTTCATCCTCATCATATGTAATCTCTTCAGATCCAAAATCTACATTTAAATTTAAAAAAGAAAAAAATTTAAGTGTCATGCATTTCAGAAAAATGTACCAATGCACCTGTAAATCAAATAATCTGAATATTCTCAGTAGTACCTGCTGGGGTGTCATACATAGATGTTTCAACCTCCTCCTGAATGCTACTACCAGTTTTCTGAAAAGTTTCATTTTATTAGTACCCATATATCAGAATAATATAAGAGAATCAAGCTGTCAACCAATATCATAAACTAATGACTTGAATGCTCTTCCTGAAATAGCAAACCATCCATGAGCCTTGAGATGGTGAGAAAGTATATATGAACATAAATGTACCTCGCATTGTAGAAAGTGAGATTCAACAGATTTTCTATATGATTCCATGGCAGATGGAGGAACCGTGTAGAAAAGACTTTCCTGGAAATTACAAACATAGCAAGCGAGAAGTGTCATCTGTTTAGCATATCCAGGAAATATATCTCAACAGTTTGCTTACTCTAGTGAAGTCAATTAGAGAAAGTAAAGTGCATGAATCTTATTCAAACAGCCACAATCACTGGACTTTATTAAATAATAATTTTAAAAAGTAAATAAAAAAAGGAATAAATTTAACTAACATGTTGCTAAATAGAGAGAGAGAGAGAGAGAGAGAGAGAGGGGCCAGTAACTGACATTCAAAATTAAACCCAAAATTAAATAGCTAATCAAATAAGTATAGGTTAAGTGTGCCCATACTTCTGAAAGATTATCCTCCCATGACATGTCCACAGTCCCACAGTCAGATATCTTCTCAGGTGTTGTGGGTGCTTCAGCTTGAGAGGATCTTCCATGAGATCTATTATCCTTCAGAAAATTCAATGCATATGCACGAACTTTAAGTGCAGCTTTCTTTGCATGATGTTGTCCTTCCATGTATTTGCTTGCCTCCTGTCAAAAGCAAATAAAATTCAAGCAATATAAACAAATAGCTCATAATGTAAAACAATACTACAAAGTTAACCTAACGAGGCAAAGGATGTTAAAGTATCATATCATATAACGTAAAACAACCCAATCATGATGACCCAACATAAAAACAACCAAATCATGCAAAGGTTCTCAGCATCTAATGCATCTTACAAGTTGAAAAACAGGCTCCCAAATCACTTTAGTATTTATCATCATAGGATGCCAACAATGCCCAAACAGAAAAAGGCAAAAGCATGTAATTTAAAATAAATAAATAAAAACAATATATATATATATATATATATATATATATATATATATATATATAAAGAAAAAGAAAAATCATGTATGGATAATGAACCACTTGAAACCAAATTTCTATATGAGATTCAGATGTCATCTCCAATCTCTAAAATCTAAATAAAGAGAGGGTTGCATTATTCCAGCCCTAAGGTGTAAATAATATGAATACTTAATTGCATTGAGCATAATAATGTCCACTCAGTAGAAGAGTTCAAACTAAAACCAAAAACATGCACACCGAGTAATCTTTCCAAGTTAACATGATCAGAAAGTCCTAGTGCAAAAGCAATATTCGTGTAGCTAGCATCAATTGACTCCTGAATGGACATCGTGTTAAATAGCAACTAATCAAACAAATTGTATATTGAAAGTGACAAAGTGCAGAATTATTTCTTTTTCATTTATAGAGCAAGAGTCATGGCAATAACCAGAACTGTATCAGAATTTCTTCTATTGTCCCTAGATGCTTCACTTGAATCAACAGTCCCAGACTCAACCAAACCACCAATTAGGTTATCGTCAGCATCACACTCAACTGAATGCCAAAACTGCATGACAGCTTTTGCTATGTTGTGAGACAAGATTTTCATTCCCAGACTTTTGTTTTGTTTTTCAGATCTCAATCGGGAGGTAAAAGAAGCTCGATGACACAATTGAGCAGCAGCAGTCATCTTCCAAAGACGCTCCTACAAATAAATTTTAGCAGGAAAAGAAAGAGCAAAGAAAATCAAGTACCATTATTTCCTATGAAGGTTAATATTCTTATAGTTCTGAAAACAAAAAGGAACCAACAACAGGTGAAGGAAAACAAGCAATTAATTGTACGTCCAGCAAATAATACCTGAGCAAAATCATTTGCCAACCATGCCATTTCCTCAAGGAGAAAACCCCAATGAGACTTTTGGTAGTTCTGTGTGGGCAACGTGTGAATCGATAACTCAGCAATCCTCCTCCGCTTAACCTGATTAGCATATCACATCAAAGCTTATAGTTTACCAAACAAGCACCAACAACTTAATTTTGCCCTAGTCACTAGAAAACAGGACAAAATGCATACCTCTATAGTTCGTGCTTCTTCTAAAATAGAATCTTCACGAGCCTTGTCTGCTAGCTTCAACTGGTATGTAGAACAAGGTTGATAACCAGGCTGAGCAGCAGTGACTGTTTCAGCTGAAGCAGTTTGAGGAGTCTCTGAAATTGACCTATCCATAATAACTTGATGCCTGTCAGATCTGCTTTCCTTGACATAACAGGAATGATCCACCAAGACACCACTTTCCTCTTTACCAGATTTTGATACTGTAGAATCATTGTCATGCACTCCCTCCATATTGGAAGAATCATTCACCATGTTTTGCATACAAGAGTTATTGATAAGGATCTCATTGTCACTTTTGACCATTTGACCAGAATTATTTTGAAAACCATCAACATGTTCATCAGCAACAGTAGAACCACTTTCGCCAGCATTAGTCATATTCCTTTCATTCAAAACTTCACAACCGGTTGAATACAGTTTCATCTCAAACTCTGATGTATGATCAATGGTACTTCCATTTGCTTCAACATTCTTTGTATTAGTACACAAATCACTATCATTATTTACATCTCTAGCTAAACTAGTTTGTGTGTAGGACTCTGAATCGAAATACTTCATGCCTAGTGCATCATTGGCATTTTGGCCTTCTTTTGGTGCACCTTTCTTGTCCGCTTTCAAGTTACCAAATCCATTTGGCTGACCAGAACAAGACTCATTTCCTGGTGGTGTAGTAGATACAGAAGGTGGAGGATCAAGATCAGCTGACGCTGCTGGTGGGTCCTTCTCTTCAACCACATTTGCTTCCCCAGGAGGCACAATAATAGGATTTTGTGAAGCATCATCCTGAGAAGGTAGAATAGATTGATCCTTTAAGTTTCTTCTATATGAGGTAATGTCCAATTTGTCTTCAGGAACACTAGCACTACCACTAGTTTGATGAGCCCGGACACCAGGCAATTCATTATCCACCGGATGATTAGTTGTCTGATTGTTAGTTATCTCACCATTTGAACTAGCAGGCTTTGTCTTAGAAACAGAAGGCACAATGTGCTCCTTTTGTTTGTTTGCATCCGATAGTAACCCTTTCCCATCCCTTGAAGCACCCCGACCATGATTTGGTCTGGACCTGTTCCTTCGAGCATATGGGCGGAAAATAGCAGAATCTTCCGTCTCCTTAGCAATTTGAGTCCCACCAATTTGAGAAGACTGTTCTGATGGTGCAATATTATTCCTTTTACTGGAATGTAGAGACCGCTTTTCACCTTTGGCCAACTCATTTACACCATCGAAAAGTAAGAGGTTATCAGCAGTATTTGGTTCACTAAGAGAAGGAGCCCCTGGTCGAGCACTACTATCAACAGAGTCACCATGAGGAGAAGCAGTCAATGCAAAACTACCTTTAGCTTCACTGTATCATATTTGCCAAGATATGAGAAAGAAGACAAGTAGCATTTAGCAAATACACGAGACATTCATAAACAAGTAGCATATACAGTTAATGAAATATAAAAAATTAAAACAATGAAGTACAGTAAAAAACCTGGTCACCAACTGCTCATGGTGCTGATCAGTGAATGATGTAGACTGTACACTAACTGAAGCAGCATTTCCAAACTTAAAGTCCAGCGGATTCCCACCCTGCACTTACAGATGCAGGTTATGAACATTTACAATAAAGTGTTCAAGAATATATCATGGAAATTATTAAAACTTTCATACTTTCTCAAGAAATTCTAATTCCCTTCTCCTTTCTTCACGAACGTCATACTCCTGTCTGTTATAAACATGCAAGAGTTATTCTTGAGCATAGAACTAGACTGATAGACAAAAAAAAATGGTGAGTAGAAACATTCTCACCTAAGCTCTGCTTGAGCCTTCTCAATAGCTGCTCGCCGCGGAGAGGTTTTCAGACCTATACCAACTCCACCATCAACAACTCCTCCCATGGAATCAACCTCAGCATTTACAAGGAGAGCAGAACCTGAGTTACATCCATGCATTCCCACCCTTAAAATCCAAGGGCATCACTTCCCATCTAAAACTAAATGAAAAAGTGTAAAGTAAGATAGTAAATAGTTGCCTAATCCAATTACAAAGGGCAACTCCAAGGATGCAAAGGCTCTTGGCAACCAAACAGAAACTAAAGTTACCACTGTTTTACCACTATTTGACAAGAAATGCATGAGACACCTAGAAACAACTTAAAAATAAATAAATTAATTAACTTCAAATGTTTCCCTTAGTAGGAAGTTTCAACTAGGTTACTAGCAAGTCAACAAGGTTTAGGACAACTTAATTCACCACGTCTGGCTGATATACTATGATGCATGAAGGACCATAGTTACATGGAATGCAATACGTTCAGGTACAGGAACGGGTATGCGGTATGCCATATATAAAATATTTTACGTGGAAAATATATATATGACGTTCCAGTATGCAGATGAATTGGAACGTGGTACACATGAAATGGTACACATGAAATGGTACACAGTATGCTACCTACCTGGTGAATTCAGGTAACTATGTGAAGGACCACCTAGCAAATGGAGGTGTAATTATGTATCAGGATATCAGCAAACAAAATAATTCCAGAATCTTAATATTTCTAAGCATTCAGGAATAAACAGCCCCTAACTGGAATTTGCAGTTTCCTCATTTTAATTATCAAAGAAGTAAGAGTAAAATTGAGATTACATGGCAGTTCACTTTATTTCTACAAAATTACCTGTAAAATGGTTCTATTTGTTAGTAGCTGAAAATCATTCTCAAAAAGTAATACTGTAATTTAATTATTTAATTATAATCATGAAAAACAAGAAGAAAGTGATGAGCATTTGGTGCATATATATAATGCACCAAAATATTCCGTACTCCAGTAGGAATGCTTCAATAATTGTACATTTGGCATTAATTAAGCAATTTTTTTAACTAAAGATGAATATCATTAAGAAGGGAGGAAGAATATTACGGCATCAATTGAGAGAACATTTACTAAATGATATGACATCTTTAAGAAAAAAAGAAAAAAGTCAACCAAGCTTGCAAATGAAAATATTAGGTCCTCTACACAGATCTCTCAAAAATAAATAAACACTAAAGCATGCTTCACCATTTGGTGAAAGCTCAAACACCTTTTGATATATGATAACCGATGGTAAAATGCAGCAACGAAAAGAAATTAAAAGATGAAGACTAAATTATCCGCAAGTCGCCTAATTATATATATATCCATATCCATTATTCATTAAGTAAGCAATAAGCATAACCTATAGTACTTGTCATTAATAGCAGATAGAGGCTCCTAGCAATGAGCCAAAATTCCACCATGGAAATATTGCGGATGGTGGAAGGCATGGCAACCGCCCCGCCCGCCCGGCCCGGGGGGGGGGGGGTGTAATTGTATGTACAGATAATAGATTACAATAATTATAAATTCATCCTACAAATACTAAAAACAAAAATAAAACAAAAATAAAAAGGAGCAGAAGCCAGAAGTCGATATACAGAAGAACGATATCTAATTATCTATTATATAGAAAGAAACAAAAAAAAGGAAGAACAAAGGAACGAGAGAAGAATAAATGTGTAATACACATTATACTACAGCGGTGTATCCATTTATAATAATTCTTCGTAGCGCAGTGGTGAAGCACCCCTATAGTTGTTTTTTTATAACACTGCCTATATACAGTACTACATACTACAAGAAAGTCAAGAAATGTCAAAATAATGTGCAAGCATAAAGAAAAAAGGAAGCTCCAGCAAAAATTATTTTTACAGGAAAAAGGAAATGCAAGACCAGAATGAAGTAGCACACTAGCAGCACAACCACAAACAAAATTTTGAAAGAGGCCAACAAAACTATAGAAAAAATAAAAGAGGAGGGAAAAAAAACCTATGGTAGGTATCACGTTAAGTACTAGTCACTAAACTTATTAACACATATAGTGACCAAATGTTGCATGCATGAAAAGGTTGCCGCCAATGATGCCCTCTAAATACTCAAATTGTCATAATCAAATATTTATATATGCTTCAAATTACTAGCTCCCTACTAAAATATCTGCATCCTAATTTGTTTCCCAAATAGGGCAAAAATCTTCCCCACATTTAACGACACGTGAATGCATCATCCCATAAACGGACACAAACTCCAGGCGCGAACCCGAGCCCCATTCCAACACAATGCATAATACAGTCGCAACGAGAAGAAACACTGCAACATTCGCCCCCAACAAATTAAAACCCTAACCGCACTCATTTGCACGAAATTCCCCAATTCAACAAATTCTAGGGTTTCTAGGACAGTAAGGAATGGCAATAGAACAACAATTAAGGGTAGAATAACACCTGAGCGCGCGAAAACGGTCGCCGAAATTTGAAGCTAGGGCACAATTCGAGGCCGTCCCAACTCGAAATTCCTCTCTCCTAGGGTTTTGGAAAAAGGGGATTGTTCCTTCGTTTCACCAGAGTGATACCAAATTTGCCCAAAAAACTAAAGTTTGGGCACAAATGCCAGCCATGAAAAGGGTTAATTCGAATCGTGGGTGGAGCAATTGGGGTTCCAGTTTCTCTCTCCGGAACTTGAAGAAGATGGGTGGTTTTATTGTTATTTGTTGTTTTGTGTTTCGAAGTGAGAGAAAGAGGGAACTATGCGACCTCCGCTAGAGAGTGGCGTGGGCTTTGGGGCATGAAGACGACTCACGGAAAATGGACGTTCATTTTGGGCTTTTTATTCATTAATAAATAAATACAAATATATTTTTCTTTTATTTTCTTCCTGCAAATTAGTATATGATTATGATTATGATCGAATCAAAATGGAACTGTTCCTGTTAAATTGCTTTGCATAATATGCAAAATTCTGATAATGTTATCATTCAATCAAATATTAGAGCTTATATGATTCATAAATATTAAAAACTAGATCACATTTTTTGCAACCATATCAATATATATTATTTTTTGTGTATATAAACTGAGTTTATTGTTTTAAATTGATGTTTGGTCCCTTGATGTTGTATGTTGATTTGATTTAAGACCATAATTTATAGATTATAGTAAAAAATATCATTATGCTTATCAAATTTTATAAAATTCAAATATTAATAGATATATACATAATTATTATCACCGAATCGATAATTAAATTGATTAAAATTTCTAAGTCATAAAATTATTGATTTAACTAGTAAATTAAAAATTAAATCGATTGATCAATCATAAATAAATAATTATATAAAATTTTATTATTATCTTTATAATTAGTGTCTTTTATTATTTTATTTTTATATTGTAATAACTATTATTTTTATATTTTAATAATTTATTAATTAGTTTATATCTATTATATTATTATATTATATATTACAAATATTTACTAAAAAGATATATTGTGATGAGTAAAGATTCTTTTATTCTCTTGATTATATTAATATTTGTACATAATTAAAAATATAATTAATTTAAAAATGAGTGATAAAATGAAAATAAATTCATAATGAAAACCTTTTATGTTATTATTACTAGCGGCTCCTCTTTTCTATTGTTTTTAAGAAATTAATTTTATTTTTTTATTAATATATCATTCACTCTTTAAATTCATTAGATAAATATTTTTTTAATTTTAATGTTAATGTAACTTTATTTATATCATATTTTATTAAAATTAAAATTACTATAAACCAAAATATAATTTAAAAAATAATGATAATAATATTATTCTGATTCAAAAAGAGTATATATAAACTAAAATACATGTTAGTTATTTACAAAAGATAATTTTTACTTAATATTATGGATATTTATATTTGTCTTCTTTTTTAAATAGTAGGCCAAAATATGAATCTAAATATGAAGAAGTCTTCATTTTTTTATAAATAGTAAAAAAATAGAATAAATGATAATGCTTATTTTTTTCGTTTTTAAATATCAAAATATAAGAATAATTAATAAATAAAATAGAAGAATATAAAAATTGTGTATCTGAAAAAAAAATCTTAAAAAACGGTCAGATTTATCAACTATAAAAATAAATATATAAATGATAAGCGGATAATTTATACTCTTTTTGGCATTATTTTTACATAGTTTTTAGTATGTTTTAGTTACTTTTTATTATATTTTTATTAGTTTTTATTCAAAAATCACATTTCTGGACTTTACTATGAGTTTGTGTGTTTTTCGTTGATTTCAGGTATTTTCTAGCTGAAATTGAGGGACCTGAGCAAAAATCTAATTCAGAAGCTGAAAAAGGACTGCAGATGCTGTTGGATTCTGACCCTCCTGCACTCAAAGTGGATTTTCTGGAGCTACAAAAGCCCATTTGGCGCGCTCTCAATTGCGTTGGAAAGTAGACATCTTGGGCTTTCCAGAAATATATAATAGTTCATACTTTACCCGAGATTTGATGGCCCAAACTGGCGCTCAAAGCCAGCCTAAAACTTCCTAGCGTAAAACGCCAGAACTGGCACCAGAATTGGAGTAAAACGCCGAAACTGGTACCAAAGCTGGCGTTTAACTCCAAGAACAGCCTATGCACGTGAAAGCTTCAATGCTCAGCCCAAGCACACACCAAGTGGGCCCCCGAAGTGAATTTCTGCACTATCTGCCCTTAGATACTCATTTTCTGTAAACCTAGGTTACTAGTCTAGTATAAAAACTACTTTTAGAGATTTATTTTATATCTTTGGATCACTTTTGATCTTTGATCATCTTTTGGCACTTTTATGTTACATTTGGGAGGCTGGCCATTCGGCCATGCCTAGACCTTTTTCACTTATGTATTTTCTACGGTGGAGTTTCTACACCCCATAGATTAAGGTGTAGAGCTCTGCTGTTCTTCATGAATTAATGCAATTACTACTGTTTTCTATTCAATCACGCTTCATTTCATTCTAAGATACTCACTCGTACTTCAATCTGGAGAATGATATGATCCGTGACACTCATCATTATTCTCAATTATATGAACACGTGCCTGATAACCACTTCCATTCTATCTGAGCTCAACGTAGTCATTGGGCGACAGCTTGAGTGCGTATCTCTTAGGTATCTAATACACGGACCGAGTCCGTGAGACTAGTATCTTCGTGGTATAGGCTAGAACCAATTGGCAGCATTCCTAGGATCCGGAAAGTCTAAACCTTGTCTGTGGTATTCCGAGTAGAATCTGGGAAGGGATGACTGTGAAGAGCTTCAAACCTGCGAATGTTGGGCGCAGTGATAGTATGCAAAAGGACAAGGGTCTGTAAATCATGTTGCTTGTATGCGAAGTTTGTATTCGTAGGTTTTGATGAATGACAAACCAACAAACGACATGAAAGACAAACCAACAAACAACTTGAATGAACAAGCATGTTGAAAGATCAACCAACATTCAACGTTGAGGAATGAAGAGTTGAAAGCAACACAACAACAACAAGAAACTCAAGTCCACAACATTTGAAGACAAGTATAGTGTCTTAGGACTTAGGTAACTTCTTGTTAAGAACCAATTGCTAAATCTCTCAACACACACTCACAAAATGTTTTGATGCACATCTTGCAATTCGATGCTAGCCAAATGGTTTAAAAACTTGTTTTCAAAGGTACAAAAGCATAGGAATTGACTCCAACAAGTTTGAGATCAATCCTAAGTATTTTGAAGTGATTTTAAGCCATTCTTTAAGGTTTGCATCGATGCACACTCATCTTGCATCGATGCAAAGCATGCGACGACTTGTTGCATCGATGCAAAGATGTTTGCATCGATGCAACCTAGCTGAAAATTCAAATTTCAGCTTCAAAGACACATTTGCATCGATGCAAAGTGTTATGCATCGATGCAAATGATTCAAAAACATAAAAAACGGCTAGTTTTGACAAAAAGGTTCCATCCCATTAACTCCCCAACGTTTCTAAGGTTTGGGGAGTCTATAAATAGATGGATTGAAGCCTTATTTCAAATACGTGAGTATTTGCAAACTATCTTGTTCATATTCTTTCATTCTACACATTTTTAAGGTGTTATAATACACAATTTGAGAGAGCAATATCAATTGGTTCAATAGTGCTAAACTTGTAATCATACACTCTTCTAGAGAGTACTCATTTCATCTCAACAATTCTTTGAGAATTGTTTTCTTGTACACTTTGTAAATTGGAGTGTGATCTCCAAGGTTGAGTCAAGAGTTATAAACACTATAGTCGGTGAGGATACCAAAGAAGTATACTAAGTACTCAAGGCAAATCTTAGAGAAGGTATCTTTAAGTGGAGTGGGTTAGTATACGAGTGGTGATCATATACCGTGAGGTGTTAGAAACTAAGGACTCGGATTGTAAAAGGTTTTGCGCGAGCACCTTGAAGCTTGGCAATAGTGGAACTTCTCAATAGCGATTGAGAAAGAAAGTGGACGTAGGACAAGGATTGTGCCGAACCACTCTAAATAGCGTTTGCATCTCTCCAAACTCATCTCTTCAATATTATTGTCTTTTACCTTTGAGCAAATAAATTGTGATCGAAAAGTAGCTTCGTAAGTACTTAAGGAATAGCTTAAGTCCGATTGGTGAAAAGCTTGATCAATTTATTTGAGTTGTGTCTATTGGAAAGTAAAAGCTTCTTATAAATGCTTAGCAATTGAGTTAAGCTCTTGGAAAAATACTAGTACAATAACACTTTTGTATATTGTCTTTAACTTTCGCAAAAAGATTCATTGTTGTTGCAATACTCAATTCACCCCCCCTCTTGAGTAATTGTGCATAGGTTCTACAAGTGGTATCAGAGCTTAACCCTTTGAAAGACTTAACCGTTTAAGGGAAAAGATCATGGCAAGCACAAGCTTTAACAACAACAACACTAGTGAAGGTAACTCAACCGCTAGACCTCCTCTTTTTAGCGGAACAAATTACTCTTATTGGAAAAATAAGATGAGAATTTGGATCCGTTCTCAAGATGTGAGAATTTGGAAAGTGATTGAGAATGGAAATCACATTCCAACAAAGACAACAAGCGCTAAAGAAGGAGAAGTCTCCGTCTCAAAGCAAGTACCGAAAGGAGAAGATGAATATAGTGACGATGATTGGAAGAAAGTGGCAATGAATGATAAAGCCATCAACTTCATTCATTGTGCACTTAACGAGCATGATTATATGAAGATCTCTACATGTGAAACCGCTAAAGAGATTTGGGATAAACTCCAAATCACTTACGAAGGAACCGACCACGTTAAAGAATCAAAGGTATTTATGTTGGTTCATGAATGGGAAAATTTTAAAATGAAAGATGAAGAGAGCATTGAAGAAGCTCTTGAAAGATTCTCCAAGATCTTCAACAACCTAAGCATGCTTGGCACAAAATACAATGATAAACAAATTGTGACCAAGGTGCTTACAAGCCTTACACCAAAATGGAACTCCAAAGTGAACGCCATTGTGGAAGGAAGGCTCTATGATCAACTTACATTTGATCAACTACGAGGTAATCTTCTCACCTATGAAATGACTATGCTAAATAGACAAAAAGGTGAAGAAAGCAAGAAGAAAAGTCTCGCCCTTAAAACAACATCACTACAAGAAGAGAGTGATGATAATGAAGAAGAAGGAGATGAAGAATTTGCACTCTTATTAAAAAGATTCAATAAGTTTGCAATGAAGAAAAACTTCAAGAGCAAAACAAAGGTACCAAAATGCTATGAGTCTGGAGAAGTTGGACACATTAAACCCAATTGTCCAAAACTTCAAAAGGAGGACAAAAACAAGAAATTTAAGAAGAAGGAGAAAGCATACATATCATGGGAGAACGAGGATGAATCCGACTCCGATGACGACGAGGTTGCAAATCTTTGCTTAATGGCAAGCGAAGAAAAGGTTAGTGATGACAACTCCACTTCTTTTAATTTACAAGATGAATATGATGCCTTACTTGAGGTGTACACAAAACTTACCCAAGATTATTCTCTCCTAAAGAAAAAGAATATGGATCTTTTAAAACAAAATGAGACGTTGAAAAACGAGAATATCAATCTTGGAAAAGATAAGTGTAGCACAAGTAGTGATCCATACAAATCTTGTAAAATGCATGAAAATGAAATTACAAATCTTAAGAACACTTTAGCTAAGTTCAATGAATCTTCAAAGAACTTAGATAAAATGTTGAAAAACCAAAAGCATGTTCATAATAAGGAAGGTTTAGGTTTTGAAAAAGGAAAATTTAAAAATACTAAAACTCCTATTAGGCAACCGCAAGCCCAAAAGGCAAGCATGCCTAAAAGGAATGAAGCCTTTAAACATCCTCCTCAACATGCTTCGTTTAGAAATTATAATCACAATGCATATAGATCAAAAGATGTTGCATTTAGGAAACAACCTAGGCAACCATTTAGAAACATGCATAGGATGCATAATCCAAATGTCATATGTCATTATTGTAATAAAGTAGGTCATATAGCACCCGTATGCTTTACTAGAATTAAACATATAAACTTTCGTAGTCAAGATACGAGATGGGCACCTTATGGGCATTATGCTCATACTAACCATCAAGGACCCAAATTCACTTGGGTACCTAAATCCCAATTTTAATTGTTTTGTAGGTACGTGTTGGAGCTAAGGATACAAATTGGTATGTTGATAGTGGATGCTCCAAACACATGACCGGCGATGAATCAAAGTTCACCGCAATAGAGCCTACAAACGGAGGAAACGTGATCTATGGAGACAACAACACCGGCAAAGTAATCGGCGTTGGAAAAGTTGGTAAAAATGCTTCTACCTCCATAGATAATGTTATACTTGTCAAAGGTCTCAAACATAATCTCATTAGTGTTAGCCAACTTTGTGACAAAGGAAACTTAGTCACCTTTGATTCAAAATGTTGTTTGATAAAAAGGCAAGACACTAATGAAATTGTGCTAATTGGGCACCGTGTTGACAATGTATACATGATTAATCTAGATGAAGTTTCCTCAAATGATGTGAAATGCCTTGTTAGTAAAAATGATGAAACTTGGTTATGGCATCGTAGAGTAGCTCATGCTAACATGGACCATCTTAGCAAGTTGGTCTCTAAAGAGTTAGTAATTGGCTTACCAAAGCTACGTTTTGAAAAAGACGTCCTTTGCGACGCATGTCAAAAGGGAAAACAAGTAAAGGCCTCTTTTAAATCCAAAAACATTGTTTCAACAACAAGGCCATTGCAACTTTTGCACATGGATTTATTTGGTCCTTCTAGGACTATGAGCTTTGGTGGCAATTACTATGCTTTAGTTATTGTTGATGATTACTCTCGATTTACATGGACCTTGTTCCTAGCAAACAAGAGTGATGCATTTCGAGCATTCAAAAGATTAGCCAAAGTTATTCAAAATGAAAAGAATTTGCATATATCATCTATTAGAAGTGATCATGGTGGAGAATTTGAAAACAATCTTTTTGAAACTTTTTGTGAAGAAAATGGCATTGAGCATAATTTTTCCTCTCCTAGAACACCACAACAAAATGGTGTGGTTGAAAGGAAAAATCGTCATTTAGAAGAAATGGCGAGAACTATGCTCAATGAGGCCAATATTCCTAAGTACTTTTGGGCGGATGCGGTTAGTACCGCGTGTTATGTTATGAATAGGATTATCATTCGACTTATTCTTAAGAAAACACCGTACGAATTGTACAAAGGAAGAAAGCCAAATATTTCCCACCTTCACGTCTTTGGCTGTAAATGCTTTATTCTAAATAATGGAAAAGATAACTTAGGCAAATTTGATGCTAAGGCTGATGAAGAAATCTTCTTAGGCTACTCTTTAACTAGCAAAGCTTTTAGAGTATATAATAAACGCATCATGACTATGGAAGAAAGTATTCATGTCGCTTTTGATGAAACTAACCGTTGTTGTGCTAGAAAAGATTTTGATGAAAATGTAGAAAACTTTGATTCACTAAATTTGAATGGTGAAGACAAAGAAAAAGATTTAAATGAAGCCTCTACAAGCTCAACAAAGGATAGTGTTCAAGTTGAAGAAATTGAACCATCACAAGCACAAATAAATGCACTTCCAAAGGACTGGCGTACTTCAAAGGATCATCCTCTAGACAACGTCATTGGTGATGTTTCGAAAGGGGTAACAACTCGATCCACTTTTAGAAATTTATTTGCATATAGTGCTTTTGTTTCTCAAATTGAACCATCTACCATTGAGTCCGCAATTGATGATGAACATTGGGCTATGGCAATGCAAGAGGAGCTTAACCAATTCAAACGAAATGACGTTTGGGAATTGGTGCCTAAACCAAGTAATCAAACAATTGTAGGAACAAAATGAGTTTTTAGAAATAAACTCGATGGAAATGGTACAATTGTTAGAAACAAAGCTAGATTGGTAGCTAAAGGTTATAATCAAGAGGAAGGCATTGATTATGACGAAACTTATGCTCCCGTAGCTAGATTAGAAGCTATTAGGATGTTACTTGCTTTTGCATCCTCTTATAACTTCAAACTTTATCAAATGGATGTTAAGAGTGCCTTTCTTAATGGTTTCATTCAAGAAGAAGTATATGTTGAACAACCTCCCGGTTTTGAGGATTATGAAAATCCTAATCATGTTTTTAAACTCAAGAAAGCTCTTTATGGTCTTAAACAAGCTCCAAGAGCTTGGTATGAACGTTTGAGCAAGTTTTTAATAGAAAAAGGTTTTAGAAGAGGGAAGGTTGATACAACTTTATTTATCATGATTGAAAACAAAAATATCCTTTTGGTACAAGTTTACGTCGATGACATAATATTTGGTTCAACTAACGAATCACTTTGCAAGTTTTTCTCAAACCTCATGCAAAGTGAATTTGAAATGTCCATGATGGGCGAACTCAACTTCTTCCTTGGTCTTCAAATCAAACAAGGAAAAGAAGGAACTTTCGTTAGCCAAACCAAATATTGCAAGGAATTGCTCAAAAGATTTGGAATGGACAATGCTAAGGCAATGGACACACCAATGAGCACTACTTGCTACCTTGACAAAGATGAACAAGGTAAAAACATAGATGTAAAGAAGTATAGAGGCATGATAGGATCATTACTTTATCTAACGGCAAGTAGGCCAGATATCATGTTTAGTGTATGCATGTGTGCGAGATACCAAGCTAATCCTAAGGAATCTCACTTAAGTGCGGTGAAAAGGATTATGAAGTATCTCATAGGAACATTAAATGTTGGATTGTGGTATCCGAAAGGATCCACTTGTGATTTGATTGGTTATTCCGATTCCGATTTTGCCGGTTGCAAATTGGATAGGAAAAGCACTAGCGGCACTTGTCACTTGCTAGGAAACTCTCTTGTTTCATGGCATAGTAAGAAACAAGTAAGTGTAGCCTTGTCTACCGCCGAAGCCGCGTATGTAGCCGCCGGTAGTTGTTGCGCCCAAATTTTATGGATGAAACAACAACTTGTGGACTGTGGACTCATGCTTGATCACATTCCTATCAAATGTGATAATACTAGTGCAATAAATTTAACCAAGAATCCGGTTCAACATTCAAGAACCAAGCATATTGAGATTAGACATCACTTCATAAGAGACCATGTTGAAAAGGGTGATGTGGTTATTGAATTTGTCGAAACTAGTAAACAACTAGCGGACATCTTCACTAAACCTTTATGTAAAGAAAGTTTTTTTAACATCCGAAATGAACTTGGTATCTTGGATTCTAATCTAATATGATTTGTTTGAATTCATTGTATTTATATTGCTATTTTTGTATCTCTTACTAACTTAAGCATTGGAGATATCCAATTAGCCATTGTTTTGTAGGTTTATGAGTTGATGAATGAGTGATTAATCTTGAGGTAGATTGAAGAATTTGAAGATTATAAACAATGGAAGATCAACAAATTGAAGTTTATAATAGTTTAAGTGAGTATATACATGATGGAACTCAAAGGATTGAAGAAAGAACCACCAAAGGATGAAAATCTGGTGATTTTGGGCAAAATGATGCATGTTGCATCGATGCAACCAAGCTTTGCATCGATGCAAAGCACACAACGTGCTATGTGCATTGATGCAAAGCCTATTGCATTGATGCAAACACGACCAAATTGCACAAAAACACGTGAATTTGGCATTTTTGAGCAACAAAACCCCACTTTTTCATCATCTTCAACCTCACAACTCATATCCCCACATTCAAACCTCCATAACCTCCAAAACAAGCTCACATATAGCTTCATACAACTCACAAAACTTAGATACCCACTACAAACAAATTACATATTTGAAGTCCCCACATTCTCCTCTACAAAACCCATAAAACAAAATCATCCACAATGCCTAGAATCAAGAGAACCATCAAGAAGTCAAAAGGCTCTTCAAGTGTGGTTCCACCTCCAAATGATCATCCTTTGGCAAGGTACTTTGCTTCTAATGAAGATCTTCAATTCTATGAGGCAAGGCTCGCCGGAAGAAAGGAAATTCCTCCGAGGTATTTGGATCCAACCCTTCTTGTCATTCATAAGTTTGATACTCTTAAGGCTATTCTAGTTCATCAAGGCCTCATGGATTTTGTTCAAATTAAGAGTAAATATTATCCGGATTTAGTTGCCATAGCCTATAGTACACTCATGCTTGAGATTAATGAGGAAGATGAATCAAATTTCACATTATTCTTCAAGATAGGAAGAAAGGATTATAGGCTAGATGGTGATGAGTTAGCCACCATTTGGGAGTTGCCAAATCAAGGTGACTTGTTTCAAGGTGGTAAAACCCCAATTGATGAATGGGGTTATTCAAAGGACAATGCCATGCATTTGTTCAACCTTGTACAAGGAGCTCACTCCAAAATTAGTTGCAATTCAATGAGTGCGGAACATAGAACTTTGTTATATCTAGTCACCTATGTATTGCAACCTAGAATATCCGGGCATGCGAATGTAAATGATGAAGATTTGATTGTCATGTGGGCTATGATGAATGGGATTAAGATTAATTGGCCATACTTTATAGTACAACATATGATTAGGCTCAAGATGAAGGATAGGAATGGTGGATTAGGATTCCTTTGCCTAGGGTCTAAAGTCTTTGATTATGTTGGTATTGATATATCAAATGAGATTGCCAAGGAAGTACCACCTCAATCTTGTATCAACACTCATATTCTCAACAAAATGGAAAGAAGAAATGTTGATGAACAAGGTCCTCAAGAGCAAGCTCCTCCACAAGCACCTCAAGCTCAAGAACCACCCTCCTTGGTTGATGTAATGAGAGAATTACAATCCATCAACCAAAACATCCAAAGGATTGAAGTAGAGCATGGTAGGCAACTTGAAGCACTTAATCGTCGTGTGTCTCGTGTAGATCATCGCACGGGTCGCTTGGATCGTCGTATTGATGACTTATATGAGCATTTCGGCATCCACCTACCGTATGAAGAGGATAATGATGATGATGAAGACCAAGATTGATTGTCTCCTCTTCATCAAGTCACTTTTTATTGCTTTATGTTTATTTGATTATATGAATTGTTAAACTAACTCCTAGTAAGCTAAGGATTTCTATTATGGTTTAAATACTTTGATATTTCCTTCATAATTTTGTTTAATGATTAATGCTTGTATGCTTATTTGGTGAATAACTCAAAATAGGCTTGGTACCCCTATTTTAAGTTAATGTGCATGCCTTGATATATTTCACTTCTTTAGGGGAATTATGCATGCTTGTTATATATAAAAAGGAGGAAATCAAATTCATTGTTTTATGCATGCTTCTATGACACATTTCAAACTCCTTTCTTTTTGATAATGTCAAAAGGGGAAGAAAAGTTGAGGATATTTGAAGTTTTGAACTTTTGAAAAAGAAGAAATTGAGGATTTGAAAAGAAGAAATAAGTTTGCGAAACAATGATTTCAAAAAGACTTCCGCTAAGCAAAAACTTTTTGATATCTAAATCGTTTTCTTGATAAACGCCCTTTAAGGGAACAAATGCACATATTTAGGGGGAACTCCTGCAAAATTTTTTTTGTGAAGTCTTCTCCAAAGCTTTCTATAAAACTAAGTGCATTATTGTTGCTTTCAAAATCATTTATAAATGCATATCCTCAAAATTGGTTTGTCATTATCAAAAAGGGGGAAATTGTAAATCATGTTACTTGTATGCGAAGTTTGTATTCGTAGGTTTTGATGAATGACAAACCAACAAACGACATGAAAGACAAACCAACAAACAACTTGAATGAACAAGCATGTTAAAAGATCAACCAACATTCAACGTTGAGGAATGAAGAGTTGAAAGCAACACAACAACAACAAGAAACTCAAGTCCACAACATTTGAAGACAAGTATAGTGTCTTAGGACTTAGGTAACTTCTTGTTAAGAACCAATTGCTAAATCTCTCAACACACACTCACAAAATGTTTTGATGCACATCTTGCAATTCGATGCTAGCCAAATGGTTTAAAAACTTGTTTTCAAAGGTACAAAAGCATAGGAATTGACTCCAACAAGTTTGAGATCAATCCTAAGTATTTTGAAGTGATTTTAAGCCATTCTTTAAGGTTTGCATCGATGCACACTCATCTTGCATCGATGCAAAGCATGCGACGACTTGTTGCATCGATGCAAAGATGTTTGCATCGATGCAACCTAGCTGAAAATTCAAATTTCAGCTTCAAAGACACATTTGCATCGATGCAAAGTGTTATGCATCGATGCAAATGATTCAAAAACATAAAAAACGGCTAGTTTTGACAAAAAGGTTCCATCCCATTAACTCCCCAACGTTTCTAAGGTTTGGGGAGTCTATAAATAGATGGATTGAAGCCTTATTTCAAATACGTGAGTATTTGCAAACTATCTTGTTCATATTCTTTCATTCTACACATTTTTAAGGTGTTATAATACACAATTTGAGAGAGCAATATCAATTGGTTCAATAGTGCTAAACTTGTAATCATACT